>NC_091069.1:62174919-62477741 GCF_032405125.1 Capricornis sumatraensis
ATTAGAGAGGCACACGTTTGCAAAAGCTGTAGCATGCGCTTCCTCAGCTATTGAGGTGGCGAGGAATGTGAGAGAGTGCAGTCTGGAGGGAGTGGTGGTGACGGTCATCCCCAGGGGCCCGCGCGGTGGGCTGAGAGCCTTGAAGAGCCGTGTTGTGGGCTCCGTGGTCACCGTGGGGATCCACCACCAGAGTACGAGCCTCAAAACACACGGAAGCCAAACACCATCTCCACAAAGGCTTCCTTTAGTGTTGTGAAAAGTAGCCGACAGGGGAGACCGGCTGCATGGTATTAATTAATAGCATGGGATCACTAAAGTCTCTTATACACAGTGAGTCCAGTGTTATACATCCAATTTAGGTTGATTTTTATTAAGACTAATTTGAAAGGCGAGTGTTGGTTCTTAAAAATAAGCAGGATACCAAATGGCATGTACATTGTTATCACTGTATTTTTTTAAATCTCATAAACTTCTGCATGGAGAACAGAAGACAGCTGACAGGTAGATTATTAAGACTTAAAGCAGATTTACCGTTTCTGTGTGTCGTGAGTTTGTTATGTATTCTCCTGATCACGATGAGATAAAACTGAGTCTTTAAGCCTGTGACTGACGACGCTGCAGCTGAGTATCCAGACTGTGTGGATTCCCCTGGAACTTCATGTGGTGATGGCTGAGACGCTCTCCATCCCACTGCCGCTTCTGCCTCTCAGGTCAACTTCCCAGACAGACAGCCTCCCCAGAGAGAGGGCCTCCCCAGACAGACAGCCTCCCAAACAGACGGCCTCCCAGGTAGACATCTATCTCCCCCAGACAGACGTCCTTCCCAAGTAGACAGCTTCCTCAGGTAGACAGCCTCACCATGTAGACAGCCTCCCCAGGTAGAAAGCCTCCCCACGTAGACAGCCTCCCCAGGTAGAAGGCCTCCCCAGGTAGACAGCCTCCCAGGTAGACAGCCTCCCAGACAGCCTCCCAGGTAGACAGCCTCCCCAGGTAGACAGCCTCCCAGGTAGACAGCCTCCCCAGGTAGACGGCCTCCCAGGTAGACGGCCTCCCAGGTAGATGGCCTCCCCAGGTAGACAGCCTCCGCAGGTAGACGGCCTCCCAGGTAGACGGCCTCCCAGGTAGACGGCCTCCCCAGGTAGATGGCCTCCCCAGGTAAATGGCCTCCCCAGACAGGTAGACGGCCTCCCCAGGTAGACGGCCTCCCAGGTAGACGGCCTCCCCAGGTAGATGGCCTCCCCAGGTAGACGGCCTCCCCAGGTAGATGGCCTCCCCAGGTAAATGGCCTCCCCAGACAGGTAGACGGCCTCCCAGTTAGACAGCCTCCCAGTTAGACAGCCTCCCAGGTAGACAGCCTCCCAGACAGCCTCCCAGGTAGACGGCCTCCCCAGGTAGACGGCCTCCCCAGGTAGACGGCCTCCCAGGTAGACGGCCTCCCCAGGTAGACAGCCTCCCAGGTAGACAGCCTCCCAGGCAGGTAGCCTGCACGTAGTGTTTCATGCGAGGGCAGTACTGTCAGGTGGAACTGCCTTTCCTGCCGCCACCCCTGAGCTGCTCACACTCCCCTGGGCCCTCCTCACTATAACCCCTGGGTTTTTTCTCCTCCCTGAGGCAAATCCCCCCTGGACTCTGGAGGCTCTGCATGCATGAGAACCCATCCTTCTCTGGCTCCTTTCCTCCAGGGAGTTCTTCCCCAGCCCCGCTTCTAGCCACAACTGGGTCCCCCACACCCACTCTTCACTTTCCTTTGACCCAGAGGACGCTATTGAGCAGCAGAAGAATTACTAAAATATATGTTTAAAATCAGGCTTCCCTGGTAGTGCAGCTGGTAAAGAATCCACCTGCAATGCAGGAGACCTGAGTTCGATCCCTGTGTTGGGAAGATCCCCTGGAGAAGGGAAAGGCTACCTACTCCAGTATTCTGACCTGGAGAATTCCATGGACTGTACAGTCCATGGGGTTGCAAAGAGTTGGACACGACTGAGTGATTTTCACTTTCATGTTTAAAATCAGTGACCTCAGTAATAAACTCTAAGAATGAGAGGCCTCATTGTCTAATAAATTAACCAAAATCAGATAATGGTCAATGAGGATGAAGAGAATGAGGCAAGTTTTTGTTTCCACAAGTCGAAAAGCAGCTTGTCTACATCTGCAGAAAATACACAGCAGCTTTGGTCTGGCAATTTCAGTCTGAGACTCTACCAGGAAAGGGAGAAAAGGACAGCGATTCACTCGTGAAGAAGTTCATCCCAGGGCTCCCCTGGTGGCTCAGTGGTGAGGCATCCACCTGTCCATGCAGGGGACACGGGATCGATTCCCGACCCAGGAAGATCCCACATGCAGAGGAGCATCTGAGCCCGTGGGCCCCAACTACTGAGCGTGTGCTGTAGAGCTCTTGCTCCACAACAAGAGAAGCCACTGCAGTGAGAAGCCCGTGCACGGAACACAGACCCCGTGAAGCCAAATATAAATAAACACGAAGATCGTCCCAACATTGAGGCCACTATAAAGAGCAGAAGGATACCAGAACAATTTAAGTGAAAAAAGGATACAAAATTCTTTGTGTGGTGGGACACTCCCCTGTTTTCAATGCCTTACATATATGTATTGGGGGAGAAGACAGGAAAGAATATTTGCGGAGTGTCTTTTTTTTTTTCAATTGAAAATATTTTAAGTATTCCCCCATCTGGTTAATTAATACATCCATCTTATCACACTTTTGACATTTTTTTTTTGTCTGCTGAGAGCATTGAAGTTCTATCCTCTTAGCAAATTTCAGTTATACAGCACAGAGCTGTCACCTCTAGTCACCAGGTTCTGCATCAGAGCTTCAGACCTTGTTGATCTTTTACCAGCCTCTCCCTGTTCCCCGCTCCGGAGAAGAGGAAGAGGGAGGGAAGTGGAAGTGCAGTTGTTGTTCAGTTGCTCAGCCATGTCTGACTTTCTGTGACTCTGTGAACTGTAGAACACCAGGCTTCCCTGTCCTTCACTATCTCCTGGAGTTTACTCAAACTCATATCCATTAAGTCAATGATGCCATCCAACCATCTGTTGCCCCCTCCTCCTTTTGCCTTCAGACTTTCCCAGCATCAGGGTTTTTTCCAGTGAGTCGGCTCTTCGTGTCAGGTGGTCAAAGTATTAGAGCTTCAGCTTCAGCACTAGTCTTTCCAATGAATATTCAAGATTGATTTCCTTTAGGGTTGACTAATTGGATCGCCTTGCTGTCCAAGGCACTGTCAAGGCTGGGAGCATGCAGTTCCCTCCTGCTCTTCACTTTTCGGCCCAATTCTTATTACCAAGGAGCTGACTTAAATGTCATCTCAGGTTCCAGCAATGAATTAATTGCCCTGGATTCCCGCAGCACTTTGCTTATGACTTTTCATGCAACAATTTTATTATTCTGTGTGTTTTATTTGTTTTGCTTCAGGCTTGTGAGATCTTAGTTCCCTGACCAGGAATTGAACCTGGGTCCTCGGCAGGGAGAGCTCCAAGTCCTAACCAGTGGGCCGCCAGGGAATCCTTTATTATTCCTCTTGTGGTAGACAGTGCATGGCTGTGTCCCCTCCCTGGACTGCAGACCACCTGAGGGCCGGATCTGTGTTTTCTCTTCTCATCATCCCTCTGAGCCCCAGCCAGTCACAGTTCAGTGAGGAAAGCTGGATGGATGAGTGGACAAACGTGAATAAATGAGTGGCGGATGGCTGAGCCGGGGCACGAGGGTATGGGTGGGAACCTCAGGATGGTCGGACAGTCTGGACCGAGCATGGATGCAGCGTATCTGCCACAAGATGCTCCTTGGTACGTGTGCCCAACTCCTGCTCCCAGCAGTGATGGTCAGACCTGTGGCGGGTAATTGTAGGGACGTTATTTTCTGTTCTGTTCGTCCTGGGTTCCCTGTAATTCTGATGGAAACTATAGTTTGCTTGAAATGAAAATTAAGCAAATCCTCCTTTGCTGTGTTTTTGTTTTCCTTGTACTGTTTTGAAGGATGTACTGTTTACAGACTGAAAAACAATGGATTCTAATCTGAGCTGGAGATGAGGAGTGTAAGGGCAGCGTGAGACATTTGAGAAGCATGACCACACATGACCACAGTGAGAAAGTCACATGAAAGCTTTCTCCAGAAAATGTGCACTTGGCATTTTAGGACCACCTTGGCAGGGTAGCCCTTCAGACCTCAGGCAGTATTAAGAAAATAAACACTGTGTTAAGTCTTTAGGCAAATCTATCAGTACTGGTTTTCACCCGTGAGTGCAATTATATCTTCCTGATATGCTGGAAATACCCCTAGACAAATGTCAAGTATGAGACTGGACACTGAATTTATAGAGCCCTGCACTGTGTGGAAGTGTTTTTCAAGAGGAGAGTGGTTTGACCTGATGCTTGTTTCAGGGATAAGCCAGCAGAGTCAGGGAACCCAGGAATGTTGTTGCCAGAATCCCCTCTGGACAGGGACCCAGAGGGCACCCAGGAATGTCCTTGTTGGCAGCCCCTGGGTCTCAACCTCTAGAAACCAGTCAGAGATGCATGGAGCCTCCGTTCTCAGGCCTCGAAGCCAGCTATGGCCCTGGACAGCCTTACTAGGGCTTCGAGCAGAAGTCACATGCTTTCCACACTGCAGCCCACTGCTGAAGCCCAGCTGATGTTGGGTGGATACCAAGTCAGAGTCGAGGAGAAGTGGTGGACTGGAGGCCTCCTCCCAACAGGCCCTGAGCCTCCAAGGAGGGGAACATCGTTCTCACTGAATGCTGGCCGATAGTGACCCTGTACATAATCTGCAGACATGACCCATGACCTGTCCTGCCTGCTCTCAGCAAGGAGGGGGACTGGCTCCACCCACCCAGAGCTCCATCGCCAGGCCTGGCTGCGAGCTCCAGGCTCCTTCCTGTAAAAGACCCTGCCATCCTGAGGTCCGAGCATCTGTGCTTGAAGGTTTTCAGACAAAGAGGTGAGCAGAGCTGCTGTTGTCAGAATGAGGCCCCTGCCTTTGGTCACCTCTTTGTCCCCAGCTCACACCAGTGTCGGCTGCCACTGTAGCTGGACCCTCTCTTGGTGCTCAGATGGAGCTTTTATTTCTTTGTGGCAATTTTAGTCTGGACACTCAGATCCTGAGTCTAGAGAACAGACTTGGACATCAGTTCCTCCTTTTCAAGGGTCCACTGGCGATGAAGCCTGGTTAATTTCTGTTTTTCTTGGACTAGCTGCCCCTTATAGAGAGACAAGTTTAAGACTGTCTATAAAATATCTTCATGGATTTTCATGATTGTTTCTCATCCCTTGAACCAAACCCAGGTTCACTAAGATTTTCCTTTGAAGTTGGCCAGCATGGTGTTCTAAGCAATTCAGGAAGTTCATCATAAATCTTCATTTTTGCTGTGATTCCTCAACCTTCAGATTTTCCAGTTAAAGTTGCCTCAGGGGATTCTCAGTTTTTTTTGTAAACTTCCGGAGGCCTAGGACGCTTGGACGTGGAATCTGGGGCTCTGACCCAGGCCTGGCATTATTCCCAGAATCAGGAAATCCTTTGTAGGAACAAAACCATGTGCCCCTGTAACAAAATGTGCTGATTCACAAAGCAGCTCATTTGCAAAAAAACAGTGTGTGAGCAAGTTCTGAAATTAGGACACCTGGGCTCAAGCCTTGGTCATGATGAGGACATCTGAGACTGTGATGATGTCACCTAGGATGTGATGATATCACTTGGATGTGGTGGTATCATCTGGGACTGTGATGACATCACTGGAGACTAATGATGTCATGGGGACTGTGATGACACCACCAGGAATGTGTTGACATCATCTGGGAGTATGATGATGTCACCTGGGATGTGATGACATCACTTGGATGTGGTGGTATCATCTGGGACTGTGATGACATCACTGGAGACTAATGATGTCATCAGGGACTGCAATGACATCACCAGGGTTGTGTGACATCACCTGAGACTGATGATACCACCTAGGATGTGATGACATCACCTGGGATGTGATGATGTCACCCAGCACTGGTTCCTGCTGGGTCCTGTGACAAGCACTCAGTCTCCTCTGTGTATGGATATGGTGGACCCCAGACTTACCTAGCCACTGCATCCATTTCTCAATTCCTGACCCCTGGTAGAAGAGTGGCACTGGGGTCTCCAGATTGTCTTGACCATGGCTGTGGATAAGTGGGTGCATCTCTGTGGGTCACTTTTGAGGTGGGGTGCATCTCTTTGGGTCAGTTTTGAGGTTCTTTTGAGGTGTCTTGAGCTGCCCAGGAGTCTCTGAGAACCCCCTTCCCAGGGGCTTCCCCCCAGCCTGCAGAGCTTCCCCCAACCTGTATGAGCCCAGAAGGCTGAGCTGTTGGGACCACAATGTCGGACTTGTCCAGTGTCTGCCTGCACTGCCTCCTCCCAGGGGGACTCTGCTGGGCCCTTGCCCAGCCAGGATGCCACGCCCACCCCCTGCTGCTGGTCATGGGGCCGCCCCATGCTGATGCGGTTCCTGACCTACCCACACACCCTGGAGCCCCATCGAGGGCATCCCCACACCCGTTGGCTGGTGGCCCCTTGTGACGTTGCTCCTTTTGATGCTAGCCCATCAGTCTGTGGCCCTGAGCTCTCTGCCCAAAAGATGAGGCTCTGAGAGGGACTCAGGGAACCAGACATCCCCACGTGCAACCTGGGGAAGGCAAGGAACCTGAATCTCAGCCTTGTGAGAAAAGGAAACTAATAGCTGGGGCAGCCGTCTTAACTGCAGTTGCTTTTGCAAACTCCATTCGGTGTCCCAGTGGGGCCTGGAGGCCAGAGGCCATCTGAGTTCTTAGCGTGTTGGGGCCACGAACACATGGGGGATGGTCCCTCAGCCCAGTTCAGGAAGGAGGGTTTTAACATGAATACACCAGCTCCTGAAAACAAGATGAAACCAGACATAAGGGTTCCCTACAAAGAAGCCCCATGTCATTGGCACCAGAAGCCTCCTGTCTGTGGAGGGTGGGCCTGCATTGCTGACTGCTTGCTGCGAGTTTTGCAAGGAAGGTGCCATTCCCAGAGGAGACATCCTTAAGCTCTTGGTGCTGACTTCCTCCTCACCGTCCCTGAGCCTCAAGGGTGATGGAGGACACAGCAAGGCGGCCGGTGATTGGAGAGCTATTCCGTGCTCGGCAGCTCCAAAGACGCTTTCTGGGCGCATGCGGGACAGCAGATGGCGGGGCCGTCTGCAGAGCCCACACCCATGTGGCCAGATTGACAAGCTTGTTGTGGGCTCGTTGAGGACATAAAGGAATCATCTGGCCACGCATGAAACTGGCGTTGTGTTGTCACTAACATTCGGTCGTCAACTGTTCTTGGAATAGGTGTTAAATTGTAACCGAGGAGCTGGCATTATCGAGACGAAATGGGAGTTTTCCAAGCTGTCAAATGAAAAGAAATCCTACCTACCCTTCTCTCATCCTCTCTCTGTCCCCAGGAACAAGGCCCTTCCCTGCTGCCCACGACTTGGCATGTGGCTCCATGCCGCCTGGTGATGACGCACTGTCACCGCCCAGGCTTATTATTTACTCTCAACTGGAGCAGATCTCAGATCTTTTGCTTCTACACAAAAGAATCTTAAAAACCACCATTTCAGGGAGTTACTGGACTGAGACCATTCCGTAGAGTGTGGTTGTTTGTATACAGATTCGCCATCTAGATAATGTGTCTCAGCTGAACCTTGGCTGTGGTGGAAATGGGTGCAGCGTTCAGTAACCACGATGACCATGGGGCAGCCCTGGGATGTGCCCAGCATGCAGGTGTCTGTGTTTGGTTTTGAAACATACTGGAAGCTATGCAGATTTCCATCCCGTGGCCTCATGTAACAACATGCATGATGAGAAGTGGCAGGTTCTTAACACTGAGAGTATGTGCTGGGGGTGGGGTGGGGGGGAACCTGCAGTCAGGAAATGATGGCTTGGGGTTTTTAGCCCCAAACTGGGTGACAGTGAAATCTTAAAAGGGGGAACACTGGGAAACCAGTTAGCACTCTCAGACCCCGGTTTGCTCGTCCAGCACATGGTGGGTTGAGCTGGGTGACCACTGAGCTGCCCTCCAGACCAGCCAAGGGCTGGATCCTAGGCTTTTCAACCTGGGTCTGGCTTCCCACTTTGAGATGCTTACTGTGTGCTGGGGGCTTGTTAAAGTACAGAATCTGACTCTGAGATCCATGGACGCAGATGCCATGGCCGCTGGGTCCTTCTTCATCTGTAAATTGTCGGAGCTCCTCTTGTTTTTCCCTCAGCAGCAAAGACATGTAAGGATGCAGAGCAAAACCGATGCATCGTACCAGCCACTTGATCAACATTTATTAGTTAACTGATGGGAAAAGAAGTTTGTATCCAGACTGTGTATGCAGGCTGGATATCCAGGCCTGCAACACTCAGAGTTCCCCCAGGCACACACATGAGCATGTGTCCACGTGAGCACACCCCTGCACACATGTGCACATATGCACACCCCAGGTCCCTGCTGGGAGCCCCAAGGCCCAGTTCTCGCCACCTTACCCTCCAACACAGCCTCTCTTTTCTCAGTGTCTCCTTTATGAACATCCCCATAACTCGTCACTTTCGGTATCAGTTCAGCCCAGATTCCTCCTTGTAGCTGCCCAGCCCCTAGCTCCTTGTCCCTGATAGCCTCCCTGACCCTAGGAGCCCAGCCATGCCCACTGCTCTGCTCACACACCCTCCCTGGCTTCAGGTCCTGCAAACCCAATGTTCAGTCTTGAGCTTCTAATAGCTCACCTGGTTCAGGGCTTAAATATTACCTTCATTCTTTCTGTGTATGTTTTCTGCCTCTTTGGCCAGATGGTGAACTTGCTGAGACAGGGGGCCGTGCATGTGGCTACTTATCTTGTTGCCATTTCCCATTTCCCCGGGGTGGCTGGCAGAGTGCTGGGTGCAGAGTACTAGGTACACAGTGCTAGGGGCAGAGTGCTGGATATAGTGTTGGGTGCAGAGTGCTGGGTGCATAGTGCTGGGTGCACAGTAGGTGATGACCTGACATTGTCTCCTGGCTCATCTAGTGCCCGTGGAGCCCATGGCTCCCTGACCTGGGAGGTGGCCAGGACCGTTCCTGATGGTCAGATGAAGCCTGGTTTGAGCCTCTTGTTCTCCTGAATCTGGGATGGGGGGGTGCTCCATTGAACATGAGCCTTTGAAGACGCTGTCAAGATGATGTGGAGAATTGCCAGGAAAGCAGCAACAGAAGGCTGTCAGGAGAGAAAAGAAGCTGAGAAATCTCTGGGTTTGCATTATGCTCGAGGGGCAGGGAGGCTGCTTGGAGTTTCAGTGTTCATGTGCAGCTGCCTCCACCGGCTTTGGTTGGATGAGGCCCATGTGCCTGAAGGCAGGTGGGGCGTGTTCACTCGGGACGGGAGGGCTTCTCCGCTGTGGGAGTTGGGGGTGGGGGCTCAGGTCCGGGAGGCCTGGGGGCCTCTCATCCCGTGATGCTCATGGAGGATGCGCTGCTAAGCCTAGGAGGCCCTGCATGGTGGGGAGGTGAGCCCCCCACTCCCAGTAGCTGCCTATTCAGGGCGTCCGCGGCTCCAGAGCCAGCACCCCGCTCAGCAGTGACACCATTTCCAGTGACTCTCCTGTCTCAGTCCTGCAGAGAAACCACCAAAAGCTGAGCCGTATTTGATGTCTCTTCAGTCTGAAAGTAATATGTATTTTTAAATGTTTGCATCTAATTAGAAGCATTATTTATGCTCACTACAGAAAATGTAGGATGTGTAAATGTGTAAAAGTACTGTTTAAAGAAGGAAATAGAACTTGTCCTTCCCCTAATGCAGAGTGAACCTCGTCGAGCCTTTGTTGTTCTGCACACGCGTTTATTTCCAAACATGATCAGTCACGTTTGTGTGCTGGGCTCTCCGCTTCATCCTTTGTTTAGAATATTTTCACTTTTATAGAATGTTTTAAAGGCAGAATATTTAATGACTGTGAAACGGATCATTGCCGATATTTCCCTACATTGTGGAACAAGTCTCCTGTTAGACACCTGGGCTTGGTCCCATTCTTCTCTATGTTAAATAATATTTTATCTCATTGCTTCTAGCTGTATTTTTCCTCACTTCTATTTTGGTCTTTTTTCTCTTCCCTTCTGCCACTTTTCTAGCTGCATGTGCTGTCTGGCAGGACCTGTTTTGGTGAGGGCACGACAGGGCGCCCACCTGCCTGGCTGGGCTGGGACCTCAGAGTGGTCAGGGTTTGGGTCCACTTCACAGTGACTGAGGAGGGCAGGTGGGGAGAAGGCTGGGGGCAGAACTCCCAGAAATGGCGCCAAACCTGCCATGCCCGTGGTTTGTGTGGCCTCTGGGTTGACCTGGTGGGATTGGTGAGGAAAACCCTCCTTTTAGAAACACCCAGCACTGCAGCAGAGACTTGCAGACCCTCACAGCTGACTGGAGTCTGGTCTTTCCTGCCAGCATGCATCACAGCCTGTAGGTCTGGACCGTGTCCCCCCATGTGGAGTCAGAGGCCACCACAGCTGAGCACCTGGGTCCTGGCCCTGCTTCTGCTGGTCTGAGCACTCATAGCATCACCAGCTCAGGCCAAGGACAGAAACCTGAGGGCTTGATCTCCTCACCCGCAACCCATCTGCTCACCTGGCCCCCTGACCAGTAGGGGATGGAAGGCAGGGAGCCCGTGCCAACCCGGGAGCCCTTTCCTCCCATCAGCCCGGTTTCCCAGGCTCTGCCTTCCTGGGCTGTGCCCTGTCAGAGTGGGGCTGGGTTTCACCAAAGAGGAAGCGTCCTGTCTCAGCACCCCTGCGCTGCCACTGCCATCTGAAATCCCTCTACAGCATCCCTGGGGACAGAGCCCTCCCTGGCCAGGTCTGGGTAGGATGTGGGGGTTTCTTTTCAGTCCAGAGTCCTGTTGCTTGACACAACACAGCTTTGCTGCTCTGTGTCGGTGGAACTGGGCGTCCCATGCCCGCAGTCCAGCCTAGCCCAGTGGCTGGGGGTGTCACAGCCTTCTTATCTTGCTGTTTGTTGGTGGGGGGGGGGGTTGGTGTTTGTGGTCTGCGATTGTTGTGTGCCCCTCCCCACCCAGGAGACAGGTCACTCCAGCCAGAATCCTTTCTCCTGTCGAGTCAAGGATGTAGGTGCAGCTCCTTGGAGCCTCAGCAGTACATCCCTGCAGGTAGATGGGTGCTCTGTAGGAGGAGTTTGTCTCCTTTGCGTTCCTTTGTCCAATCAGCAAACGTCTGAGTACCTCCCTGGTCCCACGGGGAGGCCCACCTGGAGGAGGTGCTGGCTGAACTAGGCCTCAGCCGAACCCCAACATGGAGCCCACAGGTGGGGTGCCCAGAAGAGGGGCCTCACAGGCGATGAGGAGGATTTAGTGGTGGGCGAGGGGAGGAGCTGTTGCCTCAAATGTTACAACAGTTCGGCTAAAGTGAGGACACATGGGGCCTGGAGCCACCCAGGGTCTGACCGCTCGCCACGTGCACGTCACCTGCTTCCTGGTGTCCACTGCATGCCGAGCGCTGGCCCTGAGTGAGCAGCTGAGAGGGACGAGTCAGTTTCTGCCCTCAAGGAGCTCTGGTCCAGGCAAGAGAGACAGCTGGGGCGTTAAGCTGCCCAGACACACGTCCACAGTGGGGGCATCGGGGGTGGAGTCTTGAGGGGTCAGGGTGTGGCTCTGACATGCCAAGTCCCCAGGAGGAGTCAGTCCCGATTTCATAATAGTATTATTATTTCAAGTGCTGTAAATCATAGGAAAGACTGCTTTCTGCCTGCCTTCTTGGAGACTCCTTGTAAAACAGTTGAAAGAAAGCCCACAACAGAGGGGAAGGGGGCGAAGAGGTGAGACTCTGCCGCCTGGTGACCAGAGCTGACCGGCCCCTGGGGAGGAACCCCAAGCCTGCCCCCACCAGCACCTGGCCTCCTGAGCTAGCCCTCGGGCATGCTCCAGGATGGAGAGGCACCGTCCCCTAAGGCACTGTTCCTTGGGGAGGACCAGGGTGGGGGACACCCGGTGCTGGGCTGGGAGCTTCCGTGTGTTCGGGGACACGGAAACCCTGACTTTAGGGCACCTGCACTTGGTAAATCTTAAACCAGTTCTGCCTGGAATACTCTCACAATCAGAGGGACATGAAGTACAAAAGAACCCCATGCAAGGCTCTTTGCTCTGTTGTCAGCACCGGATGGAGGATGTGGTCGTGGTACGGGCTCATTTATTTATTGATTAAAATGCTTGCAAAGCCCAGCGTGTACAGCCAGGCTGAACATTCAATTAAAAGCCTGCAAAGAAGATTCAGAACTGCTGGGTGACGAGCAGGCCGTGCAGAGCATCTCCAGGAGGGAAGGACTCAGAGTCAGCAGGGCCACCGCCCCTCCGCCAACAGTTTGGAGTCGGAGCACCATGGCCCACAGTGCAGCCGCTGAGCAGGCAGGGAGGCAGGGAAGCTCACCCGGGGTGGAGGACAGGGACGAGCTTGGCGGTGGGCATGAGGGCAAGTGTCTCCAGCCGGGGGCTGGCCACCCCGAGGCCTCCTTAGGGAAGGACTTGAATGAGGCCCTGGTGCCAGAGTCTGGTCTCCACGTGGACAGCTCAGGGTGGCAGGTCTGTGTGCCTCAGGAGCTCCTTCTCCTCCATCCGGCCCCTCCTTCCCTCCGCCTGCAGGGAGTGGACGCTAGCAGGACTGGCCCCCGGCTCAACCTGGTGCCCACTGCCCCCCACCTTCCTGGGAAATCAGAGCAAGAGCTCTGGCTCTGGCCTCATCCCCTCAGGGATGCTGGCGGCCTGCTAGCCCTGTGCATGGGGCGCCCGGCTCCCCGAGTTCTCAGTGACTGACAGCTACTGCCTTCATCCTTGTGAGCTGCTGGCCGGTCTGCTCAAGACCTGAACTTGTCTAAAGACTGCAGACAGCTAAGTGGTCACGTGTTTTCCTTGCTCTGCAGGCGTGAGGGCTTAGAGGGTGGCCTGGCCCCCAAGTGGAGGCCAAGGGGGTCCTGAAGGAGAAGGGATGGGCCTGGACTGAGCTGGAACAGATGGATGGGGAGTGGATGCTTTGCACTGAGATCCACAGGAAGTGAGGGGATGAGTGAAGAGAGGTCTGGTCCCCAGGCAGAAGACGCCAGTGGAGGAGGGTGGACAAGAGCTCTGGCGGCTGCAGTAGAGCCGCATGGTTCCGCGTGTGCTTCGGACCCTGGGGTCTGCGCTTGGCTCCAGACACTGTGATCTGGGCACACAGGTCTCTGTGGTGTGCTTATGACTTGTAAATGGGAGGCTATGTCTTTCTCGACTCTGTATAACCAGCATGAGGTCTTTATTTCTCTCTTACCGTGACTTGAGAGAGAAAAGTATTCATGCCTGGCGTCCTGCTCACCAGTGACACTGGTGTTTAGCTCCCATTGCTCAGATATGCCTGTTGGGAAAGCAAATGTACAAAAGAACCTTTTTACAGACTGAACTTTCCTTTGGCAAACTGCCTTCATCCCCAAATTCAGCATCACATGTGCCATCTGAGACCTGTTACTGTAGCATCTTCAGGGGTACCCAGTGGGGTCAGGTTTCAGGGGCTGGGTTTAGGGGTCAAGGCCAATGCCAGTTCTCTGCCCAGAGCCCCCTCTTCTGTGCGGCAGCACTTGAAACAGGAGTGTTTTCCCTTTGGTTTGGCTCTTCCTGGGGTCATGGATGGTTGAGGGGTGACTTGGGACCCAGTCAGAGGGGAATCTCTGGAAGCTCCCTCTGACTAGTGGAGCCGAAGGGAGCTTGTGTTTGTTTTTTCTGGGTTTGGGAGCAGCCCTGACTTCACATGATGAGCAGGTCACACTGAGACAGACCCTTCGTCTTTCTGTGCACCTGTCCCATTCTGTACCTGCGCCCCGATGCCACTTCCTCATTTTCTGCCCAGTTATTATATTCTAAGAGTCAGAGGGACAGGAAATACAGAAGAACCCCCTCACAAGGCTTTCTTTGCTCACTCTCTGCTCTGTTGTCAGCACCGGACAGAGGATGCAGCCATGGTGTGGGCCAACACGGAGCCCCTAGCGGTGGATAGAGTCGCACAGACCCCTGAGCTGGTGTTGCTGTAAACCTCAACCATGCTTGTTCATGGTGGTGCCTCCAGGCTGGAAGAGCTTGGCACTGCTGTGGAGCTGACCTGGGGACCATGTGGCCAGTCCCGCAGCTTGACCTCAGCCAGGGCAAGACTGCAGTGTGCTCCTTGGTTGAAAGACATGTCAGTTACTCAGAACTGGCACCTTGCTTATTTGAAAACTCAGAATCTTACACAGAATCACAGATTTTAGCAAACAAAATGTATGAGGCCTGAGGGACAGAGTGCACCGCTGCTCAGGTCTCAATCCTCCCTTCCCTGTGGCTAGAATTCTAGCAAGTTCAGTTCTTGGCCCTTTATCTTTCAGTGACTTTTATCACATGAATGCCCCGTCAGAACCGTTTTCAGGTGTACGTTTGTCACCCCTGCCTGGCTCCAGGGCCTTCCGTCACCCCAGGGGGAACCTGCACTCCGGAAGCTGTCACTCTCCTTGCCCCACCCCCGCCCCCAACACTTGCTCTCGGACTCTGAAGTCCCTTCTCTGGAGTTAGGGAATGATTCAGGCTGTGTCCTTTAGCGTCTGGCTTCTCTCTCTCAGCATGATGTTTATAACTTTCATCTGTGTTGTAGCCTGTGGCAAGATTCCTTTCTTCTTCTTTTAAAATAATATTTATTTATTTGCCCATGCCGGGTCTTGAATACTACATGCAAGGCTTCGATCTCCAGAGCAGCGGGTGGGATCTTTCCTGCTGCAGCAAGCCAGCTCTTAGTCATGGCATGTGAACTCTTAGCTGCAGTGCGTGGGGTCCAGTTCTCTGACCAGGGATCAAACCCGGGCCCTCTGCTTTGGGAGCGTGGCATCTTAGCCGCTGGACCACCAGAGAAGTCCCCGAATTTCCTTCTTTTTCAAGGCTGATACTCTGTGTGCTTACACGCATTTTGTGTGTCCATCACCTGTGGACGTTCGAGCTGCCTCCACCTCTGGGCTGCGGTGAGCAGAGCTGCATGGAACTTGCTGTGTGGGCATTTGCTTCAACACCTGTTTTCAGCTCTTTGGGGTGTATTCTGGGGCATGAATTGCTGCGTCCTGTGGTAATTCTGTTTTTATCTTGTTGAGGAACCTCCAACAGCTCTTGGGTTTTGTTTCCAAATGCACTAAGGTGGAAGCAGGAGAGACTGACAGGTGGCCTGTCTGGAGGGTTGAGAAGGGATGGAAGAGGGGGCCCTGGCTCAAGCCCACTGGGGAGGGGTCGTGTGTCCTGTGTTCATCACCTCCACTGAGAAGCCAGGCGGGACCTGGAAATGGGTGGGACCCTCGTCTGCACCAGCATCCTTGACTGTGGCCCGATATCAGGACCCATCCTCCTTGGGCAGGGCCAGACCACACCCTGACATCTCGAGGATGGGGTTCTGTGTTTGTGGTCACTGCGGGAGGTCATGGTGTCACCAGGTGTGCAGCCACAGCTGGGGCATCCCTGGTCCTCACATTTGGGTGCTTGCTGTGTGCCAGCTGCTCTGTGCCCTCTGTGTGTGATGCATTGAAGAGACTGAAGCCCAGAGGGCCTGCTTACTTAGTCCAAGGCCACACAACTCGGCTGACATGGACCTGCCTCTCAAGCTTTGTGAGTACAAGAGGGTGAGAAGGGAATACTCTGGAGCTCAGTGTTCAGGGGGATCTAGTCTCCTGGCTCACAGAAGGGACGTTCTCCATGGGTAGTGGTGTTTGCTTTAAGCCCATTTCTGGTGGTCAACCTCAGACACCGAGGGTGGGTAACCCTCCCCACCATGGCAGCAGAAGCCAAGAAGAGGGGTTGGCCTTCCAGGTGCTAGTGGGCAGGAGCCGCTGCTGGGCTTGGGAAGCAAAGAGGCCTCAGGAGGAGCAGTGAGAGGAGGTTTGGGGAGGGTTTTCGGGGGTACAGAGAGGATGGAGCCCCAAGACCTTCCTCCCTGAAACAGGGGAGAGGGAAGAGGCAGCAGAGAAGACCCTCTGAGCACCTGGGCCCATGGGGTGGGGCCCCAAGGCAGAAGGTGGCAGGCCTGAGCCGGTACCTGAAGTGGGTGGAGGCAACCTGGGCGAGCAGCCAGGGGACCCTGAGGAGGGGCCGCGTGTGTCATACAGCCTGTTTAAGAAAGCAGGGCTTAGAATACTGTTTAGAAGAATGTGCTTTTCCTGAAATGATTAAATTGATAAATCCTCAGTTATCTTCTAGAGGCTCAGGATTTCAATAACAATGCTTGGGTGTAGCCAGGAGGGCAGGGACATGGTGCCCAGAGTCAGTGGGCCACCCAGTGGCCTGAATCTCAGCCTTTCCTCACTGCTGGCATGCAGACTGCCACTACCGAAACAGAACAGTTAACTTCTTCACTCTCATCACCCCAGCCCCGGGGAAGAGTGTCTGTATCCTAATTTGCACGCGTCTGTCACTCTGCATCATCCTTATGGTTGTGTATACATTTGTCAGTTTCTTTAGATGCATAAGACAAACCTGCTCATTCATGAATCAGATACCCCACCCCCAAGGTAAGAGAAACCCAAGTAAGATGGTAGGTGTTGCAAGAGGGCATCAGAGGGTAGACACACTGAAACCATACTCACAGAAAACTAGTCAATCTAATCACACTAGGACCACAGCCTTATCTAACTCAATGAAACCAAGCCATGCCCCTGGGGCAACCCAAGACGGGCGGGTCATGGTGGAGAGGTCTGACAGAGCGTGGTCCACTGGAGAAGGGAATGACAAGCCACTTCAGTATTTTTGCCTTGAGAACCCCATGAACAGTATGAAAAGGCAAAATGATGGGATACCAAAAGAGGAACTCCCCAGGTCATTAGGTGCCCAATATGCTACTGGAGATCAGTGGAGAAATAACTCCAGAAAGAGTGAAGGGATGGAGCCAGAGCAAAAACAATACCCAGTTGTGGATGTGACTGGTAATAGAAGCAAGGTCCAATGCTGTAAGGAGCAATATTGCATAGGAACCTGGAATGTCAGGTCCATGAATCAAGGCAAATTGGAAGTGGTCAAACAAGAGATGGCAAGAGTGAACGTGGACATTCTAGGAATCAGCAAACTAAAATGGACTGGAATGGGTGAATTTAACTCAGATGACCATTATATCTACTGCTGTGGGCCAGACTCCCTCAGAAGAAATGGAGTAGCCATCACAGTCAACAAAAGAGTCCGAAATGCAGTACTTGGATGCAATCTCAAAAACAAGAGAATGATCTCTGTTCATCTCCAAGGCAAACCATTCAATATCGCAGTTATCCAAGTCTATGCCCCAACCAGTAACGCTAAAGAAGCTGAAGTTGAACGGTTCTATGAAGACCTACAAGACCTTTTAGAACTAACACCCAAAAAAGATGTCCTTTTCATTATAGGGGACTGGAATGCAAAAGTAGAAAGTCAAGAAACACCTGGAGTAACAGGCAAATTTGGCCTTGGAATAAATGCACTGATCATAGCAAACACCCTCTTCTAACAACACAAGAGAAGACTCTACACATGGACATCACCAGATGGTCAACACCGAAATCAGATTGATTATATTCTATGCAGCCAAAGATGGAGAAGCTCTATACAGTCAACAAAAACAAGACCAGGAGCTGACAGTGGCTCAGATCATGAACTCCTTATTACCAAATTCAGACTTAAATTGAAGAAAGTAGGGAAAACCGCTAGACCATTCAGGTATGACCTAAATCAAATCCCTTATGATTATACAGTGGAAGTGAGAAATAGATTTAAGGGCCTAGATCTGATAGATAGAGTGCCTGATGAACTGTGGAATGAGGTTCGTGACATTGTACAGGAGACAGGAATAAAGACCATCCCCATGGAAAAGAAATGCAGAAAAGAAAAATGCTGTCTGGGGAGTCCTTACAAATAGCTGTGAAAAGAAGAGAGGTGAAAAGCAAAGGAGAAAAGAAAAGATATAAGCATCTGAATGCAGAGTTCCAAAGAATAGCAAGGAGAGATAAGAAAGCCTTCCTCAGCGATCATTGCAAAGAAATAGAGGAAAACAACAGAATGGGAAAGACTAGAGATCTCTTCAAGAAAATTATAGATACCAAGGGAACATTTCATGCGAAGATGGGCTTGATAAAGGACAGAAATGGTATGGACCTAACAGAAGCAGAAGATATTAAGAAGAGGTGGCAAGAATACACGGAAGAACTGTACAAAAAAGATCTTCACGACCCAGATAATCATGATGATGTGATCACTCATCTAGAGCCAGACATCTTGGAAAGTGAAGTCAAGTGGGCCTTAGAAAGCATCACTATGAATAAAGCTAGTGGAGGTGATGGAATTCCAGTTGAGCTCTTTCAAATCCTGAAAGATGATGCTGTGAAAGTGCTGCACTCAATATGCCAGCAAATTTTGAAAACTCAGCAATGGCCACAGGACTGGAAAAGGTCAGTTTTCATTCCAATCCCAAAGAAAGGCAATGCCAAAGAATGCTCAAACTACCGCATAATTGCACTCATCTCACGTGCTAGTAAAGTAATGCTCAAAATTCTCCAAGCCAGGCTTCACCAATACATGAACCGTGAACTTCCTGATATTCAAGCTGGTTTTAGAAAAGGCAGAGGAACCAGAGATCAAATTGCCAACATCCGCTGGATCACGGAAAAAGCAAGAGAGTTCCAGAAAAACATCTATTTCTGCTTTATTGACTATGCCAAAGCCTTGACTGTGTGGATCACAAGAAACTGTGGAAAATTCTGAAAGAGATGGGAATACCAGACCACCTGACCTGCCTCTTGAGAAATCTGTATGCAGGCCAGGAAGCAACAGTTAGAACTGGACATGGAACAACAGACTGGTTCCAAATAGGAAAAGGAGTACGTCAAGGCAGTATATTGTCACCCTGCTTATTTAACTTCTATGCAGAGTACATCATGAGAAACGCTGGACTGGAAGAAACACAAGCTGGAATCAAGTTTGCCAGGAGAAATATCAATAACCTCAGATAGGCAGATGACACCACCCTTATGGCAGAAAGTGAAGAGGAACTAAAAAGCCTCTTGATGAAAGTGAAAGAGAAAAGCGAAAAAATTGGCTTAAAGCTCAACATTCAGAAAACGAAGATCATGGCATCTGGTCCCATCACTTCATGGCAAATAGATGGGGAAACAGCGGAAACAGTGTCAGACTTTATTTTTGGGGGCTCCAAAATCACTGCAGATGGTGATTGCAGCCATGAAATCAAAAGACGCTTACTCCTTGGAAGAAAAGTTATGACCAACCTAGATAGTATATTCAAAAGCAGAGACATCACTTTGCCGACTGAGGTCCGTCTAGTCAAGGCTATGGTTTTTCCAGTGGTCAGGTATGGATGTGAGAGTTGGACTGCGAAGAAGGCTGAGTGCCAAAGAATTGATGCATTTGAACTGTGGTGTTGGAGAAGACTCTTGAGAGTCCCTTGGACTGCAAGGAGATCCAACCAGTCCATTCTGAAGGAGATCAACCCTGGGATTTCTTTGGAAGGAATGATGCTAAAGCTGAAACTCCAGTACTTTGGCCACCTCATGCGAAGAGTTGACTCATTGGCAAAGACTCTGGTGCTGGGAGGGATCGGGGGCAGGAGGAGAAGGGGTCGACAGAGGATGAGATGGCTGGATGGCATCACTGACTCAATGGACTTGAGTCTGAGTGAACTCCGGGAGTTGGTGATGAACAGGGAGGCCTGGCGTGCTGCAATTCATGGGGTCGCAAAGAGTCGGACACGACTGAGCGACTGAACTGAACTGGACTGAATAAGGGCCTATTGGAGGAGTATTCTTGCCTGGGAAAACCCATGGACAGAGGAGCCTGGTGGACTACAGTTCATGGGGTTGCAAAGAGTTGGACATGACTTAGCAACCAAATGATGATGACAAGGACCTATGCCTGCTGTTAGCATGTCACACAGAGAAGTTTCACTGCCCCCAAGATCCCCTGCTTGTCTTTCCAAGTCTAGAAGCTCCTCACTCCACAAAGCCCTCTTAACCCTTTGTCTCGGTCCTGGCTTCATGAAGACACTGAGGGCAGCCTTGTGTTGCATCTGGTGAGGATGGGAAGGATGTGGCTGGGAGCCCTGGGTGCATCTGGGGTAAGGGTGACTGATGGCCTAATGGCGTTGGTCCTGCTGGGCCTGCCCACGTGGCTGTCTCTGGGAGGCATGGGAGGGTCAAGAGGCGAGGTGCTTCCCATCCCTGTGTGACCACCTATGGCCCCTCCGCTGGAGAGCAGGGCTCAGGCTCTGGGTCTTTCCTCAGCCCCCCGAGGCAGCTCAGGGCCAGGTGAGCACGAGGAGCCGGGGGCTCTTCCCTGCAAAGAACAGGAAGAATTCAGCTATCTCGGATTCCCCTGGGTTTCCTAATCCAAGGTCAGTTTCCACGGTCAAGAGGAGGCCCCTCTCCTGTGGGATCCATGCTTGTCCTTTGGGGCCACTGAGACTCCTGCCAGCCTGAGCTGAACCTCCCAGCCCACAGCTTTGAGGTCATCAGTACCCATGTCAAAATTTCACTCTTCATCACACAGGACTCAGAACCGTTATCTGTGTGAAATCCCCATGAAGTGTCCATGTGGAGGCAGGTGCTTCTGGTGGTTAGCCGCCTCCTATGTGCAGACAGACCACTTCTGGAG
The DNA here is from genome assembly GCF_032405125.1 of Capricornis sumatraensis. NCBI lineage: Eukaryota > Metazoa > Chordata > Mammalia > Artiodactyla > Bovidae > Capricornis > Capricornis sumatraensis. The sequence continues at coordinate 62,195,572 of NC_091069.1, forward strand.
AAAAATCACAGTCCCCAGGCTTGTGTGCCCAATGGGCGTGGACTTTGGCCAGACCAGACTTGGACCCCTACACTGCTCCATCATCTGTGGGGCCCTGTACAACTTCCATAAGCTTTCTGAGCCACAAACCTGTGAACCAAGGATAATGTTGCATCTTGCAGGGTTTTAACCAGGACCAGACAGATGTATGTAACGCATCATCAGAGGTTGTTCACAGGTGCTCAGAACACGGCTGTGGGTACCAACCAGCTTCAGCGAGGAGAGCCGTGTCACTGCCGACAAGCATTAGTCAAAAGTCACAGAAACGTGGCCATGAAGGAAGGCCGGGAGCACGTCTATCAAGGACTGCTGCTCTGTGCCAGCCCTGAGATGATGCAGGCAGTAAAGGAGCAAGCCTCACACCCCCCGAGTCTCTTTTAATTAGGCTGTTCTCATCAAAACGCCGCTCCTTAACTCTCTTGCCACTTAATTTAGAAAATTGGTGGAGCAAGTGTGGCATGCAGATTGCCTCTTCCTCTGAACATCCTTCACTACCAAAGCCGCCGCGGACTGGAAGCATTTGAAGTGGAAATGAGTGGAGTCAGGGCACAGAGTTGTTGATTCCTGATTATCTGCTTGTAGTATTTTAAAAATAAGATTGTGCTTTGTTTCCATTTAACAAAGGAAGGAAAGTGTGTCAGTAGCGTTTTTATTAAAATAGAAATTTGACAAACACTCTTCAGTGGCTTGATGGATTACAAGAGATGAGACACACCCACAGAGGATGAAATTTTGCCAGATTAGGAGTCCTGTCTGAATACAGCTGTCTTGTGGTTGCAGCGACCTGGTAAACATGAGTGAACAACAGCAGTGTCAGATTGGTCCCTGCGGGCAGCTTTAGGAAAGGCAGATTTCCGGAGCAGAGGGGATGAGGGTCTCCCTCTAACTGCCAGGATGAACACGGGAGATGTGAAAGGAGGGGCTTGTCTACATCTGACGTCAGAGGCTGGCCATGAGAAAGCCAAAATCCTGCCCAGATTCCAGTGAGCACCCACCACTTCCACAGCCCAACATAGCTGGGACTTGAGGCCACTATGGAGTGGAAGCTGGGGTCACATCCTCCAAGTCTGAGCTCGGAAAGTCGTCATTCAAAGTCAAGCCAAAAACTGCGTTTCAAGAAGTGGATGGCTCTTAGAAAGGGACCTTGACAACTGGAAGGCACAGCAAGGCAAGAGGATGGGCGGGAAAGAAGGAAGGGACTGAATAGGGTGAGGGACAGACAGACAGGATACCTGGCACGGCTTCTAACAGCCTGGAACCCCCAAGCAAGTAAAGCCACTGTGCATGAGGGCAGCCAGGCCAAGAGGAGGCCAAGCCATGCCTGAGAACTGCCTCCCAGGACAGCCTGGCAGGAGGGCTGGCGGGAGCCCAGGGCACAGAGCAAAGAGTTGAGTTGAAGTCAGCCAGGAACACGGTGAGTCTTGAGGAAGCTTGCATTTCTAAATAAGGCTGTGAGTAATTTCATGGTGGGGCCTGCAGAGCAATGTGTGTGCTGGCTCTTGAGAGCTACAGCAAGGCTGGATCTGCCGAATGAGTGAATCTGCAGTGGCCTCCGGTCAGATGTGAAAGGACAGACCAGTGCAGAAATCACACTTAAAAGGTGCAGCAACCGAGCACAAAGAGTGCCCAGGGACGTGATCGCCAGTTCATTAAGCGATGGACTGTCAGCTCAATCCTTGGTTTTCAGCAGAGAAGAATGCAAATGAGGACCCTCTCCACCTGGGCAGTCAATCTTGCGCGGTCTATGTGCTCACCACATTGAGATCTGGGTTGGCAGCTTTATTGCCATCAGTTGAAAGTTCCACGCTCAGGCCTTGTAATGTTCAGATGAGGCCAAGAGGTGGCGCTTCCCTGGCTCAATGAGGATTTAATGAGTAGACAGACTCATAGGAAAGCCCAGTGTGGGATGTGCTGCCTGGCTGGCAGAGCTGCACAGGGGGCTCTTCTACTGTCTGTGTCTGTCTGACTCCAGGCAGTCTCATCGAAACGTCAGCAGAGATGGGGGCTCCCAGTCGCTCTGCTGCTTCTATTCTGCCCATGTCCTGGGCTCCCAGCTGAGCACCCCAGAGGGGGCTTGGCCTCTGTGGATGAGGCATGGGACGAAGGGAGCCTGTACTTCTGAGGGGCATCTGGACTCTCTGGTTCATCAGGTCCTGGTCTGGAGGTCGTCAGGTGTTCAATCCAGGCTGACACAGGGGCAGGTCCCCGTCAAGCCAGTCATGCCAGAGAGAATGCCCTGAAGAAGAGGCTGGGAGACTCCAACTCCAGGCTCTGTGCGTGCTCCATGAATGGGGATACATGGGCACACACCCACGTGGGCTCACGGAGCATACACCATCCCAAGGAGTGTTCCGTGAGATTTAAAGGAACAACCACAGTGGTTATCTGCTGGTCGTCTACGGCGCCCCCACCCCCAGGAGGAATATAAGTGGAACTGGGAGGGGCATGAAATAAGCCCCCAACACAGCAGTGTCCGGCGTGACCCAACCTGGATGGCAAGGCTGCCTGCACGCGCCCTCCTGCAGTGGCGGGACTGTCCGGACGCTGTTCTAGATTGCCGGCCAGCCTGGCTTGCAGATGTCCAAGCTTGTTGTCGGTGTAGGTCCCCAAAGGGCTCAGAGGGCTCACCTTTCAGTTTCTGAGTTTCCATTTTTATCTTTTTAAGTGGTTTTTAGTATAGTCACAAAGTTGTGCGACCAGCGCACTGATCCCAGAGCATTTTCGTCACCCCAGAAAGGAACCCCACACCCTGTAGCAGTCCCTCCCTCTCCTCTGGTCCCCTCCTGTCCCCCAGCCCTGGGGCCACTCAGCTGCTTCCCGTCTCTATGGATTAGCCTATTCTCACCACTCTATATAAATGGGATTAGTATATGGCCTTTTGTGTTTGACTTCTTTCCCTTAGCATCACATTTTCAGAGTTTTGTCATGCCTGTCACACGTGTCAGCACCCCATTCTTTGTACGGCCGAGTAGTAACACGTCACACAGAGAGGCTCACTGGTTCTCGCTGATGCCTGTAGGCCCGTGAACACTTGTGCTGCCATCACCTCGTGATAGCTGTGGTGAGTCCTGCCATGAATGCTCTTGTCCGGATTGTGTGTGGACGAGTGTCCTCGTTGATCTAGGAGCAGAATTGCTGGATAGCGTGGTAACTGTTGAATCTTTTGAGGAGCTGCCTGATGGTTGCTCAGAGTTACCAAAGCATTTTTCATTCCCGCCTACAAACTACAAGTGTTCTGTTTCTCAACCTTCGTGCCAACAGCCACTGAGGTCTCTTTATGGTTATAGCCCTCCTTGTGGGTACGCAGTGGTTTCCGTTTATCTTTTAGATTTTAAAATAATGATGAAGGTTGTGGCCACCACTTACCTTGGAAGGAAAACCATGCTGATGGTCTGTGAACTAATATTTATAAATTATGTTCTTTAACGGTCATGCTTTGAGAAGGCAAAGCTGACCTTTATTCTGAGCTCCCTGATGGAAGCTGGGGACACCTCCTGGTGGTAAAGGAGATGCTGAGGACAGGACAGATGTGCAGACACCAGAATCCGTTTCTAGTCCCATCACATCTTCTTTCCCACGGCCCAGTGAGCTTGAACTCCACACATTTTCGAGCACATGTGCTGATGTATCTTCTCCTGGAAGCAGCAGGATAGATGTCACCTCCCCAGGTCTCTGTGTCCGCAGTTCTAAGTGACATGATGGTTCATACAGGATCATACGATACTCAACTGTGCAAGGAAAGTCCACCTTGGAACAGGCCTTGGCTTGTGTTAAGAAACTTTTTAAAACTTGTGTGTGGTTTTGTTTTTGCTGGAGGTTGACAAAGGGTGTGATGCCTCTCAGTGGGCCCTAGGGGTCAGTGTGGGGGCCACCCAGCAGGCCACATGTCCTTATGTGGCCCAGAAGCAGCGCTTAGTCTGACCTTCTGTACAGAGCAGTGCTGGCACCGCCCAAGTGGGTGGGTCAGTCTCCACAGAGCACGACAAGAAGTCATAGCATCTCTGGACTGAGGTGGACATCAGGGACCCCTGCCCTGCTTGGTTCCTTGGTACCACCCCCCACCCCCAGTGGCTCAGCCTCTTTAACTGCAGCCCCCAGCGTGGCTGTTTCCCGTCTGCCTGGACCCCAGACAGCGAGGAGCTCACCACCTCCAGGCAGCCCGTTCTCTTCTCAGGTCTCCTTTCTTCTCAGCTGGAAGGTTTTTTATTCTGTGGCCTCCCAGTCTGCTGCCCAGGAATACCCCCCCAGCAGCCTGGGCTTCAGCCTGTGGCCACTTGTGGCTCAATCTTCCATGGCAGCACTTTAATGAAAACAGCTAACTTAAAAACAGCCATTACCGCCCCCTCCTTGACCCAGTGTCCAGGCAGCCCCCCATTCCTCCAGCGACCCCAGGCCTGCAGCCATGTGTGGGGCCTGCAATTATCATGGACACCTCTCCTGATCCCAACAGGAGCGTCTTAGGCCTTCATTCCAAACCACTCCTGCTGAAAAGCTCAAAGGGTTAAAAGTGTGTGGGGTGCTTAGGTTATGATGAAAGTCTGTAAGCTTTGTTTCTAGCAGCACTTTTGTTGGGAGATGCATTGTACACAAGAGGGGGTTCATGTGTGCAGTTGACAGAGTGAGAGCGGGACAGGTGGGGATGTTTCCGCACAACCAGACCCACGGGACCTGAGGCCCTGCCATCTCTCCTTCGTTCCCTTTGGGTGAAGCCACGCAAGGATGCGGACATGGATGCACATGTCCACAGGGTCTGGGTGGTTGATCGGACACGTTCTGTGCTCAGAACCGCTGTGGTTTCTCCATGACCTTCTGCTCATCAAGGACTCGCCATGTCCTCATGTGAGACATTCAGCATTCCCACTGCAGAGTGTTCATGATGGACGAGTCAGACTTTTCCCGCTAAAAGCCCAGGGGCATTCCCTGCCCATGAGGAAGCGTGTTCTTGCATGCATGTGATCCCTGAGCTGTGCTCTTGGGCCTACACGCAGGGCTCTCACCTGCCACGCAGACAGACACTAGTTTTTATACCCTTACAAACACTTGGTATCGTCAGACTTTTCAATATTTGCCAACCTGGTGGGTTGGAATGGCATCATGTGTGCCTTAATTTTCAGGTCTCTGATGACCAGTGACCAGTGCACTCATGGACCATTCATGTCTGTCTTTTATTCAATGCCTGTTGGAATTTCCTGCTTTTTCCTTGAAAACAAGCAGACAGTGTTCATCTCTGGTTACTGCCACTGTTCTCAGTGGTTTGGACACTCTGACGGTTCTAATCCTTCCCAGTGAAGTAGTTGCTAATAGGGTGATGCCTGCCTCCTAGGTGAGGCAACCGAGGGCCAGGTGGAGTGCCTTGCCCAATCCTGGAGGTGAGAGCAGGTCAGGGATGGCCCCTGACACTCTAACCACTGACTCATTTATATGTTCTGGTGACTACTACTCAGTATCTTCTCCCAGCTTGTGGATTATCTTTTTCTTTTTGGTGTCCTGTGATGAAGAGACATTTCCTTAGTGTTGTTGAACTGAACACATTTTACGGTCAGTGTGTCTTGTGTCTGATCTAAAAAATCTTTTCCTACCTTAGATACTTAGATTAGCTTCTAAAAGTTTCATAGTTTTGCTTTTCATGTTGAAGACTGTAATCTGGCTGGAAATAATTTCATATGTTATGATGCAAAGGGCTATCTTTTCCCATGTGGATGCTCCAATTTTGCCAACACCCTTTATTAGACACCTGGCCTTCCCCTGCTGTCTGAGCAACCATGCTCAGGATCATGTCTCCCTGTGGGGTGCTGTTTCTGGGCTGACTCAGTCCCCTCCGCCTGTCTATCCCTAATTCCATTATGTTTTAATAACTGCTATACCGTCTTTAAAGTCTTGATGTCTAGTAGGGAAAGGAACTTTGCTGATCCACATGAATTTTGAATCAATTTGTCAGAATCCTGCTGGGATTTCCATTGGAAATGCATTTGAACCATGCATCATTTAAGAGAAAATTATAGCTTTTCTAAATCCTCCTACTCAAAAACACAGTATTTCTTTCCATAAATTTCAATGATCGCTAAGGTCTTTCAATAAACTTTCATAATATTCTCCATAAAGGGAATGCATATTTTTTGTTAAATATATTCCTAGTACCATTTATAATCCTAGAGAAGGGAATGGCAACCCACTCCACTATTCTTGCTTGGATAATCCCATGGACAGACGAGCCTGGTGGACTACAGGCCATGGGGTTGCAAAGAGTCAGACATGACTGAACATCTAACATACTGTAGTAGCAACAAAGATAGAAAGTATTTTTAAAACTCATATACTCTGCTTGTTGAGTGTGTATAGAAAAACAACTGATGGTTGTGGTTATATTGGTGGCTGGATCCCATAACCCATCTTCAGGTGCTTGTGTGGTGTGTGGAGCTCAGCAAACAGAAAAAGAAAGTCATGTGAAAGCAAACAGTGTCCAGGAGTCTCTCTGGGGAACCTGCAGCTTTGGGTCTGATGGGTTCCTGGCCCACCAGTCATGGAACCAGGCACTGAGAAGGGGACGCCATAAGGTTCCTGGCCCTGAAGAAGTGTTTCTTTTCATACAGATGAAGCAAGAGTTCAAAGGTTTTCAAGGCATGTGTGTGATGAGCTGCATGTGCCTGTACCAACTGTCTGTCTCCTCTCCAGCTGCGGGAGGTTCCCTGAGGGAAAGCGCAGGAACGCGTCCTGTGCCCGGCTTCGTCACAGTGAATGTGTATGATCAACCTGCACTGCCAGGGGCGGGAAGAACGCTGCCTTTCCTCAATTTTGGTTTGATTTCAAATGTTATTGCAAAACTAAAGAGAAAAGGCAAGCTCCTCCTTGCCCCATCTCTTGCTCCATGTTGCCCCATCCTTACTTTTTTCTTTTTCTCATCTTGGCATATCTCAGAAGCATTAAGACTTTTATACTGTAGATTTTTCAAGTATGTAAGCTCCTCGTATTGTATAAATGAATGCTTCATCTCCCAGGAAGCAGGTGGGTGACAGGTGGAACAAGGTAGTACTTCTTGTCTGCACTGAGACACAAAACAGAGGCCGCCATCACTAGCCCCACGAGGAGGGGTATGTGTGTGTGTGTGTCTGTGTGTGTATCTGTGTGTGTGTGAGAGAGAGAGAGAGAGAGACCGACCCACCATGCACAGGCTCCATGTGACGGGCTGGGAACCCTCTGGAAGGGTCTCTGAGCTGCTCACCACCGGTCACTAGCACCCTGGGCATGTTTGTGATGGGAGCCCTGAAACATGTGCCGAGCACAGGGGCTGCCAAGGGTAAGCTCATGGTCCAAGCCCAGGAGAAAGGCCTGGGATTTGGAATCTTCAGTGTCTGTGGTTGACTTTGAACCAAAATCTAAAGAGGATGCCTCAGCTTTTCTCTTGAGCACAGGAAGGTGAGAGAAAAAAAACTGAAAGGCCAGGCTGTGGGCCTGAAGCTTTGCTGCCCTGAGCATTGGAATCAAGACACTGAAACACCAACCACCCCCAGTTCTGCCTCCTCCTCTTTCCTCTCTGCAGCCCACTTGCTTCATAAAGAAACCAATTTGAGTATGAAAAGAGGAATTCTCAAAGGCAGGACCTTCTCAGACCCCTGCCTGTCATTCCTGCCTGGAGTGTGTCCCCCTAAGCTGCAGGCTTCAGGTCCCCCCATGGCCTCTCCCACCAACTTGATTTAAACTGTAAAGCCTCCACCTACTGACTCTTGGACTCTCTTGCCTTGCTCTTTGTCCAGGGCTCTCTGTCTTCAGCATGCTGCGTGTATGGATGGCTCATTTTGTACATCTCTCCCTACTTCTGAGATATGCCAAGATGTGTGGCCCCTCAGGGCAGGAGCATTTTCTGTCCACTTTGTTTCTGATGTATTGTTGTTGTTCAGTTGCTAAGTTGTGTGCGACTCTTTGTGACCCCATGGACTGCAGCAAACCAGGCTTCCCTGTCCTTCAGTATCTCCTAGAGTTTGCCCAAATTCTTGTCCATTGAGTTGATGATACCGTCAACCATCTCATCCTCTGTCATCCCCTTCTCCTCCTGCCTTCAATCTTTCTCAGCATCAGGGTCTTTTCAAATGACTCAGTTCTTCTCATCAGGTGGCCAAAAGTATTGGAGTTTCAGCTTCAACATCAGTCCTTCCAATGAACATTCAGGATTGATTTCCTTTAGGATGGACTGGTTGGATCTCCTTGTAGTCCAAGGGACTCTCAAGAGTCTTCTCCAACACCACAGTTCAAAAGCATCAATTCTTCAGCGCTCAGCTTTCTTTATAGTCCAACTCTCACATCCATACATGACCACCGGAAAAACCGTAGCTTTGACTAGATGGACCTTTGTCAGCAAAGTGATGCCTCTGCTTTTTAATATGCTGTCTAGCTTTGTCATAGCTTTTCTTCCAAGGAACAAGCATCATTTAATTTTATTACTTCAGTCACTGTCTGCAGTGATTTTGGAGCCCAAGAAAATAAAATCTGTCATAATAGCAGTTCCTAGAATGTGTCTGGCCCATGTTAAGTGGCCAGTGTACATGCAGCAGAGGACCAAATACTACTAACAGTTCTGAAGAGTCTTTTGTTAAGACTCTGGAAGGGGCTGCAGCTCCCCGGCTCTCCGTATGGCCTTGTGGTGACCTGGGCCTACGCAGGACTGGGGCTGAGCCCGTCCGCACTGAGCCTCGGGGGCCTGCGAGCCGGTGGTGGGTCAAAGATGGTGACCTTCCCTCCAGCTGCAGTGAGAAGACAGTGCAGTCTGCTGTCCTCCGGGCACTTTGGTGTGGCCCTGTAGTGGCTGAGGCTGACTGTAAGGGCAGCAGCGGAGGCTCTGTACCCAGAGGCCTATGGCCTGTAGCCCCCTCAGCCTGCCCACGTCCTGCCCGCCCTGGCCTCTGTGCCTCTGTGGGCTGAGCCTGCCGTGTCCTCGGGCCCTGTCTTACAGGAGCTCATGCCCTTGGCCACCAAGGCCGGCCTTGTGGCAGATGCTGTGAAGGCCTAGCGTCTGGCCAGGGCTGCCTCCCTCTTGCCAACAGCTCAGCTCTGACCAAGGGCCTCCCCTCCAAGTTGCTTCATGCTACCTCTGACCCTGCCTGCTCTCAGGGCTGTGTGGGAATGAGACAGAGCCTTCCCACCCCCGCGTGCAGGGCCCCAGGCTCCCCTCTGCTCAGAAGGCTTCGTGCCTTCAGTCATGCCAGGACACCTTCTTAACTTCCCTGCTGCTCTGAGCAGGCTGGGCTGCCCATGGTGGGCAGGACTGGTGGGCAGGACCAGCTTTATCTGTCGGGCAGGAGGTGGGGGCATCAGCATCTCTGCTGGGCAGGTCTCACAGACTGGGGTCCACAGGCAGCCGCTCGTTGCCTGTGTGGGTGGAGAGGCATACCATGCTCTTAAATTTACACAGTATGTTAATCATGTTCTCACAAATGCATTGAGACATTTCTTGCCGTGAGTGATAAATGATCTGCAACCACTGGGTTCCTCTGAGCTGTTCTGATGAGGGAATGAACAGTCAAGCCAGGCCTTGGTGTGGCCTCTGACAGAAGGCAAGGGCGGCCTTTGCGCACCCGCCTCTGCTATCGGCGTGGGGCTGGGTTGTGTGGCGGCCTGTGCCATGGGAGGGGAGTGCGGCCAAGCCTGGCTGGGTGGACCAGCCACCACCCGCCCCCCCCTCCACCGCCAGGTATGGCCCTGGCCCTGGGCAGACACCTTAGGGTCTGCCTACGTCCACTCTGAAATCACATGAGAGCGTGAAGGCGAGAAGGGACTTCCCGTGGGCACAATGGCACACAGCCGGCTGGTTCCCCGGCACGTGGAGCATGTTTGGAGCAAAGCCAAGTCCCCTCGGAAGCCCCCCATTTCCATCTTGTAGTGATGGTGCCAAATAACATCAAAAGATGAAATGTCTTGATCAGATTACCGCCTAAGGTCTTTGTGTCCACAGAGCTCGCCATTGTGTATGTCGCCTGTCATGTGATGTGGACAAGCTACGAGGACACATCATGTCCTGCACAGCCAGGCCCTTAAACGTGCTGATGCCTCGTCACTCCTGACCCCTCCAGGGCCTGGGACCTGCTTTAACAGTGGTCTCCCTTCTGGTCTTCGGAGCTGGATTCCTGAGGCAACTGATTATTTTTTAACCTGGATATTTATAAATACCTTATTTTTCCCTTGCTGTTGTTGTTTAGTCACTAAGTTGTGTTCAACTGTTTGCAACCTCATGGCCTCCCTGTCCCTCACCATCTCCTGGAGTTTGCTCAAACTCATGTCCATTGAGTCGGTGATGCCGTCCAACCATCTCATCCTCTGTTGTCCCCTTCTCCTCCTGCCTTCAATCTTTCCCAGCATTAGGGTCTTTTCCAATGAGTCAGTTCTTCCCATCAGGTGGCCAAAGTATTGGAGCTTCAGCTTCAACATCAGTCCTTCTAAAGAATATTCAGGACTGATCTCCTTTAGGATTGACTGGTTTGATCTTGCAGTCCAAGGGACTCTTGGGAGTCTTCTCCAGCACCATCAATTCTTTGGCGTTCAGCCTTGTTTATGATCCAGCTCTTTTTTGGTAGCATTGAAACAATGATGTTTTCTAAAGTATTTAAAATAAGATGGTGTTAGTGAAGGCTAAAATAAGGGCCTGAAAGAAGCCATCTGCCTCTCATTCCTGAGAAGGGACAGAGCCAATGAAAGCCTCTGCTTTCCTTCCTGTTGCCCAGATACCCAGACACCCTTTCATACAAGGCTGGAGATTTCATATGTGGCTGGAGATCCCAGCACAAAGCCCCTCCCTCTAAAGCAGGCTCTGGTGAGTCACCTTCCCGCAGGATCCCGGGTGGAACGTGGGGACATATGACTGGCTGAGCATCCCTGGATTGAGGCCACAACAGACCTGGGGTTGTTGGGGAGTTTCAGGCAGCTAGCCCCTCATCTCCTAGGGGAGCACTGGGGCACACACCACCAAACAGACCCTCTAGGGGCTTGGTCATATGCTTATGTGGTAACCACTGTCCAGAATATGACTAGGAGCTTCTCAGAGTCAGTCTGCTGTTTGCTTGTTTTCCCCGAGAGTGGACAAATGAACAATTCTCCAAACTGGATAAATGCAACACAAGTCTGGACCCTCCCAGCCTAATGGTCAACAATCCACCTTCCCTTTTCCTTCTGCACTAAACAGAGAATTGTCAGGGCCCCTCACCTCTCCAGTTTGGGTGGTGGTTAAGAGAAGAGGGCTGGCCCCCTCTTACCAGCCTCACGACATCTAGGAGCTGATTTGCCTCTTAGTTTTTCTCACTAGTCAAGTGGCAGTAATGACTGTTTCTTACTTCTCACGGTTCCTGTGAGCAGTAATCAAGTTGCCTGGCAGGCATGGCTCAGGGTCTGCAGCTAGATAAGTGGTCATGTTATCAGGAGCAGCGTGAGCGGCGGGTATATGCTGGGCTCCAGAGGACAGTCTACCCCTCTGCCACCTCTGGGACCCAGACGTGTTACTGAACTTCACTGGGCTTTAGCTCCCTGTCTGCAAAGTGGCAATGACATAAGGCCAGCCTCATAGGGTTGATGTGAGTGTCTGGTGGGTGGAAAGGGGTGCAGCCCAGTGCTCAGGAGGAAGGAGCCGGTCCTCACTGTGAAGGGGTGACAGTGATTGTGAGTCAGGATAGAGTGTCCCCTAGAATCAAAGGGGCCCTGAGCCAGTGCCCACAGAGATGCGGAGGGAGAGGGGGTGTCACACAGGGTTCTACTTCTCTGGTATCACTTCTGTCAGATGCAATTTAGAGCCAATGTGTGCAGGTGTCAGGCCGGCCGGTGTCCTCACTGTACTCTCTGACCTGTGTTCCTGCTGGAGAGCTGGGCTCCTTATTGGCCGTTTTCTGTGCTTAAAAGCATTTGCCTTTTCTAGGACAGCATCCAGGCTCCTGAAACACTTGTTTCCCTCAGTCAGCAGTCCGTGAGAATTTTTTCATAGAGGGTTCTCCATTAAGAGATAAGAAGCTCCTTATGTACCACCAGTTCTATCCTCTTCAGGTTCCTGGGGAATGTGGGAGGGTGGATTTGATGACCTGGTGTGTGAGCCAGGCCTGAGTGCAGAGCCTGCTCCCCACGTGCCTGGTGGGGCTGCTCCCCAGTGTAACAGGTGCCCTGCTCCCCCGGGGTGAGTAGAGTCTCATCTCTGACCTTGGCCGCACTCACCTTGACCTTCTACCTCACCTTTTCATACTTGTCAGAAGAGCTTGGGCTTTCCTTGGGAACTGCACATTACAGAGCACCCCTGCCCCGACAGAAGTGCGCGGGGAAGAAAAGTCCATGCCTGGAGCCCAGTGTTTGCGCTGCAAACCTGGGGTTGTCCTCACTCCACCTGCCTGCGGACATGTTGTGCACTTGTCTTTAGTTGCAAGCTTTCATGACCTTCAGGGTAAGGGATGTTTTACTCCCCAGAGGCACAGAGCCTGCTTCAGGACCTGGTGTATCATGGTATCCCGTAAGTTCTTGGAGAAACAAGTGTCCAAATATGAAGAAGGAAACAACCATCAAAATAAAAGAGAGGAAGAAACAGCCAGGATCCAAAGGAAGCTTTTAATAAGAAAAAGAGAAGAAGGAGCTTAAATTTTAACCTACAATAAAAGTGAAACCCGAGAACCTCCCAGCTCTAGTGTGATATAGTGACAACTTCGTTACAGATGAAATTTGTAGACTAGGAGACAGGGATTTTCTGGTTAAATACATTAGTAACATGTGCCTTTTCAGGTAATTCTAAATCTGAGTGTCCATGTTGGAAGGAAAGTGTGTGTGTGATGACCTCCATGGCGATGTTAAGTGCTTTGGCTTGAAACTGCTTATGAGCAAAGAAATTGTAAGTCCCACCTCAGACCCAGGCAGGATACAGGCTAACCTGCTGCCGAGAAGATCTCAAATCAGGATAAAGTTTCCTTTTTTTCACGTGACATCCGGGCCCTGCTCCCCAACGTGAGGACCTGGTCCTTTCCTCCTTTGCTTGGAGTGTCATCTTTGTGGAAAACGCTGCAACCCCCCTCTACGCCCCCAGGGAGGGAGGTGCTGGTTAAGTGTTGGGAGGCGAGGGACTAGAAATGGAATTTCCTCATAAATGTCATTGCAAAACGCAGCTCGGCCCAGAACTGGCTCAAGTCCCTCTCACTTGCCTTCATTGACTGGAATCTTGGCGTGTGGCCAGGGCTCCCCTCGAGCAGGGCTGGGAGGTGAAGTTCTTAAGTGGTGAGCTTGGCGCCAGTTGAAACTTGAAATATTCTTCCCGACAGGAGGAGCAGGTGGACTTGGGGGACAATTGGCCGTCACTGCTGACTTCTGAGACCCTGAGACACTTGACTGGTTTGAGGCTGGATGCTCTCCCCCTGGGGCCCACCCGCTGTCCAGGGAACTCACCAGGGTGTGTCTCTCCCAGGAGGCAGGCCCTGTGTTTCCAGCTCCTAGCCCTTGCTTGGCCTGGCTCCTCTTTGAGTGACCACGGGGATTTCCAGTCATCTGGGCCCGGCCAGTGGTAACAAGGTTTAGAGCTGTGTCAACTCTTGACCTCCCATCCTGGGAGAAGTCCTTCCAGCCCAAGGCCTTTAAGCCAACTGTAGTCCGAAGATTGTGTTGGTGGCCCACAGCGCCAGCCATTTGGTAGGTGTTTTGAGCATGTGATCTGAACCAGGCCAGGGTCGGGGATGTAGCCTCGAATGTAGAAGCAGGTGGTGCCTGTCCTGGGGGCCCCCACACTGGTAACACGTGCCCCCTGGGGAGCAGCGTGGAGGGAGAACCTGCGAGTCCTTGGAGTCTGAAGACTGAATGAGTTCTTTGTCCACACTCTTCACTCTGTCTTTCCGGGGGTTAGACAGTGAGACCTGGGTGTGTGAAGGTCTCTCGGGGGCCTTATGGGCAGCCGAGTGCAAGCAGTGCGTCTGCAGAGCTCACCTATACGTCGATCCCAGTGAAGACAGAGCTGGGGCTGCCGTGCCTGGGTGACATCCTGCAGCTCCTCCACATCCGAGTCCTGAGCCGTGAGCCCGACGTCATCTGTCTTCGTTATCACGGATGCCCCACAGGGTGGCTGTGTTAATCGGTGTAGGCAACCCAGTTGTGTGTCCCTCTCACTCCCCTTTCATCTTGTTTCCCGGGTGTCTTGAGCCTGTGGAGTGGAACTTGGCAGCAGTGTTCAACTCAGCCGTTCCTCCAAGGGGTGCTTAGAGGGACAGGCTACAGAGACCCCGCGGGCTTCCTCAGGTTGGGCCCGGGACTGGTCTCTGGGGTCCTCTGTTTACCGCTGTGACGTCTGCAGAGTCTTTTCTTGGCCCTGCGTCCACCTGCCAGGACCTCATTATGGACTCATTCGTTCATCTCATCAAGCATGAGAGGGTGAGAGGCTGGAGGTGCGAGCCCCACCAGCTCCAAGCATTGCCGGGGGGAGAGGCTCAGGTTCCCACAGCAGCTGCCCCCTAGCACCATCTGACTTCTTTTCTTCACCCCCAGGAGTGCACCTCCCCCTCCCCACCACAAAGCTCAAGGTGGCCCCTCCTCTCAGTTCTGCAGGAGATGCTGGTCTTGGTAGTCTGAGGGGTGGGAGGGGATTAGTGAGGTGGGTGTCTCCCCGTCTCCCAATCCTGCTCCCCTCATCTGCCTCCTCTTGCCACCTCCCGATCCACTGATAGGACCAAACAGCAGAGTGGCCACCTCAGCAGGTGTGGCTGGAGCTGGTAAGGTTGTGTGCTTGCTCCCTGCCCAGCACTCGGACCTCCAGATGGGCGTGACTGCCTGAGGCTGTGGCAAGAGCCTGAGCCATCTGGTAGGCCTGCTCCTGCCTCTGCTCCAGAGGCATCTGGCCTCTGTCTTTCCCTCGCTCAGAGGCTGGGACGCATGGGAACTGGCCACTGCAGAGAAGCAGGAGAGAAATTCAGGTGCCCTGGCCTTCACAAACCAGACCGGGGGTTAGTTGGCAGTTGCCCCAGGGGTGAGGTGTGGGGCTCAGTGGACCCATGTTACCCAAGGGCAGGGGGCCCAAGAGTGGCTCAAGGCCAGATGGCAGATCAGAAGGGCAGTGGGCTGGATGACCGTTGACAGGAGGATAGGGGCATCCCATGACCTAAAAAGGACCTGCCTCAGGCTCTTTTGGATGAGGCCACCATGACCTGCAGAAGCCAGGGACCGTGGCAGGCAAGATGGGGAGTGGCGGGGTGGCCAGGACCCCTCATTAGCACTCTCAGCCCTAGGGGTGCCTTTCCCCCCGGTTGGCCTGGAGCCCGTGCCCCCAGGCCCTGCAGTGGTGATGTAGGAGGGTGTGAAACAGTCCAGCAAGTCTGTCCTTTCAGCTTGAAACCCCCCAGACACACGTTCCGAGTCACCGTCCTGTGGAATGTTGGTGGCTGGGAATGCAGCGGGAGAGTGGCACCCAGGGGATGATCAGTCAGCAAGACGGTAGCGGGCAAAGCATTCTGGAGCCAGAGCTCGGGTAGGGGCCCTATCCCTCTCAGAGTCTGCATGAAGGTCTCCCAGCTCCTCCTCAGCATCCTTCCAGCTCAGTACGTGGCAGCCCTCAGGGAGGCCTGGGGCATATCTGGGGACCCTCTGCAGACCCCGTCCAGCAGGGCGTGGCCCATATTTCTGGGATGAGTCTAGTTAGGCTGTTGTGCCAAGTGCTGTGCGTACCTGGTGGGCTGTGAGTACCCTGTATTTCTCAGAGGTATCCCCGCTCCTGGGCTCTGAGACTTGGGGGCCCTGCAGGTCAGGCACTGGCCAGGCAGCTGCTGAGTAATGCGTGTTCTGTTTCCAGGGCCTTCCCCCACCACCTGCCAGCAAAGCCCTGCTCAACCTCGAGGGGACAGAGCCTGGGGAACTCAGGTATGGCGAAGGGGATGCTGTCGTCTTGCAGCGCCGGAGTGACGAGCTCTGGTACCATGGCCTCCTGCCTGCCAGCTTCGTCCAGAGCCTGCGGCCGCTGCCCCCGGCCCCGCCCCAGGGCAAAGCACTCTATGATTTCGAGATGAAGGACAGAGACCAGGACAAAGACTGTCTGAGCTTCAGCAAGGTAAGGTGGGTTCGAATGCAGCCATCCCCTGACCACAGCCCCAGCCGGGAGCCTGGGTGAGCATGTGAATCCTGGCCCTGCCACGATGGAGACAGCAGTGGTTTCTTCTTACTGAGGGTCTGCCAGGTGGAAGAGGGGGCACCCAGCCCAACTGATAGGTGCTCTCTGGTAGTGGGGGCAGGACCCTTGTTACCCAGGTCATGAGTGTGCAGGGCTCATGGGCCCTTGGAGGGAGCTTGCGGGGGAGACCTTGGCAGAGACCCCTATCAGATCCTGGAGTGGGAGCTGGGCCCAGAAACCAGCACGGCCCAGCCCTTCTTGGAGGGTCTGGGGGAGGATGCATGTGTTTGGGCCATATGAGGCTCCACTGAGACCTCGGGACCCAGTCAGTGGCAAACCAGCCATATTTCCTGCGTGCTTGTCCTGGGGACAACCTGGAATGCGAAGTCAAGTGGGCCTTAGGAAGCATCACTACGAACAAAGTTAGTGGAGGTGATGGAATTCCAGTTGAGCTATTTCAAATCCTAAAAGATAATGCTGTGAAAGTGCTGTGCTCAACATGCCAGCAAATTTGGAAAACTCAGCAGTGGCCATAGGACTGGAAAAGGTCAGTTTTCATTCCAATCCCAAAGAAAGGCAATGCCAAAGAATGTTCAAACTACTGCACAATTGCACTCATCTCACATGCTATTAAAGTAATGCTCAAAATTCTCCAAGCCAAGCTTCAACAGTACATGAACCATGAACTTCCAGATGTTCAAGCTGGATTTAGAAAAGGCAGAGAAACCAGAGATCAAATTGCCAACATCTGTTGGATCATCAAAAAACAAGAGTTCCAGAAAAACATTTATTTCTGCTTTATTGACTATGCCAAAGCCTTTGACTGTGGGGATCACCACAAACTGTGGAAAATTCTGAAAGAGATGGGAATACCAGACCACCTGACCTGCCTCCTGAGAAATCCGTATGCAGGTCAAGAAGCAACAATTAGAAGCGGACATGGAACAACAGACTGGTTCCAAATTGGGAAAGGAGTACGTCAAGGCTGTATATCGTCACCCTGCTTATTTAACTTACATGCAGAGTGCATCATGTGAAATGGCCAGCTGGATGAAGCACAAGCTGGAATCAAGATTGCCAGGAGAAATATCAATAACCTCAGATATGCAGATGACACCACCCTTATGGCAGAAAGCAAAGAGAAACTGAAGAGCCTCTTGATGAAAGTGAAAGAGGAGAGTGGAAAAGTTGGCTTAAAACTCAACACTCAGAAATCTAAGATCATGGCATCTGGTCCCATCACTTCAAGGCAAATAGATGTGGAGACAATGGAAACAGTGAGAGACTTTATTTTGGGGGGTCCAGAATCACTACAGATGGTAACTGCAGCCGTGATATTAAAAGACACTCCTTGGAAGGAAAGTTATGACCATCCTAGACAGCGAAGTAAAAAGCAGAGACATTAATTTGTCAACAAACGTCCATCTAGTTAAAGTTATGGTGTTTCCAGTAATCACGTGTGGATGTGAGAGCCAGACTATAAAGAAAGCTGAGCACCAAAGAATTGATGCTTTTGAACTGTGGTGTTGGAGAAGACTCTGGAGAGTCCCTTGGACTGCAAGGAGATCCAACCACTCCATCCTAAAGGAGATCAGTTCTGGGTGTTCTTTGGAAGGACTGATGATGAAGCTGAAGCTCCAATACTTTGGCCACCTGATGGGAAGAACTGACTCATTAGAAAAGACCCCAATGCTGGGAAAGATTGAAGGTAGGAGGAGAAGGGGACAACAGAGGATGAGATGGTTGGATGGCATCACTGACTCAGTGGACATGAGCTTGAGCAAGCTTTGGGAGTTCGTGATGGACAGGGAAGCCTGGTGTGCTGCAATCCATAGGGTCGCAAAGAGTCGGACATGACTGAGTGACTGAACTGAACTGAACTGTCCTGGGGACCACCTGAGATATGGAGGGGCCTGGCTTCCAGCCTCCCAGCCTGGGGGGTGCAGTGTCAATGTGCAGAGGTAGCAGAGTCAGGGCTTGTGAACATCCCTGCTTCCTGGCTTCTTCGCTTCATCCCAGTCCAGGGCTGGGGGGGCCAGAGCACCTGGACCTTGGAAACATCATCAATTTGTTGTTGATCTTCACAACTGCCTGCCAGGGTCCCTGGAAGCCTGTCTTCCTGATGTTGAAGCTGTTGCAGGAAGGAGGCCTCTTCCAGGGCCTGAGAGTGGGCTCTTGTCTAACGCTCAGAAATGAATTGTCCAAGGTGATACATGTGCTGAAAAAGCACAAGACTTAACTGGGAAGGGCACTCAGGCAGAGAACAGCAGGACCCCAGGAGAGCCACTCTCCATGTGGCTCGCAGTCTCTGGTTTTAAGGTAATGGGGTTAGTTACTGGCTTGTTTCTGGCCAGTCATCTTGCTTGGCCTATGTTTGGTCTGACTCAGGGTCCTTGCTGGTGGCGTGTGCCTGTCTCAGCCAAGATGGATTCCAGCACCAGGGTTCCTGGGAGGTTGCAGAGCTTATTTTGGGCTGGTATCTTCTCCCAAATTCTTCCAGCTGGTGGTAACTTCTTGGTTCCAAGCTCCCTGTTGGTATCACCTATTGTAAGGTAACTAACGCAAGTGGTTACTATCATGCCCGGCCAGAGTGGACAGGTTCCGCCTGTGGAGGGGGTTTCCGGTCAGTGGGTGTCTAGCAAAGCCACAGCTCTAAGAGGCTGCACAGACCTGCCCCTCTCCTGTGTCCTGTCCTGTGTCTCCTCCCCCAGTCTCTCCCTGCTTGCAGTTGTAAACACAGAGCTAGGTTCCAGCTCACTGTGAGCCTCTGCTCTGCTCAGACCTGAGCTTACCTGTGGTGCTGAGCACTGTGCAAGGATATGAGTACCCTGTGCTCTACTTTGAGCAAAATTGGCCTGTTCTGTGCAGGTCATTCCATTGTTCAGCCCAAAGGTGAATGATCTCTTTTCATTCACGTTTAACTCTCTCCACTTCCCTTCCATCAGAGTGTTCATTATGATTGTCACCCGGCCCTGCAGCTTCCCTGAACACAGCATTAGGCATCCCCCTCTGAGGTTGGAGCATGGGCTGACAAGTGAGGTCAGGCAGCAGACCCCCTGGTGCCCACTCCCCTCATGCCCAGCTCCCCTGTCCAGCCTGCCCTGAGACCCCTGGGCCCTGGTGCTCTGTGCTGTAAGGATCAAGAGAGCTGCCCCTCAGGGGTTGGATTGAGCCCTTGTTAGGACGTAGACCCATCACGGCTGACAGGGTTGGGGTGGGCCCTCCTCACAACCTTCGTGGAGGAGGCTCCCTGAGTGGACAGCTGCAGTGTGGGAGCCACCAGCGTCTCCTCCCCATGAGAGAAGGGAGAGGCCTCCCTGTCCTCCTCCTCCATCACATGCTCCGTGTGCCAGCCTCTGCCTGGTACCCTCACCTCCGGGGGGATGTCCAGAGCCTACTGGACAAAGGACAGAGGGGCACCTGGCTGCTAACCAACAAAACGTGCCGAGTCAAGCCCCGCTGGGAGCTGGGCTGTACCAACAAGCCTGACGTCGGCTGGGGAGACAGGGCAGGAATCCAGGGAACAGTTCCTGAGAGTGACGGGCAGTGTGGGTCACCCAGGAGGTGTGCGGAGTATCTGGTCGAGGCAGTGGGTAACGTGTGTGGCATTTCAAAACAGGCATTAAAGCGTCTCGTGGAGAAGGTGCGAACTCAGGTCCCTGAGCCTTGCCTTGTGGTGTTGCTGCTGCCACTTTGCATCACGAGGGCCCTGGCACCTGGACTGTGCCATTGAGACAGGTGGTCCCTGGTCTTCCCGGGACTTTGAGCCCGGATTAGGTAGCAGAGGTGTGGGAGCTGGTGGGCCATGCATCCCTCGGGCTGCTCTTCCAGGACTTTCTTTCTCTTCAGTCCATGGACTGACGAGAGTTGGAGATGGCAGGGCATGCTTCCTGGTGAAGACCTTACTGTGGCCCCGCTGTGTTCCCCACCATGTTCACATAGGCGTGTCACCAGCACCCACTCCACACCCCTTAAGTTAGGGCACAGCCTGCTTGCCTGAGCACCTGCCCGTTCTCCTGTCTCCCCTCCAGCCGCCACTCCCTCTGCCCCCATCCCTGCCACCCTGCATGACAGCCTGAGCTTCCCTCCACTGGCCTGGAATACTGGTTCTAACAGCCTCCCTCTCACCACCTTGAGTGACCACATGGCTCTGACCAGCTTGGTTTTGCCTCCAGGGAGTGTTTTGCTGTTTGGATATGTTCCTTTCTGGACTCAGCAAGGAAAGAAGGAGCGTGTAAAATCCACAGATGGTGCTAACTTCCCTCTAAAAAACATCACTGTGGTGGGATGGATGAGGTTTTAAAAGGCATGAGGCATGTGCATCAAAGCAAGATTCTTACCTTCGATGTCAGCTCTTGAACAGTCTTGTTAAAATTGCATTAATTAAAGTCATTCTGAAGCCAAAGTCTTTGTTTCATTGAAGAAGAGAATGTATAATTACTTCTTTTAGGTAGAGCAGCTATAAAAACACAGTTACTCCAATGAGCAGGGCATGTGTGGATAAGACTCAAGGTGGCAGCAGAGCATCATCCCGCTCTGCCAGCCCATTCCTCCGGACTGGCACCCGTGTGACAGTGCCCTCCATGTGACAGGTGGGGCTGGGTTGGTTGCTCTGAGCCGGCCAAGCCCATTTAAAGCCCCACTGTTGTCCTGACTCCGGCAGATGCCTCTCCTGCTGGCAGCTCCACCAAACCTTCCCTGCAGTCTTCCTTCCTTCCTGCTTACTGGTCCTTCCTCAATGAGGGGATTTTCTGCTTTGTGAATTGGCCCAGCATTAATCCCAAAGCAAGTTCTGATTGGGGATAGAAATAAAATGTATTCAGAGTTTCAGCTCCTGAGCGAGATGGGATTCAAATTGTGACATCTTCACTTTTATCTCTTACTTTGGGTCATTTAGGGCTTCCCTGGTAGCCTAGATGGGCTTGCAGTGCAGGATACCCAGGTTCAATCCCTGGGTCCAGAAGATCCCCTCGAGGAGGGAATGGCAATCCACTCCAGTATTCTTGCCTGGAGAATTCCAGGGACAGACCATGGAGTCACAAAGAGTTGGACACGACTGAGCAACTAACACTTTTACTTTCGCTTGAATCATTTACTTCACCTCTGACTATAAAATGGAGTTAATAGGATTCAATGAACAAAAGCATTGTGGGAGCCAGCCTCAAAAGAGGCACCAATCGGGGGCTTACCTCCACGCCTGCGGCTTCCTGTCCTTTCTGCCTTTGCCCAGGACACTCCATGAGGCTGGGCCTCCTCCACAGACACATGCACCGGAGCTGAGTCCCCAGATGGGTCCCCTGTGCCCATCTCGTCCTGGTGACTGCATCTGGGCAGGGTTGCGGGGGTGTGGAAGCCCTCAGCCCCCAGGTCAAGGCCACTGTGTCCATTGTGAGCAGCCTGGGCCCCCGTGTATCCTCTGTCCTGAGGGCAGTCATGACGCTCTCAAGATGTTTCTGAAGGGCCTTCCCTGGTCTCTGCCTCTCGTTGCCTCTTGGAGACCACGTGGCTGCAGGGAGAGGGGGCCGAGGAGCTGGGAGGCCCCTGGAAGGGCAGGTTCCCCATGTATGATCCACCCCACAACACATTTAGGAAATGGTCCAACCCCCAGGGCTGGTCTTCTTGGAGCTGCTGTGGGAACTCTCTGAGTGTGGGCCAGGCCCTCAGTGTGTGAGATGTCCCTTTGACAGGGTGTTAGGGACAGTGTACTCAGCCAGCCACCCTGTGGTGTCCAGGACTTCAGTGCAGGCAGAGACTTCAGTGCAGGCAGAGACTCCAGTCTCCTGGCAGGTTGGGGGGAAAAGCCTCAGGCCTGGGCTTCCTAACAGATTCATCTATCTGCATCTTGGCTTTTCCCTGGCAGGAGTCATGTACAGACAGGAGTGTGTGCATACATGCTTCATTGCTCAGTCGTATCTGACTCTTTGCCACCGTATGGACTGTAGCCCGACAGGCTCCTCTGTCCATAGGATTCTCCAGGCAAGAATGCTGGAGTGGATTGCCATTTCCTCCTCCAGAGGATCTTCCAGACCCAGGAATTGAACCTGTGTCTCCTGCATTGCAGGAGGATTCTTTACCACTGAGCCACAGGGAAGCCCTACAAACACGGGAGAATTGGATGAATTAATTAGAAATGCAGTTAAAGCCCCTTGAGGTGGGGCCTGACTCCTTTGCCAGTGTGCTGCCCGCTGAGCCTGAGCAGGAAGGAGGGCCACTCGTCATATGACCAGTGTGTGTTCAAGGCCGCTCAGGACCACCCTGAGCTCTGCCTCTAGGCCCTGGCCCTCGATGTTGGTTGAGCTTGGAACAGGGAGGTAGCCTAGGGGATCCACTGACCCACGAGAGGAGTGCTTGCCGAGGAGCCTGGAAGGGAAGCAGAGTTGTGTGTCCGAAGGTGGAAAGATGTCACAGAGCAACTTTCGTCCAGAAAATCCTTGACGCGGCCAGATTGGCCCAGACCTTGTCCTACTCTCCAGCCCTTCACTGGTGTCCTGGCATCAGGAAGAGGACACTTGTTGCTCCACCCTGGGCAGCACTGGGGCACCAGGCTCCAGCCAACCTGCCCACTGGCAGCGGTTTCCATCTAGTCTTGCTGGCCCTCACCCAGACCCCTTCACCCACTCTCCTCCTGCGTCTCTGGCAGCTCCCATCCTAAAAGAGCAGAGTTGAGCATGAGACAGAATAGGTACGGCCAGCAGATCCTGAGATGCCAACTCCCTGGCCCAGGCTGGAGAGTCTGCAGCTTCAGTGGTGCTGCCCAGAGGTCCCTGCGTAGCCGCTCAGCTGACTTCGCGGAGGCCTCAGCGGCCCTGTGAGCAGTGCACTGTGCCCTGGACTCGGGCCTGCCCTGTCCAGCGCAGCTAGGGTTCCAGGGGGTGCATTTCTTCACATTCTCAAGAGGCTGCAGAGCAGATGCCTACCCCGGCCCTAGGCTGTGAAACATGACAGCAAATCTGAGGCCTGATGAGGACCCAGGCATCGTTTTCTGGGTCCTGTGTCGGTGGTGGGAGAAGGTGTGACTGCTGGCAGGACCCATAGAACTTGGTGCTGGCGGCTCTGTGGTGCCACTCGGCTCTCAGTGCTCCTCGTGGAGGTTGTGTCCCTGGTATGGGTTGGGTTGGAGCAGAGCAGAGTGGTGGGGAACTAGCCTCAGTGATATCAGGAAGTTGGTCACTTGCTCGTGTGCAGCCCAGCCAATAGCCTCACCATAGAGACTGCAGACTCCAGGACTAGGCCGCCTCAGGCCAAACAGCTAGTAGAGAGGGCTCACAGTCCCGCCCATCAGCAGAAAACTGGGTTAGAGATTTACTTAGTGTGGCCTTGCTCTCCCTGCAGCCAATCCCTCCCATCAGGAAGCTTGCACAAGCCACTACTCTCTCTCCCCCACAACTCCTGGTAACCACTGATCCTTTGACAATCCTTTTGATGTTGCCATTGTTCTGGATTTTGGCCATTCTATTAATAATCATGTGCAGTGGCATGTCACTGGTGTTTTAATTTGCGTATCCCTGATGACACATGATGTGGAGTATCATTTCATGTGCCAGCCGTGTATCTTCTTTAGTGAGGTGTATGTTATAATGCTGACATCATAGAATGAGTTAGGAAGTAGTCCCTCTGCTTCTGTCTTCTGAAGGAAATTGCTAGAGAATTTGGCATAATTTCTTCCTTAAATGTTGGTAGAATCCACGAGTGAACCCATCTGCGTCTGGTGCTTTCTGTTTGGGAAGTTTATTAATTATTGATTCAATTTCTTTAACAGATATAGACTTATTCAGATTGTCTATTAGCATTTTTCTTGTGTGAATTTCGGCAGATTGTGTCTTTAAAGAAATTGGCCCATTTTGTTTATTAAATCTGTGGGCATAGATTTGTTCATAATATTTCTTTATTATCTTTTTAATGCCCAAGGTATCTGTGGTCATGTCCCCTCTTTCATTACTAATATTAGTGATTTGTGTTGTTTCTCATTTATAGCTATTGCAGCTTTCTTTTGAATAGTTTTAGTGTGGTATATCTTCCCTTATCTCATTATTTTTCATTTATGTGTGTCTTTATATTTAAAGCGGGTTTCTTGTAGACAACATATGGTTGGGTCTTGTTAATTTTCAATTTGTACATTTAGACTATTGCTATTAAAAGTGATTGTTGATATTGTTGGATTAATATTTACCACCTTTGTTAGTTTTCTACTTGCTGTCTTTGATTTTTGTTCCTATTTTGTTTTCTACTCTCTTTTGCCTTTTATGGTCTTAATTGAGCAATTTATATGATTGCATTTTCTTTCCTGTCTTAGCATATCAGTTGTACCTTTAAAACAATTTTTTTAATGGTTGCCCTAGAGATTGCAATACACATTTACAACTAATCCAAGTCCACTTTAAAATAACACTATACAGTGTGGGTACCATATAATAATAAAGCATTCCTAAATCCTTCCTCTTGTCCTTTGTGTCATTGCTGATATTCATTTAACATGTATATCAATATACATAATATATATCCTTAAACTGTGTGTGTGTTAGTCACTCAGCCCACCAGGCTCTTCTGTCCACAGGATTCTCCAGGCAAGAATACTGGAGTGGGTTGCCATGCCCTTCTCCAATATACTTACATACTATGCAATATATACTTATGGATACATAGATATACATATATGTGGTAGGTACATAGGTATGCTTAATCAGATTCATTGTTGCTGTTATTATTGTGAGCTATTTTTTCTTTTACCTTCACTTATTCCTTCTCCAATGTTCTTACTTTATGTAGATTCAAAGGTTTTGACCTATGCAGCTTTTCTTCTAAGGAACTTTAAACATTTTTTGCAAGGCAGGTCTCCTGGCAACAAATTCCCTCAATTTTTGTTTGTCTCAGAAAGTCTTTATTTCTCCCTCACTATGATGAAGGAGTTATTTTGCAGGGTATAGAACCCTCAGTTATTGTTGTGTCAAATATTTCTTTTGTTTACTTTTTTCTTTCTTCTCCTTTCTATATTCCCATTATGTGTATATTACACCTCTTGTAGTTATCCCACAATTTTTGGATATTCCATTCTGTTATCGGTTTTTGTTTATTTTTTGGTCTTTGTTCTCTTTGCTTTTCAGTTTGAGAGGTTTCTATTGAGACAGCCTTAAGCTCAGAGACTGTTTCCTCAGCTGTGTTAAATCTACTAATAAGCCTCTAAAAGTCATTATTTCTGTTGCAGTGTTTTTGATCTCCAGGATTTCTTTTTAGTTCTTTCTTGGACGTACCACCTGCCAGTTTGCAGTGCCTACCTGTTCTTGCATGGTGCCTACCTAATGCATTAGAGCCCTTAGCATATTAATCATGGTTGTTTTAAATTCCCTGTTTGATAATTCCAACATTCCTTCCATAGCTAAGTCTGGTTCTGATGCTTGCTCTTTGTCTTCAAACTGTTTTTGCCTTTTAGGACATTTAGTGATTCTTTTCCTTTTTGATATTCAGACACAATGTACCGCATGAAAGGTGCTGCTGTAAATTGGCTTTTTAGTGGGGGAGGAGAGGTTCTGTTTTTAGGGTCCCATCTTCTGAATTGCTGCACGTCCAGACTGTGAGCTTCTCCACCTTCCCATCCTCCTTAGGCAGCACTGGGTGACTGGCGTTATATTGGTGGACATACCATGATTTATCGAACTAACCCTCTTTGTACATTTGTCTCTAGTTTTTCTCTAGTTGAGCAAACACTGTAATGAACATGCTCAGAGCTGAATCTTCTTGCGTGTCTTTGATCTTCTTAAGAAAGAGGCTCTAGAAATGTTCTTTCAGGTCAGTGTGTATGTAGGGTCTCACATTTGATAGGACTTGCCAAACTGCTGCCAAAAGTTTATATCCCTGACAGCAGTGGTCAAGTGCCTGTAGACTTCACACTGACCACACTGGCTGGCTTGTGTTCATCCCTGCTCATCTGATAGATACCCAAAGAACAAAGGGGAGAGAAGGAATTTTCCTCTCTAAAGTTGTACTTTTTGAATGTTAGGTATTACATTTTAAAATGTATTTAACAGCAGTTTGCTCTTCTTCCTTTTTGCGAATTATGTGATTTGCCCTTGCCCCGTTTTCCTTTTAAGGTATTTATCTCTTTTTCCTGCTGTGTCTCTAAGTCCTCATGTAGCAAGAATATTCAGTCTTTCTTTCCAATTCTCTGCAAGTATTTTTCTAGAGTATTTGCCTTTTTGTCTTGTTCTTGCTGTTTTTAACGTAGAGAATTTCAATTTTCTCTAGCCAAGTCTTTGTTATTTACTTCTTAAGACCATCCCCAGTTCAAGATTAAACATCTAGTCATATTTTCTTCTTGGACTTTCAAGGTTTTTTTTTTTTTTCTTTTCCCTAACATTTAAATCATTAATACTTATGGAATTAATTTTGGCATATACAGTGAATTAGAGAATCAACTTTATTTTTTTAATGATCAGCCAATTTTAGTCACATTTTCTAACTGATTATTGGTGGTAGATAGGGAAACCAATGGTTTTTATGTATTTATTTTAAAATTAGCAGCCTTTCTCAAGTTCTTACTTATTCTAATTTTTAATTGATACACTGTTTTTCTAGGTAGAAAATCGTATGGTCTTTTTTCCAGTATTTGTACTTCCTATTTTTTTCTTTTATTTCTTTGGGTCTAATTTCTTGACCAGTCTCAAATAACAGCATGGATATTGTTTTTTTTTTAACCAAAATTAATCTGGCATTTTTTCTTTTTAATTTCACAAAATTAAATGTCTTTTTTTGTTGTTTGATTTATTTTGCTTTCGCAAAAGCGCTGACTTAGAAGCCTGCGATTGTCTTTTCCTTTGCACCATCGGCAGGATCTCGGCGCCACCCTTTGGCTGAATCTGAGTGGAGTTCATTGTGGGCACAGGACTCTCCTGGTCGCCCCTGAATGGTTCCTCTGTTCCCCTGGCCTCACCAGCCTGGGCCCTGACGCTCACTGCTGCCGGTCATCCCCTCACTCCTCATCCCGCCCCCCACCTTGTCGGCTGTCCCTGCACCTGTGGGTGCACTAGGCAGGTCGTCCCCTTTCTCTTCGTCCTCTGCCACCCTCGACTATCCTATCAGCTTTGGGCACCTGTGTGGGCATTAGGTGGGGCTGCCCTCTCTGGCCACCTGTCTCCCTG
Organism: Capricornis sumatraensis; assembly: GCF_032405125.1. Lineage (NCBI taxonomy): Eukaryota > Metazoa > Chordata > Mammalia > Artiodactyla > Bovidae > Capricornis > Capricornis sumatraensis. The sequence continues at coordinate 62,222,830 of NC_091069.1, forward strand.
CTTCAGGACCCTCCTGTCTCTGCCTCTGTCCACCTTCTGCCTGTATTCTTGATACTGTCTGGCATGACAAGAATTTAACAGGCTTGTTCAGACTTCCACGACTCTAAGTAAATGAGTTGGATTGGGTCATATTTTGTGTTTTGATAGAGGTAGAAACACAGAAAGGATTAGTTGAATTTATATTTATTGAAAACAATCTTATCCATAAGTAATTATTAGGAACACGAATTTTAAAGTGCTCACTAGATTGTAAATTGCCATACACTTCCATCCGAGGGTCTTGGCCTCTAAAATCAATACCAGAGAGGAAAAGCGATCACGGGTGAAGATGTGGGGATGAACGGTTTTCATGTCAGATCTCCTAACGAGTCACCACTCAGAGTCTTTCTTTAGCATCAGTGACACTGACTGATCTCTTGGTTCTGTTTCTGTGTCTGTTTTTGTGCATGTCCCTGGGCTTGTCTCCGTGGGGCACTTCCAGGATGAAGTCTTGACCGTAATCAGAAGAGTGGATGACAACTGGGCGGAGGGGAAGCTGAGAGACAAGATCGGGATATTCCCACTGCTATACGTGGAGGTGAGACCCCCACACCGCCCCGCCCCCCGATGTACCTGGAGGTGAGGTCCCTCCCCAGCTCTGCCCCATGCTGTACCTGGAAGTGAGGCCCTGCCCCAGCGCCTCCCGCTGCTGTACCTGGAGGTGAAACAGTGCACTAACCCCACCCCCTGCAGGTGGAGGTGAAGCCACGCCCCAGCCCCGCCCCCTGCAGGTGGAGGTGAGGCCAGACTCCCAACCCTTTTCTTACCCTTTGTGGTTTGCTTCACCAGACCCCAGTGTGCCCTGGTCTTGGAGCCCCTCTTCTGAAGAGAAGGAAGCTGCCCCACAGTCTTCTAAATTCAGGGGGGGTTGACCTGTGGGTCACTCCCTCATCTCACCATGTGGCAGGAGGCAGGGCTCCCCTGTGGACTTCTGCTTCTCTCTTTACAACTGAGCCTGAGCCCTATTTCTTTCTTCGAGACTCTCTGGGTTTCCCCCAGAGTCACCTGCCCCCTTCCCCCGCTACACCCTGCCCCTGACTCTGCCAGCAACCGAATAGATGTTAAGGCTCCTGGACTCTGGGTTTGGGGCAGCTGGTCAGTGGCCAGTTCCTGGAGTGGAGCACACTTGGGGCTTCCTGCCTGTTCTCTGGGGCTGATGGCTGATGTGCCGTAGGTATCCAGTGAGTGTGTCACGGACAGTGGCCAAGTGGGGAGTGTCCACAGCCTTTGACCTTTCAAGTCCTGGTTGCCGTGGGCTGTGTGTGTGTCTGCCGTTTGTCAGGCATGTCCGTGTGCATCCCCAGCCTGACTCCACACTGCACCCGTGCACCCCCGAGTCATCCTGGGAGATCATTTCAGCCAGTGCTCATGGTGCCTGCACCCTGGACCCTTCTGAGGAGCCCTTGTCCTGCCTCTCACACATCCCGAGCATGAACACCAGGACTGCACCCCCTGCCCCCAAGCGACCGATGAGCCAGCAGAGGCTCAGAGCTGACTGTGATCGCAGGTGGACGTGTCTCGACTCGGCTCCCAGCACCCCCACTCAGAGCCCACAGTCCCCAGTTCAGGGTGCACTGCACATGAGTTCCGGGATGTGGCTAGCTTTGCCTTTTTGAGCCCTGTGGGCCAGTGGGCTCCGGGTCCTGCAGGATGAAGGCTGCTCTCTGGGGCAGGCAGCCAGGGCTCTCTGCACCTTGGCCTCCTCTGCTTTTCCAGCCACATCTCTGGCCCTTTCCCCCTATTTCCTAAATGTCCTGCCCCCTGCAGTTCTCACACTCACTCTGGATCAGCTGCCCAGGAAATTCTGAGACCCTCCCCAGCAGTAAAGCCACACGCATGTACATGCTCCTCTCTGGTACCTCGTGAGGGGCACTCGCGGGCACACACTCTGCCCTCTGGCTCCTGGTATGACCCCTGTCCTCACCTGTGCATTTGCTCCATTGCCTGGGGTGGTCTCCATCCTACTGCTTCAGACCCAGAAACCACACAGTGCCATCCAGATGTGCAGAGCCAGACGCCCCTGATGTCTTTGGTCAGTGGAACCTCTTCCCAGGCAGACCCTCCAGGGGCCACTCAGAGACAGCCATGGAACATTCCTAGGAGCCTATCGTGACGCCCCAAACTGGAGCCCAGTGTTTCCTCGTTTTGTGCTCTGGGCCCCTGGAGGCCAATTGACTTGGCTCCTCATGTCCTTGTGGGCAGTCACTGGAATCCGCACCTGGAGGGATGAGGCCGCTGTGCCTCTGCCCAAGGGGCCAGCACTTCTCAGGAGCTTCCCTGGGGACCCCTGCCCTGTAGTGAGAAGAGCTGATCCCAAGAAGACCACTCTGTGGAGGGGGAGAAGTCTGGAAGCAGAGGTGAGCAGGGAGTGGGAGACCCTGAGGAGGCGCGAGGAGCCTAGGAGTGACCCTGGAGTCGTAGAGCCAAAACATATTAGGGCCGCTCTGGTGGACCAGGCTGAGGTGGGAGGTCTTTGAGTCCCCAGGGCCCCGAGGACTGGATGGGGCTCACTGTCCCCACAGATGGGGTGGAGGTCAGCCCCACCTGTGGTTGCAGCAGGAGCTCCATCACAGATAGGGTCGCCCACACTCCAGGGGTAGAGGGGCTGACCTGACTGCCCTCAGGGAGGAGGTGGCTGGAGAGGAGGGTCTCAGAAGGAACAAGAGATGAGGAGGGGGCACTGAAGGTCTGTGCCCAGCTGTCCTCATCTCAGCCTCTTCGCAGAAGGTTGTTTGTCAAGAAAGAGTGTTCAGGACGCAGTAGGAGGTGATATGGGGACTTCACCTGAGGTGTTGAGACCTGTGAGGGGCAAGGAACCAAGGGAAGACGTGGAGGCTGGGCAGCTCCTGGTCAGCCGAGCAGTGGTGGACATGCCAGAGGACAGGTGTGCAGCTGCGGGCACCACAGCCACAGAGCAGGTGCAGTGACTGGTGAGAGCGGCTTTCAAGGAGGAGAGGACATAGCCCAGAGGAGAGGGCTGTGGGCTGCAGGCTGCAGCCCAGGGCTGCACGTGGGTGTGAGAGGCTCCACGCGGGCGTGAGGGGCTGGAGGGTGGAGGTGGGGGTGTCCAGAGTGGTGCTGCAGGAGTCCTGTCTCCCTCCCACTGACCCTCCATGTCCATCAGAGCTGCCCGCGTCCATCCGTCCACACAGCTGGATGGACGCGTCCGTAGTGGCGTCTGTCGAGAGCCTGTGTCCTAAACCTGGAGCCATGTGTGCATCTGGTGGGCCTGTCCTCTGGCTCCTGCTCGCCCTTCTGCTGCCCCACACGCTGGGATCAGGATCCTCCCTGATCTCCCACGGCCGTGGGGTACCTGCAGATGCCTGTATCCTGGATGAGGAGGTGGGGAAGCTGAGTGAGCCCCAGAGAGTGGGGGCAGCCTCATCCCGGGCAGGGGGTGTCCAGAGAGTTCTGACCTTGGGACCAGATCCAAGCCTCTGTCTGCTGGTGGTGCTGCAGGCCTCGGCTGATCCCTGAGGCTGATTGGTGCTATTTACGGATCCGGGAGAAGATGGAGGCAAAAACTGAAGTCTTGATTTAGCCAAATAGATGTAATGCCCAAAATGGTATGGTTGCTAATGGCAACTGCTTCCCATGTGAGAGGCTTGGTCTTCGGCGCGATGATTGCTGTGGAAGTTGCTTGAGCCTCCACTAATTGCGATGTTGAACTTGGCCTTTCTTGCTCCTGGAGCACTATCGTCTCCTTGTCACTTTGCCTTATGAAGAGAGCATGTTATTCTGAGCGTCCATCAGCATCTGTGGTCTCAGAGCTGCCAACATCCCTGGAGACAAACAGCGTTGAAGCTGTCTATTCTGTTTCAAAGGTGCGGGCTGCCCCGCACACATGGGGTTTGCTGACCCAGTAACTGCTGGCTGTTTCTTCACCTTTGTCTCAGGCCCCAGGGCAGGCAGAGTGTTTTCAGGGAGGAGTCTGGGGAGGGTCCTTGGCTTCTAGTAGAAGGTCCACGCCCAGGCTCGGGAGAAACAGAAAGACACAGGAGCCCTGAGCCCCATCCAAACCTCAGTGTCTCCACAGACCCTAGGTGTATTTGGGATCCAGGTGGATAGACCTGCAGGAGTGTCCCTGGTTGGGGGGCACAGCTCCTGGAAAAGAAACCCTGCATATTGGGGATGCATGGCACTGGGAGGTGGGGTTCTGACTTCCTGCTCTCATTGGGGGGTTGGGGGTGGGGGTTTCTGACTTCCTGCTCCCATTGAGGAGTAGGGAGGTGAGGGGGCGGAGTTCTGACTTCTTGCTCCCATTGGGGGATGTTGGGGGGTACTGGAAGGCTGCTGTCCTGGTCCAACTCTGGACCCACAGGCTACCTGGGCTTCACCCAGCTGTGTGATACATTGGTACCCAGCTTCTCCCTCTGCCAGTGTGGATGGTGCCATGTCCAGAGGGCACCAGGAGGACCCAAGGAGGTACCAGGCACAGCCCCATGTGGTGGTCAGCACCACCCAGAGGCAATGGTTAGCGGCCGCTGGCATCTGTGAGCAGCATGTCTAGGGAACAAGGCCTCTGGAAGGGGTGGGAGGCCCTCACAGCATCTGAGGGACCTGACCAGCCGTTCCCACTCTCTCAGCCACCCAGGGAGTCAGGGCAGCGACTCCGAGCAGGGGGGCTCTCTCGGATAAAGGGCCTCTTCTAGCTACTTCTTTCTTTTCTACCTACAAGCGACCGGCACTGCCAGCTTCTATGAAGTGGCCCAGGGTAACCCCTGCTTCCTCACTCAGCTCCTAACTCTCACGACACCCTGATTCTGCCACACCAGAGGTGACCTGACAAAGTCCCAGGGAAGAAACAAGAGCGGAGCTGCTCACGGGTCCCTGCCGTAGGACACTGGGGAGACGTGATGGTGCTTGAAGCTCCATTTTGTTTTTCCGTTTTCTTCTTCAGGTCCTGTTTCTCATGAGCATCATCGTGAGCACCATCAGTGGGCAGCTGGGGCAGGGGATCCCCCTCTGGACCTGGACATGAGTTCTGCCCACATTTCTGTGTCCAGGTTCAGACTGTGCCTCCATGAAGACCTAATGGGCTTCCCTTACAGGTGACGCCCAGTCACCACAGGGCAGGCTGGGTGAGGTAGCGAAGGGGGTGGAGCCGATGGGGCTCCACCAGAGACAGGAGGACTTCAGCGTCCCTCGGGTCTGCACCCCAAGACACAATCCGGGCAATGGGATGTGGCCCTGGGTCCTCCACAGAGGCCGGTAGGTGCATAGCTACCAGCTCTTCCTGACCGCTCTCCCTGTAGCACTTTCTGAACTGTTTGTGAAGTTACATCTTACAATGTGATGCGTACGAGGTAACATGTAAACAGGTAATGACTCGGATCCCCTGTCATCCTGTCTCTACAGTTGCACAGGTAGGCAGTTTGAGGCCAGACCAATGACAATTCCTTTCCCTTCTCGTCCTGGCGTAGTACTCAGCACACAAGAGGCAGTTAGTTCATTTGCGCAGTGTTGTTTGGCTGTGGGCCAGTGTTCCATAGAAGTCAAACTATTCTATAAGGACTAAGCCACCAGCCATCACCAAGGTCTTAGCTGGGACCCTTTCAGCGCACCTGCTTATTAGCACACAGGGACCTAGCAAGTCCTGTGAGACCTGTCCCTCTGGGCCTTGAACTGCCAGCCTCCCTGGAGCCGTCCAGCTGCAAGAGGGCCCAGAAGAAAGCAGAGGCGCTGCCATGAGTGAATGTCCATCTTCCATAGACCAGCGGGATGACAGTGTGGCAACCTGGGGCTGAAATGCAGGGAGGAGCCCGGCCTGGCTGCCGGTGGGGCCCACGCCTCTCCTGGGGCTTTAGCCCGCCTAGCATGGGGACGGCTGCCAGCTGTGCTGCGTTGACTGTTTCTGCTCAGGTGCCAGTGTCTCTCCTCGCTTCCCATCATATGTTCCCTGTGTGGGCAGCAGTGTCCCTGCAAACCAGGCACATGAGGATGGAAACATTTTTCAGCCAACTGAGCCCCCCCCCCCCCCACTGGATGCCCCCTGGCTTGGAATCTCTGTGTCCTCAGCTGCCGTCTACTCTTCTCCATTCTGCTCAGGGACACAGGCTCCTCAGCAACCCCCCACCTCAGGCCGCCCTAGGCACCCTCCTATCTGCCCTCCCCTTGGCCATGGTTTCCACAGGTGCCTTTGCTCGACTTCCCCCCTCCCACTCCGACTCATCCCATCCAGTCAGTGACTCAGAAACTTCAGTGAGCATTAAAGTTGCCCAGAAAGCCCAGGCTCAGCCCCAAGCCTCACAGTGGGTCTGGGTGGACCCGTGTCTGAGAAATAAGTTGGGGAAAAGGCTCTTCTGCAGATTCCATGTGGCCCCAAGGGTGGACCTTGGCCATGGATAGGGGTTACCTGCCCCTTGGGTGGGCCTCCTTCAGTTCAGTTCAGTCGCTCAGTTGTGTCCGACTCTTTGAGACCCCATGAACCACAGCACGCCAGGCCTCCCTGTCCATCACCAACTCCCAGAGTTCACCAAAACCCATGTCCATCGAGTCGGTGATGGCATCCAACCATCTCATCCTCTGTCGTCCCCTTCTCCTCCTGCCTTCAATCTTTCCCAGCATCACGGTCTTTTCAAATGAGTCAGCTCTTCACATCAGGTGGCCAAAGTATTGGAGTTTCAGCTTCATCATCAGTTCTTCCAATGAACACACAGGACTGATCTCCTTTAGAATGGATTGGTTGGATCTGCTTGCAGTCCAAGGGACTCTCAAGAGTCTTCTGCAACACCACAGTTCAAAAGCATCAATTCTTCGGCGCTCACCTTTCTTTATAGTCCAACTCTCACATCCATACATGACCACTGGAAAACCATAGCCTTGATTAGACGGACCTTTGTTGGCAAAGTAATGTCTCTGCTTTTAAATATGCTATCTAGGTTGGTCATAACTTTCCTTCCAAGGAGTAAGCGTCTTTTAATTTCATGGCTACAATCACCATCTGCAGTGATTTTGGAGCCCCCCAAAGTAAAGTCAGCCACTGTTTCCACTGTTTCATCTATTTGCCATGAAGTGATGGGACCAGATGCCATAATCTTAGTTTTCTGAATGTTGAACTTTACGCCAACTTTTTCACTCTCCTCTTTCACTTTCATCAAGAGGTTCTTTAGCTCCTCTTCACTTTCTGCCATAAGGGTGGTGTCATCTGCATATCTGAGGTTATTGATATTTCTCCCAGCAATCTTGGTTCCAGTTTGTGCTTCCTCCAGCCCAGCGTTTCTCATGATGTACTCTGCATATAAGTTAAATAAGCAAGGTGACAATATACAGCCTTGACATACTCCTTTTCCTATTTAGAACCAGTCTGTTGGTCTATGTCCAGTTCTAACTGTTGCTTCCTGATGTGCATACAGGTTTCTCAAGAGGCAGGTCAGGTGGTCTGGTATTCCCATCTCTTTCAGAATTTTCCACAGTGTATTGTGATCCACACAGTCAAAGGCTTTGGCATAGTCAATAAGGTGGAAGCAGATTTGGCATGGAGAGATTTGATTCTAGGTGTTTATAAGGTGACAACAGAGCCGGGCTTGGCTGAGGTTCAGGCTGTGTTCAGTGCAGAAGGAACGGCTTGGCTGACTGTGCAGCTGGAAAGGGCCGCAGGCCGCCAGGCTTCTTGCCTCCAGAGCTGAGAGCATTTGTGGGGAGATGGCCCTGCTGTTTCTGCTGCCTCCACATTCATTCTAAGACTTGACCAGGAATTACTTCTGAGATTAACTCCCTGGGCCACTTGGAGAAACCCCTCCCGTCATCATGTTCCTCCTGCTCCCTTTGGCAGCATTTCTGTGTGGAGGAGAGGCTGTGTGTCCCTGATGACCTGACCCGTGCGTGTACTCTGTCCACTGTCTGCAACCGCTGCAACTCCATCAGTTACTGCAGAGAGAAAACACAGCTAATTTGAGCTGCGCCCACTCAGAGAGGCTCAGAGCTCTCCTCTGTGGCTTTTGTTTATTCCAAAGCCTCAAAGTGAGAGCAGTTAGGAGCTGAGTGTGAAGCTGTTGAGGACTCCATGCCTCTCAGTCTGCTGGCACATCTGAGCCCTGGACCGAAAGAGTGGTTTTCAGCACGTGGCCATCCAAGCTGCCTCTCGTTTACTGAGCGACTGCTGTGAGCCAGGCCCTGGGAGAGTCATCTTGAAACCTAGGTTTTCATGGGAAGAGACACAGATGGAGAGAAGGTGAAGTCTAGAGGGAGTGTGTCCTCCGTGGAGGACACGGAGCTGGAAGTGGGAGGAAGCTAGGGGAGGAGCTGTAACTCTCCTGCTCAGAGGGACCCGCAGAGAAGCCACCTTGGGGACAGGAGGAAGGGTGAGGGGCCAGCCCCCAGTGCCTGTGGCTGAGGGACTGTGGGGCCAGGGTGACCCAGTAGGCCCAGTGGGGAGGCGTGGGGAGAGGGCAGGGGCCATGGGAGGCCAGCCTGCTCACTTTAGGGACTCCAGAGTTTGCTCCACACATCAGAAGTAGGTGACTCCAGGCCCCCTGCCTGCTCCAGGAACAGCCCTTGTCCCTCTGTCCACTGACCCCTATGCCCAACCATGTCATTCATTTCTAACTTTGCCTTTACCTGGAGTTGATAGCATAAAGCTAAGGTAAAGAGAAACTTTCAGAGGAAAAGTTTTCAGCTGTGCTGGGTGTCAGCCCTCCCGGAGCAGCCCTGCCATCTGTCACCATCTCCCAGCCGACCCTCCACCCGCTGTCACCTCCCCATGGTCCACTGTCACATACGGACCGGACCATCTCTACAAAGGTGACTCAGGCCTCACTCCTGCCTGTGTCCCTGGGGCAGGGGGCATTACTCTCAGAATGAATCCAGGCTCCTCTCTGCAGCCCACAGGCCCACAGGCCTGAGGGATCTGTCAGCCTCACCCCTTCCTCACCGCACCCCTGCCCCCGCCCCCACCACATGACCTTCAGGCCAGACCCCTCTGCCATTGTCATAGAACAGAGATTCAGTGAACAGGATGAGGCCGAACCGTTTTTCTGCCTCTGGAGGGTGCTCCTCTGGGGTCCCCTCGCCCGCGGCAGGGGTGGGAGGAAATGCAGAGGCTTCACCGCCGGGAAGCAGTGTTTGTCACTCTCCCTGCGGTTTGTGGAGACTGTCTTCTTCAGTGGACATCGGCTCATCCCCCTTTCAGCACCCGTGGAGGCACTCAGGCCACCCTGAAGCCCAGCTCTCCTTGTGGGGGCAGGGTGGTGGACATGTCAGCTTGGGGCAGACATGTGGTGGGCTGCTGATCGTGTGGCTGAGTGGCCGGTGTGACTGTGGGGCCAGGGCGTACCTGGTCCTGCTGTGTGCACACGTGCTCTGGGCATGCACATACCTGCCTTGTCCTTCCCTGGATTTCCTGGTCCTGAAACTGTGGTTTCTGACACGGACTCCACAGGGTCCCTGGGACTGAGTGAGGGGCTCCAGGGCTGCTGCTCTGGGGCTAAGGGGGAGTTGAGCCCAGCGGTGGCGGCAGTGCCATTATTTCCATACAGAAACCTGCCATGTGGAGGCACAGGGCGGGTAGTTTATACCAGGTTCTGGTGCCCATGCTTCCTACTTCTGCTCTTTGGGTGGCCCCGCAGTTAGGTGCAGAACAGGGGGTACAGAGGCCGGCCTCCAGGGTCAGAGGGCCCCCGCAAAGAAGGGGGAGGGGATTCAGCACTGTAGAGGGAGCAAATGAGTAAAACCTTAAAATAGAGCGAAACAGCTGAGCCTCAGTGAAGGCAGCATTTCAGAGGAAATGATCCTGGATTTAGATCCCAGGTTTTGGGGCCTGGAGTGAATTGTATGACCCCACCCCAACCCCGTGAAGGACGGGTGTTTGCAGTGGAAATGCAGACAGCCCTGCGCCTGAGCCATTCGGTGCGGCTGTACTCCAGCACCTGAGATCTGTCAGCTTGGCCTGTGGACGCACCATCCCTTCCTTTCGCTGTGCAAATCCAGCAGCAAAGGCTTGCAACCCTTCTCTGCACCAGCCCCTGGTACGGTGCCCCACTGTGGCCCTGAGCTCAGGCCTGGGCTCTGCTGTGTTCCTGTTGGGCCCTGCTCCCCACCTGGTATACAGGTGTGTCCTGTTTCAGGGGGGCCTTGGTTCTGCCCACGTCCCCGGACTGTGGGGACAGGGCTCTGCCGCAGCAGAGGCCGCATGCACAGGGGATGGACGGGGGTGGTGCGTCCTGCTGGCCCACGAGGTGGGGAGCACATGGGGGCACTTCTCCCCACCCCCTGGGTGTTTCCCAGGCAGCACAGTTCGGCCACAGTGGGGCAAAGGGAGCAGACCCCTGAAAACACAGGTTTTCAATCAAGTGCCCAGATGCCACCCTGGCCTTTACTGTGTTTCCTCAACACTGTTCCTATTGCACGTGCTGTTGGAAGGTTCCAGTACCCCAAACACACTGGCAGCTTTGAGGCGTGAGCAGAAGGCTGGACATGGGTTGTGGCTGCTGCTCACTGACCCTCCTCTTCCTCTCTCCTTAGCTCAATGATGCCGCCAAGCAGCTGATGGAGATGGACAAGCTGGGCCTGGCCTCGGCGTCCGGCTGCCTTGCCTCCCTGCCCTCTGAGGCCGGCGCAGTGGCCAGCGTGGCCCCGGGTCCCACTTCAGGCAGCACGGGGGCAGTCAGCGCCTTCCAGCGGCGTGTGGACAGCAAGAAGAATGCCAAGAAGCGGCACTCCTTCACGGCGCTCAGCGTGACGCACAAGTCCACCCAGGCCAGTGGCCACAGGCGCTCCATGGAGATCAGTGCCCCCGTGCTCATCAGCTCCAGCGATCCCCGGGCCGCGGCCAGGATTGGGGACCTGGCGCACCTGTCCCGCAGTGCTCCTGCCCAGGTAATGCCACAGCCTGCAACCTGGGGGCCCTCCTCAGCGCCACTCACTTCCCTCCCCCAGTCCCTGGACGGGCATGAGAAGGCCAGGCACCTGTGCCTTTTGGGGCCCAAGCCTCAGGGCTCCCAGGTCCCAGTGGAGGTGGGTCTCCATCTCAACCACAGCACTTACACAGCCCTGGTAGACATGAGGGACTTCTCAGGGGCCCGAGACAGCCTCTGAAGGTGCGGTCCCAGCCCCCCGAGCCCTCTGACGCAGGAGAAAGCCTGGATTAGCGCTCCTGTGTCTTCAGCATCTGGTTGTGAGCCTGGCTGATGTGCTCCCTGTGACCATGGGTCTATGGAGCCCTTCTGTGTGGGACGAGGCACCAGCTCCATCTAGCAGGGAAGTCAAGGGGATTTGCTTCGCTCACAGCCAAGTAGCCGAGCCAGACTGGTTCTGCTCGCTGCACGAAAGGCCAGTCCATTAAGAATTGAGGGGTTGGGGTCAGCAGCAGAGATGACCGGGTCCTGGGACCTGTGTTCCTACAGTTACACTGGAAGCAAACACTGTGACCGGGCTCAGGCCCTCAGTGAAGCCATCAGGAGGGGTGAGAGGTCAAGGGAAGCAGCTGCGCCCATCTCTGGACCCTTGTCACTCGGCTGTTGGGAGGAAGAAGGGGTGCGATCGTTGTGAGTTAAGAGCAGGCCGGCAGGGCCTGTGGGGCTTCCCTGGTGGCTCAGCAGTGAAGAATCACCTGCCAATGCAGGAGACACAGGAGGCAGGGTCCATCCCTGGGTCAGAAGGTCCTCTGGAGAAGGAAATGGCAACCTACTCAAGTATGCTTGCCTGGGAGATCCTATGGGCAGAGGAGCCTGGTGGGCTACAGTCCATTGGTTGCAAAGAGTTGGACACGACGCACACTCACTCACAGGGCTATGAATGGCAGGTGCCAGTGTAGGCAGTGCTCGTGGGCAGTGGTCATGGGTGGTAGACGCTTCTTGGTGGAAAAAGGCCCCACCCGTTGACTCAAAGTCAAGCCTTACGACATCCAACAGGTCAGAAGTAGTCCTGTAACCGCCTCCCTCATCCCAACTCGTTAGCGTTTTGTGATTTTCAGCGCCTGACTGAATGGTTCCCAAGCTTCCCACTTAAGGGGTCCCTCCCCTTCAGAGTGACCCGGGGATGCCTATCAAGCTCTTGGCCCAGCTGTGGCCCAGCGGGACGAAGGCAGGGGCTGGAGGTGTGTCCTCTGCAGACGGCACTCAAGTGGGTCGGCCAGCTTTTTGGCCTTTTAGAGCTTGCAACCTCGTGGTCTCTATTGCAGCTTCCTTCCACCCTGGGAGCCAGGAGAATCTTATTGATCAGGCAGGGGCGGCAGCGGCCAGACGTGACCTCGGGTGGGTCTGTGGACCCAAGTGGACCTGGAGCCAGAGGCTCAGGGCTGCGTTGAGAATCTGTGGACCTGTCAGGGCCCCTTCAGGTGAAGTGTGAGTGGAGCCACTTGCGGTGAGCTTGGCCTCCCATCGGCCTCTGTCTTGCGTGGCCAGCCAGCTTTCCTGGGGCTGATGGAGAGAACTGTGGATGTTCCATTGGCACAGCACGATGGCTCCTTCTCCCAGGACAAACTGTTTCCTTCAGATCCTCGGCCTCTGACCTCTAGCTGCCGGTGTGAGCTTGGCCAGCCCAGGCCAGGCTCTGCCCGGCTGGGCTCACCACCCAGACCCTGCCTCCGGGCACCCTGGCCCTGCAGGCTGTTGGCTGTTCTTGGAACTAAGCAAAGAGTTTGGCTGTAAACGTTTTATTCTGAAGTTTTATTTGGGAAGCATGTTCCTGAGAATCTTTTACATCCTGTGTTCCAGCGTGGTAGCAAGTGATGAGTGAACGTGCCCATTTCCCAGCTCCTCAGGGTGATGACAGTGCTTTCTGGACACATACTAAAATGAAAGTGAGATGTTTCTTCTTAGGGTCTTGGTCTGCGTCAAGAAAAGTGACTTGGAGCCCCTTTTAGCAGGGGTGCAGTCCACCAACCCACAGACCGTTTTCCCTTTTATTAATCCCAGTGGGAAATTAAAGGCCTGGTTCCCGGCTACTGCTCAGGGTCCCCGGGAAACGCCGCGGTACGGCCTCGGGCGCCTGGTAACAACCTGAAGGTTTAGAATCACTCCTTGGGCTCGTCCTCCTGTCAAATGCTCCGTGGGCCACTACTGAACGAGGCCAGACGGGTCACTGGGATCGGCCCCCCCGTGGTTAGTGGCCCCGAGGACTGTGCCACCCACGTCCTCACCCTGCTGGCGATTCCTCTGGTCGGGCTGTGCTAGCCTCCGGGGCTGAGTCCCAGCACGCGGTCATTAGGAGTCTACTGAATAGATTCCGCCTCATCTCAGCCGACACCTTACCATGATGGGTCAGGCAGGCGCAGGGCGGGGCCGGGAAGGAGGGGCCAGAGCCGGGGCGGGGCCGGGGCGGGCGGGGGAGAAGGCGGGGCCGGGGGGCGGGAGAGAGGGCGGGGCCGGGGCGGGCGAGGGAGCGGGCGGGGGCGGGGCCGAGGCGAGGGCGGGCTAGGCGTCACCAGGAGACAGGAAGAGCCTGTCCCAGGGCTGCGTTCCCAATAATTTTTATCTGAAAGCTGTGGAGCCGTTTACTTCCTTCCTTCATCCCTGCCCAGTTCCCTCACTCCTACCAAGCCCTCGCTAATTCCTTCAGGCCCAGAATCATTTAAAAGTTCAGTTCACTTCAGTCGCTCAGTCGTGTCTGACTCTTTGCAACCCCATGAACCGCAGCACGCCAGGCCTCCCTGTCCATCACCAACTCCCGGAGTCCACCAAAACCCATGTCCATCGAGTCGGTGATGCCATCCAACCATCTCATCCTCTGTCGTCCCCTCTCCGCCTGCCCTCAATCCTTCCCAGCATCAATCAGGGTCGTTTCAAATGAGTCAGCTCTTCGCATCAGGTGAGGTATTGGAGTTTCAGCTTCAACATTAGTCCTTCCAATGAACACCCAGGACTGATCTCCTTTAGGATGGACTGGTTGGATCTCCTTGCAGTCCAAGGGACTCTCAAGAGTCTTCTCCACACCACAGTTCAAAAGATCAATTCTTTGGCGCTCAGCTTTCTTTATAGTCCAACTATAAAAATCAAAGCGGAATCAGCCTCCAGCCCTCAGCTAGGAGACAGGCCCCAGACCCGGCAGGAAGCCTGTTCCACGTGGTCACAACGGAGGGCATGGGGCTGCGCTGAACGGTCTCAGATGTTCTTCATCCCTTGGGAAAAGAGGTTATCACAGGTGTGGCCTCTCATGCCTGCATCCCTGCTCTAATGGAGGGTCTGCCCTGAAACCCCACTTATTTGCTCTGTGGCCTCTGTCGTGTCCATCTCGGCTGAGGGCCAGGTGTCCAGGGAGGGCCCAGCACTGCTCCCCTGTGGCTCCTGTAGGGCATCCTCATGGCTCCAATGCTGGGTGAGCACCCTGTCCTCCTGCCCCCAGCATCTGTCATCCAGAGTGACGGGCTGGGTCCGTAGGTTCAGCTCTGCGGCTCAGAGCTCAGCCACACCAGCCTATCTCTCCTCTGGCTGGGAGGCAGAGGCAGCCTCATCTGAGCTTGTCTCCTCCGGGTGAATCATGGCTGGAGTAGCTGGAGAGCAGTGAGGTGCAGAGAGACACCGGGGAAGGCTACCTCCAGGCACAGTGGGATTCAGCAGCCACGCCAGGTCATGCGGCTTCACATGTGGTGCCTGTTGGCTGGTAGCTGTTTCAGGAGGCTTTATTTGCACAGGAGCCTTCTGATAAGAGTTGGGTTGTAAGTCTATCTCCATCCAAGCCAGTCATCTTGTGGGTCTTGCCATCCAGCTGAGGCCCTCCAATGGCACTGTGGCCACAGTGCCCAGATTTGGTCAGCAGCGTGGCTGATCAGCAGGGTCACCCCACAGTCCTCTCCTGGCCCGTCCTGACCCCCCACAAAGGTGGCATGTATGGAATCCAGGAAACATGTGGTCACATCAACCAAAGCTTGATCTTGAAACAGACCTCAGATAATTGAACTCTGTCATTCTGTGTATCTCACTTTGAAAATGTATTGGAACCACTCACTGTTGGTAATAAAATCATGGAAAACCTGAACAATTTTTTAAAAACTCAAATCCCAACTCCATAAGTACTGGCTTTATCATCTATATGTAAATTTCCCAATGGAAGCACAGTGTCTTTTATAGAAACAAGCTAAACCTGGGTGTCCAGCTCCCTCACCCAGTCCCATTCGATGTGCTCCACGCAGCTGTCCACACCCACCTGTGCAGGTCCTTCTCCCTGTCGTGTGGGGCATGCTGGTCAGCAGAGTCTCAGCTCAGCCTCTGTCCTTCCTCCACCCTTTCTCGAGGCTGAATCTTCACCTCTAACCTCCAATGGCTGCAGAAAGAATGAGGCCAGCATTTCCTTGCTCGCAGCTGTGAATTACTGTGTCTAATATTCCATCTCACCTGGAAGGTGAGGCCCCTCAATGGCCATTTCCTCACCCCTCCAGGCCCTGTCTTCACTGGTTGGGGACCAGGCTTCACAGTTTTGTCTGGTGCCCAGCTGTTCTGAGTGGGGTGCACCCTGTCCCTGTCGCTGAGCTGTGGTCGGGGCAGAAGTCAGGGCCCAAGGGTGAAACATGCCTAGGGTCGCAGGCTGAGAGCTCAGGGCTCAGGGACCCTGTGCTGATCCTGAACGCACATGTCCAGGCCGTGCCCCCACTTCTCAGCCCCTGGTCAGCGTCCTGCTGCGTTATCCTCAGGATCCAAGCACATCAGACTCTCTGTGTCCAGTGCCCAGCCCCGTGACCTCCCCCAGGTCTCACACTCCCCACTCCCTTCACTCAGCATCTCTGTCCTGCCAGTCACTAAGGAAGGAAACTCAATGCTCCTTGTCTTGCACGCCATTCCTCTCCTGAATCCACTTGTCCTGTTGGTAGAGGGGGAATGATAGCCCCAAATATGTCCAGCCCTGATCCCCAGAACTCATGAGTGTTTTGCCTTCCTTGGCAGGAGACCAGGAAATGGAGCTAAGAGACAGCTCTGGACCCTCTGGGCCGTTGTAACCTTCTGAGAGGAGTCCAGAGGGCCAGAGTCAGTGAGAAGCAAGACCGACCGCCGGGGTCCTCCCCTGTTGAGTTTCCTGGAGCTGCTGTAGCAAACCGGGTGGACTGGCTCCTTCTGCCTCAGCCAGCCCCTCAGCAGCTCACCGTGTGCCTGGCACTCGGCAGGGATCACCTGCGAGGGGCCGTCCCTCCGTCATCTTGCAGAGTGGACCCTTGAGGCTTTGCACACCTGGTCAGGCGAGATGCCGTGTTTCACATCCTGTCCGCTCTAGCTGCTCTGTTCACTGTGGAAAGACTGGTTTTCCTTAGCACTCAGGGATGTGGTTTTAAATAAGCTTACATCTTGAAGCATGAAAAGTTTTGTCTGGCTTTTCTTGGACAAACACAGGAGTAACTAATGCAAGTCCTGAGAATAAAGGCAGCCCTCTCCCCCACCCCCCATCTCCTTGCACATTGAATGCTGCATCCGCTGTCCAACGAGACGTGGGCAGGAGCAGTTTCCTGAGCTGCTGTGGGAGGGACAGGGTTCACTGGCTGCCAGGCTCCCCCTGGAGCCTGCAGTCCACTCACTGTGTTCTTGTCTGTTTCCAGGACTCCTCGGCAGGATCCACCCCAGCGACCGAACAGCAGAGCACGGCTCCCAGAGTCCAGCTGCCTCTCAATGTGTGAGCTGCCATTTATGTGTTGGGCCCCAGCTTTCAGTACCTACCCCCACCCTACTAGCGTGTCCGTGTGGGGTTTTCTAGTGTATCACCCACTAGGTTCTGTGCTCTCAGGACTGCTGATGCGGCCGCCTGGAGAGCGGGTTGGCAGGTTTATCAGTGTCTCTGCTTCTCCAACATTCAGTGAGAGCAGGAGGGTGGTCCAGACACTTGACACCGACTGATCACTCAGGGAAGGGCCCCAGAGGCCCCTGAGGAGGTGTGCGTGGGCCCCATGGGGCAGAGGATGACCGGAGAAGCGGGTGCCACCAACGGCCCAGACGCAGCCTCCGGCCGCCCCACTCCCCAAAACGAGCTGCTCGTCATCACCAAATCGAGCCAGCTGAACGCTGCTGGGAAGTGAAATGTTTGTCTATTAAGAGAACCTGCTCTTGTTAAATGACAGCTTCTAAAAGATACGTCATTTAACGTCGCCGTTCAGGAGCGTTCTGAAGAGCACCTTGCCGGCTGCTGTCAAGTAACTGCTGTTTAGATACTTGAACGAACATTTAAGGTGGAGAATGTGAATGTGGCAAACAACGTGGCAGGGTGGAAAGCTCCCAGGGTTCAGAGCGGCCAGAGTGTCAGCCTGTGTCGCTGCGGAACACTGAGGGTCTGGAGCACGCGAGGCTTTCACAGTGCAGCCTGCCTGTCTTAGGTAGGATTCCCAGCAGGCGACTGCGTCCGTCCGCTATGCAGGCTCGGCTTCTCTTCAGAGTCCAGTCCCGACGCGCGCCCTCTTCTGGCGGCAGAT
The DNA here is from genome assembly GCF_032405125.1 of Capricornis sumatraensis. Lineage (NCBI taxonomy): Eukaryota > Metazoa > Chordata > Mammalia > Artiodactyla > Bovidae > Capricornis > Capricornis sumatraensis. The sequence continues at coordinate 62,240,192 of NC_091069.1, forward strand.
GGGAATCCCCGAGCGCCTCGCTTACCTGCTCGCTCTGTGGGAACTGGATTCTTGCCACAACCGACCCAACCAAGGGCCTGGGGACCCTCCCCCTTTACACAGCTTCCTGAGGGGACGCAGGTTAGTAGGTGCTGTCTAGAGTCTTCAGGAAGAAATTCAGGACAACACTGGACAAGAGGCGCTCCCTTCCAGCCAGGTCTCCGCTTCAGCCTGGGAACGGGGCACAAGGGCAGGCGGGGCAGTCATCTCATTCTTGAAAACTGGGTGCCAGACCCTTTTCTGAAGAAGCAGCCTGTTCTGTGGGAGACAGTGGGGCTCCTGTCGCTTCCTGAGCGTGAGACGGGACAGGAGAGCTCTTCAAGGACAAGCCCAGAGGTTTCGTCTTGGCATCCCCAACAAGGTGCCTGGCATGCAGGCTCTCAGGAGCTATTTCCTTGTTCAGAGATAGCCAGTCCTCCCCTGCTGGATGCTGAGGGTCCTGGTGGCAGCCCACCCCCTGCTCTTGTGCCCCAGTCAGCTACACAAGAAGGCGGCTCTGCCTCGGACCCCAGAAGGTTACGAGTTCCAGGAGTATCACCCCAGAGAGCCATCAGAACATTCTGGAGGCCTCAGCCACCTAAGGACCCTCCATATCACAGGGAGCTTAAGTTTGGGGCAGAGCATGTAGGGACTTATTTCTCTCCCAGACCCCCCACCACCACCCTGGGGCTTGCGGGGTCAGTGTGGTCCCCAGCCCTCTGCCCACTCCCTCTGCCTCACCCCAGAGCATGGCTGTTTGGGTGGAGATCTTCGTTTAGCTGACAGAAGGGAGTCCGATCCATCTTTCAAAGGATAATGAGCATTTTGGCAGTAATGTGTCTGCTGGTCATGGTGGTCGTCACCTGGATGGTGGCCAGCATGAGTTTAACTGGCTACTGCACCATAATGTGTGTGTTCTATAGCTCTATCTTTTGAAATATAGCTTTGTTCTTTTCTCAGGGTTTCTTTGGATCTTTGATGTCTTTTGTGATTTCAAACAAATTTTAGAATTATTTGTTTTAGTTCTATGAAAAATGCTACTGAAATTTTCATAGGGATTGCATTGAACCTAAAGACTGTCTTGGGTGGTATGAACATTTTAACAATGTTCTAATCCTTGAGCACAAAATATCTTTCCATTTATTGTGTCCTCTTCAGTTTCTTTCATCAGTGTCTTATAGTTTTCATTGTTTTCACCTCCTTGGTTAAATTTATTCCTAGGTATTGTATTCTTTTTGATGCAGTTGTGAATGGGATTGTATTCTTCATTTTTCTTTTAGATAGTTTGTTGCTAGATTTCTATATATTAATATCATATGCTGCAACTTTATAAAATTCATTGAAGATTTCTAGTAGTTTCTTTGTGGCATCTTCTGGATTTTCTATGTATAGTATCATGTCATCTGCAAACAGTGACAATTTTACTTCTTCTTTTCCTGCATGGATTTCTCTTTTTCTTGTTGGATTGCTAGGATTAGGACTTCCAGTATTATGTTGAAAAAAAGTGGCAAGAGTGGGCATCCTTGTGTTGTTCCTGATATTAGAGGAAATGCTTTTAGCTTCTCACTGTTGAGTATTATGTTTTGTTTCTGGTGTTTTTCAGTCCTAAGTCATTTTTGACTCTTTGCAACTCCATGGACTGCCACACACCAGGCTCCCCTATTCTCCACTATCTCCTGAAGTTTGCTCAAACTCATGTCCTTTGAATTGGTGATGGTATCTAACCATCTCATCCTCTGCTGGCCCCTTCTCCTTTTGCCTTCAGTCTTTCACAGCATCAGGGTCTTTTCTATTGAGTTGACTCTTCTCATCAGGTGGCCAAAATATTGGAGCTTCAGCATTGGTCCTTCCAATGACTATACAGGGTTGATTTCCTTTAGAATCGACTGGTTTGATTTCCTTGCAGTTCAAGGGACTGTCAAGAGTCTTCTCCAGTACTATAATTCAAAAGCATCAATCCTTCGGCACTCACCTTCTTTATGGTCCAACTCTCACATCTGTACATGACTATGTTTTGACTGTATGGACCTTTGTCAGCAAAGTGATGTTTCTGCTTTTTAATATGCTGTCTGGGTTTGTCATAGCTTTCCTTCCAAGGAGCAAGCATCTTTCAGTTTCGTGGCTACAGTCATAATCTGCAGTGATTTTGGAGCCCAAGAAAAGAAAATCTGTCACTGCTTCCACTCTTTCCCCTTCTATTTGCCATGAAGTGATGTGACCTGATGCCATGATCTTAGATTTTTTTTAATGTTGAGTTTTAAGTCAGCTTTTTCACTTTCATCAAGAGGCTCTTTAGTTCCTCTTTGCTTTCTACCTTTAGAGTGGTATCATCTGCCTATCTGAGGTGGTTGATATTTTTCCTGGCAGTCTTGATTCCAGCTTGTGCTTCATCCAGCCCTGCATTTCACATGATGTACTCTGCATATAAGTTAAATAAGCAGGGTGACAATATACAGCCTTGAGCTACTCCTTTCCCAATTTTGAACCAGTTTTTCCATGTCTGGTTCTAGCTGTTGCTTCTTGACCTGCATACAGATTTCTCAGGAGGCAGGTACTCCCAGGTACTCCCATCTCTGTAGGAATTTCCCACAGTTTGTTATGATCCACACAGTCAAAGGCTTTAGTGTAGTCAATGAAGCAGGTGCTTTTCTGGAATTCCCTTGCTTTCTCTACGATTCAAGGAAAGTTGGCGATTTGATCTCTGGTTCCTCTGCCTTTTCTAAAACCAGCTTGTACATCTGGAAGTTCTTGGTTCACATACTGCTAATGCCTAGCTTGAAGGATTTTGAGCATAAACTTACTAGCATGTGAAATGAGCACACTTGTACTGTAGCTTGAACATTCTTTGGCATTGCCCTTCTTTGGGATTGGAATGAAACTTACCTTTTCCAGTCCTGTGGCTACTGCTGAGTTTTCCAAATTTGCTGATGTATTGAGTGCAACACTTTGACAGCATCATCTTTTAGGATTTGAAATAGCTCAGCTGAAATTCCATCACCTCCACTAGCTTTGTTTATAGTATGCTTTCTAAGGCCCACTTGACTTAAAACTCCAGGATGTCTGGCTCTAAGTGAGTGACCACACCAACATGGGTCATTAAGATCTTTTTTGTACAGTTCTTCTGTGTATTCTTGCCACCTCTTTTTAATCTCTTCTGCTTCCGTTAGGTCCTTGCCATTTCTGTCCTTTGTTGTGCCCATCCTTGCATGAAATGTTCCCTTTATACTTCCAGTTTTCTTGAACAGATCTCTAATCTTTCCCATTTGATTGTTTTTCTTCTCTTTCTTTGCACTGTTCATATAAGAAGACCTTCTTATCTCTCCCTGCTATTCTCTGGAACTCTGTATTCAGTTGGGTCAGTCAGTCAGTTCAGTCGCTCAGTTGTGTCCGACTGTTTGCGACCCCATGGACTGCAACACACCAGGCCTCCCTGTCCATTACCAACTCCTGGAATTTACTCAAACTCATGTCCATTGAGTCAGTGATGCCATCCAACCATCTCATCCTCTGTCATCCCTTTGTTCTCTCACCTTCAATCTTTCCCAGCATTAGGGTCTTTTCTAATGAGTCAGCTCTTCGCATCAGGTGGCCAAAGTATTGGAGTTTCAGCTTCAACATCAGTCCTTCCAATGAACATTCAGGACTGATTTCCTTTAGGATGGACTGGTTTGATCTCCTTGCAGTCCAAGTGGCTCTCAAGAGTCTTCTCCAACACCACAGTTCAGAATCATCAATTCTTCGGCACTCAGCTTTCTTTATAGTCCAACTCTCACATCCATACTATAAAAACCTTAGATAGCCTTGACTAGACGGACCTTTGTTGGCAAAGTAATATCTCTGCTTTTTAATATGCTCTCTAGATTGGTCATAATTTTTCTTCCAAGGAGTAAGTGTCTTTTTATTTCATGGCTGCAAACACCATCTGCAGTGATTTGGGAGCCCCCCAAAATAAAGTCTGCCACTGTTTCCACTCCCATCTATTTCCCATGAAGCAATGGGACCAGAAGCCATGATTTTTGCTTTCTGAATGTTGAGCTTTAAACCAACTTTTTCACTCTCCTCTTTCACTTTCATCAAGAGGCTCTTTAGTTCTTCTTCACTTTCTGACATAACGGTGGTGTCATCTGCATATCTGAGATTATTGATATTTCTCCCAGCCATCTTGATTCTAGCTTGTGCTATATCCAGCCGAAAGTTTCTCATGATGTACTCTGCATGTAGGTTAAATAAGCAGGGTGACAATACACAGCTTTGACATACTCTTTTTCCTATTTGGAACCAGTCTGTTGTTCCATGTCCAGTTCTAACTGTTGCTTCCTGACCTGCAACAGATTTCTCAAGAGGCAGGTCAGGTGGTATGGTATTCCCATCTCTTTCAGAATTTTCCACAGTTTATTGTGATCCACACAGTTAAAGGCTTTGGCATAGTCAATAAAGCATAAATAGATGTTTTTCTGGAACTCTTTTGCTTATTAGATGATCCAGCAGATGTTGGCAATTTGATCTCTGGTTCCTCTGCCTTTTCTAAAACCAGCTTGAACATCTGGAAGTTCATGGTTCACATACTGTTGAAGCCTGGCTTGGAGAATTTTGAGCATTACTTTATTAGCATTTGAGATGAGTGCAATTGTGCAGTATTTTGAACATTCTTTGGCATTGCCTTTCATTGGGATTGGAATGAAAACTGACCTTTTCCAGTCCTGTGGCCACTGCTGAGTTTTCCAAATTTCCTGGCATACTGAGTGCAACACTTTCAGACATCATCTTTTAAGATTTGAAATAGTTCAACTGGAATTCCATCACCTCCACTTTGTTCGTAGTGATGCTTCCTAAGGCCCACTTGACTTCACATTCCAGGATGTCTGGCTCTAGGTGAGTAATCACACCATCGTGATTATCTGGGTCGTGAAGATCGTTTCTGTACTGTTCTCCTGTGTATTCTTGCCACCTCTTCTTGATATCTTCTGCTTCTGTTAGGTCCATACCATTTCTGTATTTTATTGAGCCCATCTTTGCATGAAATGTTCCCTTGGTCTCTCTAATTTTCTTGAAGAGATCTCTGGTCTTTCCCATTCTATTGTTTCCCTCTATTTCTTTCTACTGATCACTGAGAAAGGCTTTCTTAATCTCTCCTTGCTATTCTTTGGAACTCTGCATTCGAATGGGTATATTTTTCCTTTTCTCCTTTGCTATTTGCTTCTCTTTTTTCCACAGCTATTTGTAAGGCCTCCCCAGACACCCTTTTCTTTTTTTTGCATTTCTTTTTCTTGGGGATGATCTTGCTCCCTGTCTCCTGTACAATGTCACGAACCTCCATCCGTAGTTCATCAGGCACTCTGTCTATCAGATATTAGTCAGGTATACTTTCCCTTTATCCTTTCTTTGCCTTTTACTTCTCTTCTTTCCTCAGCTATTTGTAAAGCCTCTGTAGATGATCACTTCACCTTCTTGCATTTCTTTTTCTTTGGAATGGTTTAGATCACTGCCTCCTGTACAATGTACAATGTTATTGTACAGGACAAGCATGAACCTCCATCCATAGTTCTTCAGGCACACTGTCTACCAGATCTAATCCCTTGATTAGATCATAGTTCATCAGCCCCACTGTATAGTCATAAGGGATTTGATTTAGGTCATGCCTGAATGACCTTCAATTTAAGCCTGACTTTTGCAGTGAGGAGCTAATAATCTGAGCCAACTCTAGGTCTTGATTTTGCTGACTGTATAGAGTTTCTCCATCTTCAGCCCTAAAGAATATAATCAGTCTGATTGCAGTATTGACCACGTGGTGATGTCTGTGTGTAGAGTCGTCTCTTGTGTTACTGGAAGAGGGTGTTTGCTATGACCAGTGTGTTCTCTTGATGTTAGCTGTGGGCTTATCATATATAGCTCTTACTATGTTAGTTCAGTATCCACTTTGTTGAGAGCTTTTATCATAAGTAGATATTGAATTTTTTTAAACATTTTTTCCAGTATTTACTGAGATGATATATGGTTTTTATTCTTCAGTTTGTTAATATAGAGTATCTATCACACTGATTTGCAGATGTTAAGCCATTCTTGCATCCCTGGAATAAGTCCACTTGGTCACAACGTATGAACCTTTTAGTATGTTTTTGAATTTGATTTGCTAACATTTTTAAAGATCTTTGCACCTATGTTTGTCACAAACAACCTGCAATTTGATATTAAATCTTTGAATATTTTGTGGAATTCGTCAGTGAAGCCCTACCTCAGGAAACACGAAAAATTTCAAATAATTGAATCTTACACCTAAAGAACTAGAAAAAAGAAGGAAAAACAAAACTGAGTGTTAATAGAAGGAAGGAAATAATAAATATCAGAGCAGAAATAAATGAAATAGAGAGTATAAAAACAACAGAAATGATCAGTGAAACTAAGATTATTTCTTTGAGATTTTTTTTTCCTTGGGAGAATTTTGATCACTAACTTTGCTAACTTGTAATCAGTCAGTTCAGATTTTCTCTTTCTTCAGTCTTGGAACATATGTTTCTAGAAATCTTTTCATTTCTTCCAGGTTGTTGGCATATGATTGTTCTCAGTGGTCTTTATGATCCTTTATATTTCTGTGGTGTCAGTTATAACTTCTTTTTTCCTTTCTGATGTTATTGTTTGGACCAGTTCTCTTTTTTTCTTGATAAGCCTAGCTAGAAGTTGGAGAATTTACCTTTTCAAAGAACCGACTCTTTTTTTTTTTTTTTTAATTTTTACTTTATTTTACTTTACAATACTGTATTGGTTTTGCCATACATTGACGTGAATCCACCACGGGTGTACATGCGTTCCCAAACTTGAACCCCCCTCCCACCTCCCTCCCCATAACATCCCTCTGGGTCATCACCGTGCACCAGCCCCAAGCATGCTGTATCCTGCGTCGGACATGGACTGGCGATTCAATTCAAAGAACCGACTCTTAATTTCACTGACCATTTCTGTTGTTTTCTGTTGATCTGTTGATCATTTCTGTTTAGGTGTATGGTTTGATTATTTGAGATTTTTCATTTCCTGAAGTAGGCTCCTATCACTATAAACTTCCCTCTTAGAACTGCTTTTTCAGTGATCCATAGATTTTGGATCATTGTGGTTCCATTTCCATTTGTTTCTAGGTATTTCTAAAATTTCTTCTTTGATATTTCTTTTCAGTGGCCCATTCATGTTCTTTAATTTTGATTTTTTTTAATTTTCTCCGATTTTTCTTTTGATTGATTTCTGGTTTCCCACAATTGTGATCAAGAAGATGCTCAATATGATTTCCATCTTTGTAAATTCACAGAGGACTGTTTGTAAACTGATGTGATTTATCCTGGAGAACCTTCTGTGTGTGCTTGAGAAGAATATGCATCCTGCTGCTTTTGGATGGACTGTTCTATATGTGTCCATCAGGTCCACTGGGTCCATTCTTGTGGGTTTGGTGTGAGCATCGTGATGACCATTACTGTTAACTCTTTAATGGATAGATTGCTTATCTCTATTTTGTTTAGTTCTTTTCTGAGGCTTTATCTTTTCTTTCAGTTGCAACATACACTTTTGTCTCCTCATTTTGCCTGATTCTCTATGTTTGTGTCTGTGTATTAGTAAATCAGCTGTGTCCCCATGTCTTAAAGGAGTGGCCTTGTTTAGGAGACATCCTGTGGGGCCTAGAGGCACCAGCCTGCCTGGCCACCAGAGCCAGGCACTCAAGGGTCCCCTCTGTGGGCGGTGTGTTCCCCCTTGTTGTAGGGGGCTGTAGTTACTGCTTAGGCACACTGGTGTGTGGGCCCAGCCACAGCAGCTGCTGGACAGTGGTGGGCAGAGTTCTCACTCAGCCAGGGTGAGACTTCACCTAAGTGCAGAGGTGGGTGGACTTCATCAGGGTACGCCCACTGACGCTGACGGGTTAGATTTTGTTGTTCAGTCACTCAGTTGCATCCAACTCTTCACAGCCTAACAGAACTGCAACACACCATGTTTCCCTGTCCTTCACTGTCTCCCAGAGTTTGCTCAAACTCATGTCCATTGAGTTGGTGATTCTATCCAACTATCTCATCCTCTGTCATCCCCTTCTCCTCCTGCCTTCAGTCTTTCCCAACATGAGGGTCTTTTCTAATGAGTCAGCCCTTTGCATTAGGTAGTCAAAGTATTGGAGCTTCAGCATCAGTCCTTGGAATGAATATTCAGGGTTGATTTCCTTTAGGATTGACTGGTTTAATCTCCTTGCAGTCCAAGGAGATTCAAGTCTTACAGTCCAAGATTCTCAAGAGTCTTCTTCAACACCACAGTTCAAAAGCATCAATTCTTTGGCATCCAGCTTTCTCTATAGTCCAACTCTCACATCCATACATGGCTACTGGAAAAACCATAGCTTTGACTAGATGGATGTTTGTTGGCAAAGTAATATCTCTGCTTTTTAATATACAGTCTAGGTTTGTCATAGCTTTTCTTCCAAGAAGCAAGCGTCTTTTAATTTCATGGCTGAAGTCACCATCCACAATGATTTTGGAGCCCAAGAAAATAGTCTGTCACTGTTTCTATTGTTTCCCCATCTATTTGCCATAAAGTGACAGGACCGGATGCCATGATCTTTGTTTTTTGAATGTTGAATTTTAAGCCAGCTTTTTCCACTCTCCTCTTTCACCTTCAAGAGACTTTTTAGTTCCTGTTCACTTCCTGCCATAAGGGTGGTGCCATCTGCATATCTGAGGCTATTGATATTTTTGCCAGTATGAAAAGGCAAAAAGATATGACAAGTTAGATGGAACATTCCAAAATTGTACCCACTGGGTGACATAAGCAAGGTAGCCTGCAATTTCTGAAATGGCTCTGGCTAGTGAGTCAGTGCCCAGGGATCATCATCATCCCCCCAGCTCCTGACCCTTGGCAGATGCTGCCACACTACTCAGTGGCCTGTGCGCTATTCAGTTTGGTATTTTTATGCTGGTTTCTGGGTTGAATGAGTTTGCATACAGGCCCATCGAGAGCACGTTTTCCATTCCAGGTGCTTCTATAGTTTTCCTGGTATTTTCTGTTGGTTTTCAAAGCCAGGTATTTGGGGGGCTGGTCTCTCCTGAGCAGGATCAAGGGGTTGGGTCCCTTCTGACTGGACTGTGGTGGCTGGGGAGGGGTTTCCTGGAGAGTCCGTCTCTCTGTTTCCTGTGCTTTCTATTGTCCTCCTGGCCTTAGTGGTGGAGGCTCTGTCCATCCAGTGTTCAGGTCCCTCTCTGAGGAGGTGGTCCCATAATGTGGTTGTGGGTTTGCTGTGTTCCTGGGAAAAGACAAGTTCAGGAATGTCCTGTGCCACTATCTGAAACCCTTTCCTCAGCCGATCCTGCTGATCTAAGGTCAGCAAGCAGGCACATGTTTTGCTGGCCTGAGTCCATGAGGCACTGGCACCTAGAGGAGCAGGAGCAGGCTCTTTGCAGGAGGATGGGAGAGAATCTCACTTATTTCAGAAGAAATGAGCAAGCTGTCATATGGAAGCAGAAGGGTGTGAAGTTAATGAAGGCGCTAAAATTCTTTAATCACTGCTTGATTAGAGTCTATAGACAATTAGCAGCAAGTGAAGATCTTCCATAGAAAAGAGCAGTTATGCGGTGAGTGGCGGCTGTTCCCAGCAGGCTGCTCGTGGGAACACAGCTGCAAGTAGAGGCTGGGCGGCCACAGCTGCCGCATGTCCAGACTGCATGCTCTCCGGCCAAGAGCGCCAGGAAAGGGGCTGACGTGCCCCCAGACTCACTCCCCCAGGGCTGCATCAGCCTGGAGGAGGGGACGTCTCTTCCAATGGGCAGGAGAGCCCCCTGCCGGCCACCCGGCTGTGGGGAGAGCGTTGTGAACCAGACCTCCCACTCTTGCCTGAACCAAGTACCTTCAGTACCAGCCTTGTGAGTGAATCCAACAAGACAAATGAATCCCAGGCCAGTTCTGGAGCAGCTGGCGCTGTGTCCTCTATGGAGGCATGTGCAGAGCTGAAGTCCTTTGGAAGGAGTAGAGAGGGAGCGGAGGAGGAGTGGAGGGGAGGCGGAGGGGAGCGGCAGGTGGAGTGCCGGCAATCCTGCGGGCGCTATCTGGTTCTCCCCGCCCTGGGCTCTGTGGGCATCGGCCTGCAGCTCCAAGGCCCAGCCGAGGGCACCCTCCAGGCTGGCGGGCACGGCCAAGCGGGTGGGGACAGAAGAGGTACAGACGATGCACCCTTCCCTGTGGCCACACTCGGACCAGGCCTGAGTGACCAGTGCACTACAGGGATCACAGAACTGCAGACATCAGGCTGGGAGCCGCCAGCCCCTCCAGAGCATCCCCGGCCTGCGCACGAGCCACAGGCAGACAAGCAGCCCCACATGCAGGAAAAATGCTGGCAAGGCAATCTGGGTTCCCCTGAGGCATCGAAGGGAACAGGCTGGGGGCAGGGGTGTGCCAGGTGAAGTCAGATTGGTTGACACTCCACCCCCAGCAGTGCACACAGAAAGACTAAACTTGAACTGTTGAGACCAGAGAACAGATTGCTCCTCAGAGAATGGATTCACAATAAAGATGAAGATGGCAGGCCTCAGGGCCCCCTGCTCTGGGCCTCACTCCAGCTTCCCACGGGGTCTACGAGGCCCTGGGGCCAAGAACAACTGCTTGCCTCCAACTCGCTCCATAAACAGAGACACTCCATCTTTTTGAACCTCAGTTTGCTCAGCTGTGAAATGAGTAAGTAGCCCAGCCTCAGAGCTCCTGTGGGGCTCCAGCGAGACCATAACAGACTCCAGTTTCCCACCCTGCCTGGACTCCAGACACCTGAGGGGGGTGGGCTCTGCACGCTGTCCCACAGGTGACGGCAGTGCCTCCTAAACAGAGTTCTGACTGATGATGGAGGAGGGTGCCCCGTCCCTTGGAGTGAAGGGGTCCTTGGAAGCAAGCCTATCTCCCTGCATGGTTAGCACCTGAGGGCGCCAAGATCACTGGATGTCTAGTAAATGAATGAACAGCTGAAACCGGAAGGAAACATCACCTCCCACTGCTATGACTCTAGAGGAGGCAGGACACAGGATAAATCCAGATATGCCTGCAAACCCTATCACGACTTGGCTCAGCAGAGCCCATGGTCCCAGAGGCGAGAGTGAGGCGGGGAGGTGCCCCCACCCAATGGGGGCCCGTAGTTGGTCCATGTTTGGGGAGTCGGGTGGTGGTTTCAGCCAAGTTCACTTCTGTTGCCTGTTTTCTGATTTTATTACCTCATTAGGAACCACGGTGTGTTTCTCTAAAGTACAAGTGGGATTTTGAAAGAAGACTGTTTTGATGTAAAGGCTTAATTAGGGTGCCTTAAGGCCCACAGTCTGAAAATAACTCATTCTCACTGTGTTGGGAAGATCCTGAGAGATGAAAACAAACCTTGTTCCCTGAATGGCTCAGGGATTCCAGGATTTTGAGTGGGATCATCAGCTCATCCCCAGAGATCACTCTGTCATCTGAAGGCCCCTCCCAACCATGCAAACTGGAGATTTGGAGGCCCTTTCAAAGAAAAACCAGCCCAATTAGGGACTCCTTAGATAGGTGACTAACTGAAATTCTACTTTTAAGATCAGTGACTAACTGAAATTCTACTTTCAAGATTTTCTAACAGTTTGGTAGTGTGAGCCCTAGCTGAAGGCTTAGACACTGTGCTCCTCACTTGCCAGGACTCTTTGAAATGTCCTGAGACCCTGGTGCCACCCTCAGAACCTCTGATAAGTGCTTTGCTACTTTGGGGGTAGCCCCTGGATCACAGACAGACACACACACATACACACAGCTCGTTGGGTCTTTGCTGCAGTTGCTAACACATGTCTTACTTTTAGAATCTGGGTTGACGCCACTGTGGAAGTAGGTGCCAGTGGGTGCTGTGCTGGGTGTGGGGGAGGCTTGCTGGGTGTGTGGGGGGACTATGCCATGTGGCGGGGGGGCTGCCCTGGCTACTGGGACCTCTGAGCCTCTCGCTCGCTGCCCGAGGTCCTACTCTCTCCAGCAGGGACAGTACTTCTCCCTCGGATGGCCCTCTGTCCACAGCTTCATGCTCCACTGGGCAGGTGGACGGTGCAGGTAGCCCCTGAAGTCACCCAATCCCAGAGGCTAGGAGGCAAAGAAGGAGGCTCCTGGGGCCCAGCAGGGGCAGTGTGCCCACCAGGCCCGTCCTGAAGGGAGGCCCAGGAGATGATACTTCTTTAGAAATGCATCTTGGGACTTCCCTGGCGGTCTAGCAGTTAAGACTCCATGCTGCTGTTGCAGGGAGCACATGTTCGATCCCTGGTCAGGGAACTAAGGTCCTACATGCCACATGGTTACAGCCAAAAAAAGTTGTTTTAATGCATCTTGTTTCTTTGTTGGAGTGAAGCCCCCACCACTTTTACTGCCCAAATCTTGCAAACAGGGTATTTGCCTGAAACCATTCTCTCTGTTAGGTCAAATCACCCCTTCCACAAACCCCCAAAGTAGCAAAGCACTTATCAGAGGTTCTGAGGGTGGCACCAGGGTCTCAGGACATTTCAAAGAGTCCTGGCAAGTGAGGAGCACAGTGTCTAAGCCTTCAGCTAGGGCTCACACTACCAAACTGTTAGAAAATCTTGAAAGTAGAATTTCAGTTAGTCACTGATCTTAAAAGTAGAATTTCAGTTAGTCACCTATCTAAGGAGTCCCTAATTGGGCTGGTTTTTCTTTAAAAGGGCCTCCAAATCTCCAGTTTGCATGGTTGGGTGAGTGGGCAGGTGGAACTAAACAAGGAAACCCACCCAAAGCTGCGTAGTTCTCCCTAAAGCCTTCTCTTGCCCAGAGCATCAGGTTTTAATCAGAGAAAAAGAGAACAAAATGGGCCCAGAGCCAGCCCCGCATCTGGTCCTGGCAGGGCCTCTCTGAGTTCAGCCTGCAGGTTGGCGAAGGGTGTGGAGCCCATGGCTTCAGGGGTCTTTCCCCAGGGGCTCCTCCTGGCCCCTGACTGCCCACCAAGTGTGCGAGGGCACCCTTCTGTCCGCGCCACCACTCACCACCTGCATCTTGCCCACAGGTACCTGGCGCTCTACGCCTACAAGCCCCAGAAGAGTGACGAGCTGGAGCTGCGCAAGGGCGACACGTACCGCGTCCTGGAGAAGTGCCGGGATGGCTGGTTCAAGGGCACGGCCCTGCGCACCGGACTCTCGGGCGTGTTCCCTGGCAACTACGTGACACCCGTCTCCAGGTGAGGCCCTCGCTACCCGCCTCCTGTGGCCGCAGTCGTGTGGAGACCAGGGACCGTGCCCTGCCTGCCTTCCTGCTGCCCGCTATCCTGGGGAGAAGGTGGCCGGGAGGAGCTGGAGCACCATGCAGGGGCGCGTCACAGGGCCAGATCTCATGGGCACAGGTGCATGCATGTACGTGTGCACATGTATGGTACAGTGGGTGTGTGTGCAAAAAGCACACGCCATTCACACATGTGAAGGAAAGATTCCATGTTCCCAAAAGTTAACCATTATTATTGAGTGGAGCATTATAAGTAATTAAGTTTTTTCTTTCCTTGTCATTTCCTGTGTTTTACGAATTTACTGTTACATTATTTTTATAAACTGGCAAAAGCAAGTTTAATAGTTAGCTCGAGGTGACCCAGGGTTGTCAGATGTTTTCATGGAGAGGGGCGTCCCCTGCAGGTTTGATTTAGGGTTGGCCTTGCTCCGGGGAGCCCGGGATGCCTCAGCCCTGTGTTCACAGCACAGAACCTGCAGAGACCTGCTGCAGACCACCCCCCCCACCCCACCCCCTCTTCTCTCCACCCCACCAGCTTCTGCTCTCTTGGCAATAAGACTCCAAGCAAAGTAAACACCCAGAACTGCACTGACACGGCCTGACTTGTACCTTCACAGCAGCAGGCCCGGGAGCCACATCCCCCATGCCCTCCTGGAAAGGCCCACCTTGTGAGCCCTGTGGCCCTGTGGCCCTGTGCAGGAAGGCCCTTCTCCCCACAGCTGCTCAGCAGAGGCTCTGCCTGCTCCCACCGTGGGTGGCTCCCCGAGCCTCACAGCTGAGATCCAGTGGAGACAGATGGGGAGTTTTCCTGGCTCTTGGACAAATGGAAGGCATGTGATCCTGACAGTGGATCCCAGGAGCTCCCCACCTCAGCCCCACACAGTTGGTGCTGGTGCATGGTTCAGGCTGGCCCGTGCAGGGGAGGAGTCACCGGGGCCTGTCTCAGAGTCCTGTACTCCACGGTGTGTCCTGGACTCTCCACATCACTTTCTCTAGAAAGTCTAGGGTAAAACCGCAAACATGAGGCTTGTCTGTGCCCTTTCCTGGACTCCCAGGAGTCCGTCATCCAGAAGGAGCCGGGCCCCTGCCTCCTGTTGCCTGCCAGATGTGCCAAGCCCGTTCCTTCTGCCTCTGTTTGGGGACACACAGCTGTTTGTTAGACTAAATCAAGGCAGTGACTCTGGAACAAAATATTTGATTAGCATCACTTCCCTGTTTCCTATGGCTCTTTCACTGGTTGTCACATATGCACGTGGGAGACCATGTGGTTGTCAGGGCCTCTGCTGTTCAGCCGGGCCTCTGGGCAGCACATGCCCAGGTCATCTTGGGGCTGCTATAGGACTTGTCCTGGATGGCGTGGCCTCCAGCTCTCAGAGCCAAGGGGTTGAGTGGTTCTTTATCAGTCTGTGCCCTCCCCTGACTTCATTCTGTTCATTTCCTCAGGATTCCTGTAGGAGGGGCTGGGCCACCCCGGAATAATGCAGTCGGAGGGTCTCCCCTGGCCAAAGGGATGGCCACAACCATGCACCCAGGCGGTGGGAGTCTGAGCAGCCCGGCCACGGCCTTGAGGCCAGCCCTTCCCCTCACCACAGCCCAGGTCCCGGCTCAGCACCAGGCCGCCTCTCCCCCACTGGGAAGTTGTCTGAGGCACACCGTCCAGCCAGCAGCCAGCCAGGCCCGGAGCGCCGGCCCCACTGGTATGTAGCAGCCTCCTGGGGACCTCACTCTGGTGGAAAATTTGAGGAAGATGATCTCAGGGACACATGAGCGTCCTTTGGCCCAGGTCTTGAGCAGTCCGTGGAGGGGTGCCCTGTAATCATGAACTTATGCTAGTCCTGGGGAACATGTTGACATATCTTCATAGCCTGTCCTGTAGCTGGAATAGATTAGAAAATTCACAGGTGTTTATACACTTCATGCAGCAAGAGGACTGGCTGGACCAGTGAGGTTACCTTGGCACCTTTGTGTGGCTCTGTGAGCCACTGTGGGTCACCTGCATCTACATGCCAGGCACCAAGTGGTCTCCTGATGAGGCAGCACCCCCCCCCACCCGCCCACTGCCCAGGACAGAGCTGGTAATGAGACCAATCCACAGAGGTGCTTCCTGATATCCTCTGAGGCTGAAGAGTCATGGCCATTGCTCCTCATGCAGCTTCATCAGTAGAAGACCAACCGGAAGTCAGGACAGTCTAGGTGGCTCCCTGTGTAGCATGAGACGAGAGGAAGTGTGGCGAGATTCCTGAAGGTGTGAACAGGGTAAACGCATCTTGCTTGGAAGCTTGGCAGTCAGCTAAGAAGAACTGCTAAGCTTGACTCACGTGGTCCTCCTGGGAGCCAGGCCAGTAACTTTCCGACGCATAAGCCAGTAACATTGTCACTGCGTGGTGAAAGGGACCCAGGATGGGAGGATGTGCCTCTGAGTTTCATTTAAATGATTCAGAATTCCTTTCCACTCCCACCCCATTCTCAAAAATAATCTCTTTCTCAGAATGTCTTTTTTTTTCCCCAAATTATTTATTTATTTCATTTTGGGCTTCCCTGGGGGCTTAGTGGTAAAGAATCCACCTGCCAGTGCACGAGAGAGGGTTTATTCCCTCAGTCAGGAAGACTCCCTGGAGAAGGAAATGGCAACCCACTCCAGTATTCTTGTCTGGGAAATCCCGCGGACAGAGGAGCCTGGCAGGCTACAGTCCATGGGGTTGCAAAAGAGTCGGACATGACTTAGCAACTAAACAGCAACAACAATTTATTTATTTTTGACTGTGCTGGGTGTTCATTACTGTGCACAGGCTTTCTCTAGTTGCAGAGAGTGGAGGCAATTCTTTATTGTGGTGCTCGGGCTTTTCACTGTGGTGGCTTCTCTTATTGTGGAGCTCTAGAGTGCCCCAGCTTCAGTAGTTGTGGCACATAGGCTCAGTAGTTGCAGCTCACGGGCTCTAGAGCACAAGCTCAGTCGGTGTGGTACACGGGCTTAGTTACATGTAGAATCTTCCTGGAGCAGAGATCAAACCTGTGTCCCCTGCATTGGAAGGTGGATTCTCATCCACTGAGCCACCAGGAAAGTCCCCGACAGCAGCCCCACCCTGGTGTCCAGCCTCGTGCTGGGTGTTCTTATTCAGTCACAGTGGGCTCTGTACCAAGGAAGCCCTGTGGGTGGGCTTGGCCCTGCCTTGGTGTAGGTTTGCTAAGACTCACTTTGTAAATGTGTGAGATGATGAAGGACAGGGAAGCCTGGTGTGCCGCAGTCCCTGGGGTCATGAAGAGTTGGACATGACTTAGCAACTGAACAACAAGAGTCCTTCATATATGTTTCTTTTTTCCCTTAAATTAGTGAAAAGTGAGGTCTGTTTTTCACCTGGCCAGTAGGGCCCTGGAGAAGAGCTAGTTGTCTCTGCCCTGGAAGAATCTGCAGCGATATTACTTGTGGCCGACCTCTTGGCCCAGCCATTACCTTCCAGCCGGCCATGGCTCAGGGCAGCTGATGGTGCTCGTTGTAGCCTTCAGCTGTCGATGCAGCCCCTGAGGGAGATCGCATGCCCAGGGAGTGCCCGTCCGCTGCTGCACAGCTGGGGAGACGTGCACTGAGGTGCTGGTCTCCTGGGCCTGGAGCTCCCAGGCAGGGCCTCCTGCTTGTGACCCCCTCATCCATTCCCCAGCCTGCTCTGTGCTCCCTGATGCTGAGAGCCATGGCAGGCCTGCCTCTCATGCAGTGTACATCCATCCCAGCCACCCAGCTTTGCACCAAGTGCCCTACGAGGGCCTGTCCACACTCCACCATATCAGGAACCCACCAGTTCAAGGAGGAATATGATCTGCCCATCTCATTTATGGAATGGAATAACAGCAGAATCAAAGAAATCGGCAAGCCAGAGCAGAACAACACTCTCTGTCCTCAATCACCATGGTAACCAGCATGGGTAACAGGCATGCTCTTCCATCTGTTTAATTCACGTGTGGGAGAGTGAGGCACAGGATGGTTTAATGGCATGCTGAGTGCGTTCCAGCCCAGGGCTCGTCCCCAACTCATGTGCCGCAGCCAGGATACAGGATGCCCCCATCATTGCAGTAATTAGGTATCTGGAGTCCCCACAGCATTTTCCACTTCCTTCTGTGTCTGGAGAGCAAGAACACACTGCTGACAGTGTGCACAGGCAGAGGATCACTCACTGCAGTGACTGCCCCATCTCAGCAAACCCCAGCTCCGGCACCTGGGAGATCCTTGTTAGTGTCCTCAGACCAAACCACAGTCATGGACAAATGCCTAGTTGCCTTGGCCATGGTGCCCAGAGGGCAAGGGCCCCACATAGCCATTCATTTATCAGCAAAATGCACTAGGAGAGAGCTGGGTGCACGAGGGCTCTGCTGGGGTCTGGACCCATTTCTATCCCCCACCTTAGAGAGGAAGATGAGGAGACCCAGGTTACAGTGGAGTTTGAAAAGCACTGGGTGGAGGCTTGGGGGGTGTGAAGGTATAGGGAGCAGAAGGGGTGCCTCCCTCAGACCAAGGAGGAAGGAGGAGGCGACTGTGGAGGGGCCTGTGGACCATCTCCAGGAGGATGTGATGCTGTCTTGGTTCCTAAAGGACAGACAGGAAGTACCTGAGTGGACCAAACAGATGGGGAATTCTGGCCATGAAGGCATGGAGATGAGCAGGACCACAGTTTGTGCTTGGAGTGATTATGACTGTTTTAGTGTGACTGAGACAGAGGTGGGAAGGAGGAGCAGTGTTGGTGACAGTTTCTCTGCAGAGGTAAGGTGGACGTTAGGTCTAAAGCTCAGAGCAGAGCGTGCAATGTGGAGCACGAGGGAGGCTCTGAGCCCCAGAGGGCAGGCGTGTTGGCGGCTGTGAGCCCTGTGACAAAGCTGAGGGAAGCAGATCAGGCTGTTTCTCTTCCACTGGGTCAAGGAACCTCAATTTTTATCCTGTGGGCAGCAGGGCTCCTAAGAGGATTTAAAATAATAGATATAACCAGATTTTTATATGTAAAGGATAAAGCTAGATTTCTGCTCATGGCCAAGATAAAGCAAT
Organism: Capricornis sumatraensis; assembly: GCF_032405125.1. Lineage (NCBI taxonomy): Eukaryota > Metazoa > Chordata > Mammalia > Artiodactyla > Bovidae > Capricornis > Capricornis sumatraensis. Next base: position 62,258,463 of record NC_091069.1, read on the forward strand.
GAGGTCAGGATTTACCCTCCCACCAGAAACAACTGAAAGAAACAAGGAATATATAAAACAGCGGTTGTGAGACACTGGATACTAGAAGACCAAGGATGGTGATCCATGAGAGATGAGAACACAGAGGAAGGTCCCAGCTCACCTCCTGGGGAGAAGGCCAGGTGTCAGCACAGGGACAGCACGGGGCCAGTCCAGAAGGCTCCCTGGGTGGGGGTATGGTGATGAGGGTCCGGATAACCGAGCCCCAGAGCGTGCAATGTCCCTGGCTCAGAACACTGAGAACTGATGAGCAGGCATGTGAGGGACCACGTGAGCCAAGAGCACAAGCACTCTGCTGGGAAGTGCCTGTTCCCACCAGCCGGCTCCCAGGACACCAGGCACCGTGCAGAGGAGCTCACCTGGCTGGGGCAGCCGCACCTCACCCACCTGTGTCTGATGGCAATAATGAAGCACCAGGCATGCAGAAGAGCAAGAAAACATGCCCCACGGAGATGAGATCAACCAACCAGTCATCAAAGCTGACCCAGAACAAAGATGCTAAAAAAGATGTTATAATTGCATTTCATATGCTCTAAAAGGTAAGTAGAAACATGGAAGATATTTTAAAGACTGAAATCAAGCTTCTAAAAATAACTACACAGTGTGAGATCAAGAATACACACTGGATGGCATTAATGGCAGATTAGACATTGCTTAGAAAATAGTAGTGAACTTGAAGATCTAGCCGTAGGAACTATGAAACAAAGAGATAGAAGAGGATTTTTTAAAATGAACAGAGCATCGGTGAGCAGTAGGACAATTTCAAGTGGCCAAATATATTTTTAATTGAAATCCCCAAAGTAAAGGAGACAAGGGTGGGACAGAAGAATGAGTTGAATAAACAATGACCAAAATTGTTCTCAATTTGATAAAAACTGTAAACTCATGGATCAGTGGCACTCGGTGACTCCCAAGCACAAGGAACATGAAGAAAACTACAACAAGGCAAAGTATGATCAAATTGTTCAAAATCTGTGGTGAAGACAACCCTGAGAGTCGCAATAAAGAAAAGATACATAGCATGGGAAAAAACAAGGGTGACAGTAGAGTTCTTGTCAGGAACACTACAAGTGAGAAGGCAGTGGAAAACCTAACAAGTCCTGAAAGAAATGCATCTGTCAAGTTAGGATTCTACACCCAACAAATGTCTCTCATAAATGAAAGCAAAATAAAGAATTATTCAGACACAGTGAAGTTAAAAAGATGTCATCACACACCATGAAAAATGTCGAACAGTTGTCTTTAGAAAGAAGGAAAAACATACCAGGTGGGAACAGGCATCTACACAAAGGTTACAGAATACAGGATCAACATACAAAAGTCGATTTTGTTTTTCTCTGTACCAGGAATGATTTTTGGAAATTGGCACTTAAAAAATGATGCCAATTTTGATAGCATTAAAAACATAAATTACTTAGGATTAAATCTGATGAAAGATAAATAAGACTTGAACACTCCAAAATATTGCAAATTAAAGAGAGAAATTAAGGAAGTCTTAAATATTTACAGAGATATACTTTATTTAGGAGTAAGAAAACTTAATGTTGTTAAGGTGTTTATTCTCCAAAAACTGACCTGTGGAGTCAGTGGAGTACCAATCAAGATCTAACCCATTTTTTTGGTAGAACCTGACAATCTGCTACCTAGATTCATATAGGCATGCAGAGGACCTTGGCCAAAAAAACCTGGGAAAGAAAAACAAAGTTGAAAGCTAACACTGATTTTAAGACACATTGTAAAGCCGCATTTCTCCACGCCAGGCTTCAACAGTACGTGACCTATGAATTTCCAGATGTTCAAGCTGGATATAGAAAAGCCAGAGGAACCAGAGATCAACTTGCCAACATCTGTTGGATCATTGGAAAAGCGAAAGAGTTCCAGAAAAACATCTATTTCTGCTTTATTGACTACACCAAAGCCTTTGACTGTGCGGATCACAACAAATTGTGGAAAATTCTTCAAGAGATGGGAATACCAGACCACCTGACTTGCCTCCTGAGAAATCTGTATGCAGGTCAATAAGCAAGTTAGAACTGGACATGGAACAACAGACTGGTTCCAAATAGAAAAAGGAGTACATCAAGACTGTAAACTGTCACCCTGCTTATTTAACTTATATGCAGAGTACATCATGAGAAATGCTGGACTGGATGAAGCATAAGCTGGAATCAAGATTGCCAGGAGAAATATCAATAACCTCAGATATGCAGATGAGACCACCCTTATGGCAGAAAGCAAAGAAGAACTAAAGAGCCTCTTGATGAAAGTGAAAGAGGAGAGTGAAAAAGTTTGCTTAAAACTCAACATTCAGAAAAGATCATGGCATCCAGTCCCATCACTTCATGGCAAATAGATGGGACAACAATGGAAACAGCAACAGACTTTATTTTTGAGGGCTCCAAAATCACTGCAGATGGTGACTGTAGCCATGAAATTAAAAGACGCTTGCTCCTTGGAAGAAAAGCTATGACCGACATAGATAGCATATTAAAAAGTAAAGCCATTGCTTTGCCAACAAAGGTCCATCTAGTCAAAGCTATGGTTTTTCCAGTGGTCATGTATGGATGTGAGAGTTGGACTATAAAGAAAAGTGAGGGCTGAAGAACTTATGCTTTTAACTGTGGTGTTGGAAAAGACTCTTGAGAGTCACTTGGACTGCAAGGAGATCCAACCAGTCCATCCTAAAGAAAATTAGTCCTAAATATTCATTGGAAGGACTGATGCTGAAGCTGAAACTCCAATACTTTGGCCATCTGATATGAAGAGCCGACTCATGGGAGAAGACCCTGATGCTGGGAAAGATTAAAGGCAGGAGGAGAAACAGATGACAGAGAATGAGACGGTTGGATGGCGACACTGACTCGATGGACATGAGTTTGAGTAAGCTCTGGGAGTTGGTGATTAACAGGGAAACCTTGTGTTTTGCAGTCCGTGGGGTCGCAAAGAGTCAGACACGACTGAGAGACTGAACTGAACTGGACTGATAAAGCCGCAGTCATCAGTGTGGTATTGGTGTGAAGACAAATGACTGGATCAATAAGTACTTTTTCTGAAAACATTAAAGTGTCCATTAAGTTGATGAGACAGGAGTCACAGTTGCTCTTGTCCAGATAACATGATGGAAGAATGGGGTGAGAAGTGGTGTTTCTGGTATGGAAGTGAGTTGAGACTCCTGGAAGAGGGAATCAAGTGGGACTCCTGCCCCTTGTTCTAGGCACAGAGAGGGTAGTTAATTTTGATACTTCAAGAAGCAATTGTGTGGATGTAAACAAATGGTACACAAGAGAGTTGACGTGCTGGCCTCCTGGGCTCCGGGATGAAGCTGATGGTGCTGGCTGACTCTCACCTCCTGCAGAAGACCAACAGGCAGCCCCTTGAGGACATCTAAGGGCAGAGGCCATGCTGGGGGTGGTCAGTACTGAACCCCTTGCTGGGGGGTGCTCAGTACTGAGCCCCCTTCTAGGGGTGGTCAGTATTGAGCCCTTCTTGGGCATGCTCTGTACTGAGACCCCTCCTGGAGTACGGGAGGGAATGGAGCCCCACCTGGACTTGGAGGTGAGTCTAGCTCTGGCCTGAGGGCGGGGTTAGCTACAGGAGGGGGCGAAGTGACGGACAGGAGAAACTGAGTGCATGCCCCGGGCCTGGAGGCTGAGGGGTTGTGTCCAGACAGAGATGGCCCTGAAGTTGTGGACTTTCCAGCATCCGCTCCTCCATGCGACAGGACGTGATAGCCTGATAGTGAGGGAAGGACAGAGGTGACAATAAGCAGATCATTTTTCACTCACTTGCTTTTTGTAAAGCACCCACTGAACCCAGTCCTGGGAGGCGGAGTGGACCTGCGAGAGCTGGCATGATTCAGGGGCCCAGAGTTACTGAGATGACAGGTTAGAGAAGTGGGGGGCAGACTGAGAGCAATGGCATGTCCACAGTCTTTCCTCCAGCAGCCCACGTCTACTCTGGTGTCACAGACCAGCAGGCTTAGCTGGTAACAGGCACACATTTGGGTCTTGCCAGGCGGGCGACTGAGGGCCCATGGATTCTAACCCTCATACCAGCTGTGAAGTGAGCCCCACCTCTCCTGGGAAGTGTTCTTTTCTTCTCCAGTGGTTTAGTTCTGTGAAATCTGTACAGGTGTTTTAGCTGAGTTCTCTTTTCTCAGACACAAATATTCTGAAACAATTTTATTCCACGCTTACTATGTGCCAGGCACCATTCCAGCTGTTTGGAACATGTTAGTGAATGAAACGTGAAGATCCCACCACGCAAAACTTACACTGGGGTAGGCAGGTGGACGGTGAGCCTTCATCGGTGATCATGGCTAATGCTTGGCCAGCTTGACCACTGGGTATGGGAGCCAGGGGCTGGGCCATAACTTCCAGTTCCAGGTGGAGACCACCCAGCCACACTGTCCAGAGATTCCCTCACATTCAGTGGTGCCTGGTAACCCAGGACCTCCCCAGGCTTCTTCCAGGCTCCTCCACAGTGTCCACTAAAAAAAATACGCACAACCTAAAAGCTGAGAGTTAGGTTTTATTCAGTAGGAACGTTAGGACTCGAGCCCAGGAGACAGCATCTCAGGTGACCCCAAGAGTGCTTTGAGGAGAAGGAGCCAGGCTACATACAAGTTTGTAGGGAGAGGCAGGTAATGTAAATATTAAAAGATTACTGTTAATTAAGAGAAAACTATATCTCTCACATGAAGAGATTTAGTGATCTTCTATGTATGGGAAGATACAAGCGTCCAGTATTGCTGAAAGCATTTCTTTCATATGCACATAGCTATCTGGGGCCAATCCTGCTTCTTTATTGTTCACAGACTAATTCCTTGTTCACCGTCAAAGAAGGTGAATGTAACGGGTGTGGCCGCCTCTCACATCCCCCCAGCTCCTCAGTGCTTACAGGAGAGGAAGCAGCTGATGGCTTCCAAATAGCTGTCTTTGTTTCACCTGGGCTCAGAAATGTGCATTTGGAAAAGGCTTGTGTACCGGTCATTTCACTAGGGGCTTCAGGTCTAGAAGGGTTGAACAGGATGTTTGTAAAACTGGAGTGTACTGGCAGACAACTGCAGTTCATGCTGTAGGAACCTGGGAAGGGCCAAGGCAAGGGCCTCGGCAGAGGTGTGGGCGGGATGGCGAGGCCGCAGCCCCAGGATTGCCTGCAGACTGACCTTCCCCCGCCCTCGCCACCCCTCTCTCCCAGCTGCCCACCCGGCCCAGGTCCAGGGCCGGCCGACCGCCACGGTGTCGCCCCTGCGCACTCAGAACTCCCCGTCTCGCCTGCCCGCCAGCCTCAGGCCTCCCGCCTTGGGGTCCCCGCAGCACAGCCCCCAGCCAGTGACGCAGTGCCCCCGGCCGGCCATCCCGCTCGCCTCGGCAGCCTCGGCCGTCACCCCTCCCAACGTCAGCGCCGCCAACCTCAACGGGGAGGCCGGAGGGGGCCCCGCCGGTGGCCTGACCGCATCCAGCCCCACCGGCGCGGGAGGCAGACCAGACGAGAGGAAAAACGAGAAGGTAAGTGCCAAGTGGGTGGTCCTACTTCTTTGGCATCAGACGCCTTTTAGGGAGGGCGATCCAAGCCCAGCGTGCTCACGCACATCAAAAAAACACCCACCCCCTCCTCAAGACACTTCAGTTCCTTCTGGAGAAAAGTCGTGGTGAACTACTCGCTTTGCTGGGATTAGACACTGCCAGGTGTCAGGACGTCTAATAACACGTCCACAGACCTCACGCGCATGTGAGCAGTTGCCATCCTCCCCTCCGTGCTCTGTCCACGGCGCACACAAGGGCAGCGGGGACACAGGCCAGGGGAGAGCGCCGGCCTCCTCGTAGGTGTGTCTGGCCCTCAACTCTTCCCCAGCAGTGAGGGAAGTGGGCTTATTTCAAGAAGAAACTGAGCCTGGGGAGCTGGCCTCAGTCACCATCAGCTAGCGGTCAGCTGAGCCAAGACGGGAGTTCAGATTTCTATGTCAGTGCCGCAGATGGAATCATAATTCAGACCACACATGTAACTTGCCGTCTTCCTGTAGCCACATTGTGGAAAGTTAAAAGTAAGATAAAAAGTGAAATTCATTTTAATGGTGTAATCTACTAGACCCAATATCCAAAAATGTTGTCATTTCAGCATGGGATCTGTATAAAAAAATCGTTGATGAGCTGTTTGACCTTTCTTCACTTTTGGTCTTTCAGGGCAAGTGAGACGTGTCCAGTGGTCAGGCCACTGTGCTTCCCAGGCTGTGCTGGACGGCGGGCCCAATCCCCAGCAGGGGTCACTCCTTTTATTGGCCTCACTGTCCAGGTGGCTTTTTCTCATGCTCTTGGCTTTGCTACAGCCTGGGGTATTTTTTCTCTCTCTCTCTCTCTAGTGTACGCTTTTAAAAAATACTCATTCACATATTTACGTTGCCCTTTTGGCTCAGACAGTAAAGAATTCTCCTGCAGTGGAGGAGTCCCTGGCTTGGAAAGATCCCCTGGAGAAGGGAACGGCTACCCACTCCAGTATTCTGGCCTGGAGAATTCCTTGGATAGAGGAGCCTGGCAGGCTGCAGTCCTTGGGGTCACAAAGAGTGGGATACAGCTGAATGAGCTTTCACTTTAGGGGCTTCCCTGGTGGCTCAGCTGGTAAAGAATCCGCCTGCAATGTGGGAGACCTGGGTTTGATCCCTGGGTTGGGAAGATCCCCTGGAGAAGGGAAAGTATTCTGGCCTGGAGAATCCCATGGACTATACAGTCCATGGGGTTGCAAAGAGTTGGCATGACCGAGTGATTTTCACTCTCATTTCATTCACATATTTATGGCTCTGATGGATCTCAGTTGCGGCACTCAGGATCTTCGATCTCCACTGTGGCATGTGGGAGGGATCCAGTTCCCTGACCAGGGGTCCGGGCCCCCTAGATTGGGAGTGTGGAGTCTTAGCCGCTGGACCACCAGGGAGGTCCCTGTGGATGTTTTCAGACCTTTCAGTATGAAACCAGCTTTGATTGGAGCATGCCTCTCAAGTAGACAGCATCCTCTCTGGTCCCTTGGGGGCAACACCTGATCCAGATGGTGAGGCTGTCTGCCTGGACCCCAGAGGGTGGTGAGAATGGGGAGCAGGGCGCCTGTCAATAAGAGGAGGCCTCTGGCAGCCTCAGCTGAGCAAAGGCCAAAGAAGGTAGCCAGTAGAGGCAGCCCAAGAGCCGCTGCGAGGCCCCAGGTGGGAGGAGGATGGGGGTCAGACCTGACCAGGGACGCTCAGGTGCCTCCCTCCCCTGCATCCACTCCAAGGCTGACTGCTGGCTCCAGCCAGCACTGTCTGTGGCCCCAGCATGCTGAGGGTCCTTCTTGTGACCCATGTTTGAAACGACCTTCAGGAGTCATGAGACCAGCTTAGTGGATTTGGACCAGTGTGTGTTTAGATGGAAAAGGACATGCAGCGGGTCGGCAGACCCAGCACATAGGAGGGTCAGCATGTGTGGGGGTTGGTTGCTATTTTGTGCTAAGTCCTGATTTAAAACTTACTTCAGAAATCTCAGAGCCCTGACTGACCCTGGAGGTGCCTCATGCATAGCAGGCATCTGGTGATGTTTGTTGATTGAAGAGAGTTGGAAAAACTGCCGGTAACGTTCCCCACGCATGACTTGTAGAAAATTCGTTACTTTATGGGCTGGAAGAAAGTTAAGTTTCCCCTGGTCGATGAAGGGTATTTCCTTAGTATTTCCCCTGGTATTTCCTTTTCACAGAGTAATAGAGTCTGGGAACTGGAAAGAACTTCTCAAGATCTTCGCATTAAACTGTTCATTCTTGATGGCCCTCCTAGGTTCAGAGATGCTGAGGCACTTGCCTGGGATCACAGAGCATTGGCTGTGGGGCCAGGCTGAGGACTCTGGTCTCCAGGCTGTCCAGCCCCAGTGCACTGACTTGTGGTAGCCTCCCCTCTCCATGAGACCGTGACTGCTGATGTTTTTGGCTTGTGCAGGACTTGGAGGGCAAGAAGTCCAGGGTAACTGCTGGCAGGAGGCCCTGAGGTCGGCCCAGAAGAGGGGACTCTGAGCCTGGGGCATCTGCCTTCTGGTTGTACATGACTCAAGTGCAGCCAGAAGGGGTCCCATGAGAGTGAACCATTTGACCAAACTCATGCAGAAGGTGTGGCCTCTGTGGGCTAAGCCTTTGGGGGTGGGTTTGGGCCGATGGAGGCCGGGGGCTTCCCTGGTGGCTCAGACGGTAAAGCGTCTGCCTGCAATGTGGGAGACCAGGGTTCCATCCCTGGGTCGGAAGATCCTCTGGAGAAGGAAATGGCAACCCATTCCAATATTCTTGCCTATATAATCCCATGGACAGAGGAGCCTGGTAGGTTGTAGTCCATGGGGTCGCAAAGAGTTGGACACGACTGAATCACTTCACATGGTTCTGTGGTTGGGCCAATGACCAGGGCAGAGCAGGCAGACCTGCTTACTGTAGGGACCTCATGGTGACCAGTTTGCAGGTGAACTGTCCTTTATTAACCACAGCCCCAGATTAAAATTGTGTGTATATATGATGTGAGGGGGCTTCCCTGGTAACTTACCTGGTAAAGAATCCTTCTGCAATGTAGGAGACCCAGGTTCAATTCCTGGGTCAGGAAGATCTGCTGGAGAAGGGATAGGCTATTCACTCCAATATTCTTCGGCTTCCCTGGTGGCTCAGATGGTAAAGAATCCGCCTGCAAAGCGGGAGACCTGGGTTCGATCCCTGGGTTGGGAAGATCCCCTGGAGGGCATGGCAACCCACTCTAGTATTCTTGCCTGGAGAATCCCCATGGACAGAGGAGCCTGGTGGGCTACAGTCTATGAGGTCTCAAAGAGTTGAACAAAACTGAGCAACCAAGTACACCACACATGATGGGAGGGATACAGTGACATGTTTAATGAAAACTCAGGAATGTGCAATCTGAAGAAATCTTGAAGATGAGGCTTTTTTTTTTTTTTTTGGAATTGTCCCTGGACTTTTTTAAAAAAGGTTCTTCATTTTGGGCTGTGCTGGGTCTTGGTTGCTGCATGGGCTTTTCTCTAGTTGCAGTGAATGGGGGCTACTTTCTGGATGTGGTGTGCAGGCTTCTCAGTACACGGCTTCTCCTGCGGCAGAGCACAGGCTCTAGGGTATTCAGGCTTCAGCACTTGTGGCACGTGTGCTCAGTAGCTACAGTTCCCTGGCTCTAGAGCACAGGCTCCATAGTTGTGCACACAGGCTTAGTTGCTCTTGACGTGTGGAATCTTCCCAGATCAGAGATGGAACATGAGTATCCTGCATTGGCAGGCAGATTCTTTACCACTGAGCCACCAGGGAAGCCCCAAAGTTGAAGCTCTTAAACAACCAGCCACCTTTTCCTAAAGTGAAGAACCACTGGTTTGTGAATTTATTTCCCCCATTGGGCATCCATGCGCCAAGCAAGCCGCTGCCCGTGCTGTTTCTAAGATGTGGACTAGGAGGAGGGCTTTGCCGGCTCTGTAACCAGTGTATCGGTTGTTGCCAAAGTGTTTCCAGTTTCAAGACAGGCCCTGGCTTTCTGTGCCAGTGCCCCCGGCTCTGCCAGCCCCACCAGCAGGACAGGGGGAGGCATCCTGCAAACATCCTACCCAGTGCGGGAGTGGACTAGGTCTGACCTCACCAGGACCGGCATCCCCTGCAGGCCCCAACATCACACTGACCTCTGCGGGGAGGACAGGCCCCCACACAGGGCACCCTGCCCGCAATCAGCGCTGCATCACCAGTGGGGCTCAATTACACAGGAAACTCACTGAGCACACAGCCCAGGAGGCACATTCTCAAGGGCTTCAGGAACCCTGTTCACCCCACAAATGAGTCGCTGAGGAGTCCGGCGGTCGTCTGGCCCCCCATGGGCCATGGAGATCTGTGTCCTCCCGGGGACATGTGTGCTGGGCAGACCTGCCTGCTACGGCACTGGAGTTGGTGCCCTGGTGGGTGGAGGGCCCTTTGCTGACTGCCCCAGGCCTCTGGAGGCCTCATGACCTCAGCCCTTCACCTTGGCTCCCTACAACTGGACTGCTGGTGGGAGAAGGCGGGCGGGCGTGAGGCAGATGAGTGCTCCTCGGGCAGACAGTGAGCCCATCCTGAAAGCACATGTCCCCACTGTCAGAACAGTGAGGCTTTACAGGCAACTTACTTTTGGAGAGAATGTGCCATCAGAGCGTCCCTCTCCCGGTGACACGGGTAGGTCGCAGACTCTGAGTAGGACAGGACAGGGCCCTCTGGTCTGCGGAGAGCTCAGAGCCAGTCTGGGACCTTCTCCTCTGCACTCTCCCAGAAGGGCCTGGCCAACCTCCAGGCCTCCCTCTGAGGCCCCTGGCCCTTGTCCTGGGCTGAGCCTCAATCTACCAACTTCTGGGCCTTAGCTCAGTGTGGTGCTGGTGAGCTTTCAGGGTGTGATGCACACCTAGGGGCCAAGGCCAGGCATCTGGTAACCCCCAGGAGTGAGGCCAGGCCTTGGTGCTCAGCCAGTGCCCATGCCCTCTCCTCGGGCCTGTTGGTCAGCTTCTCCTGCTGGGTGCCCAGGGCATCAGGCTATGGGGTGAGGGGCGGGGGAGGGCAGGAGCCAAAACTACTACACAGTGAGTGGAGCTTGAATTTGGAGAAGGAGGGCCCAAATGAATGGATGTGTGTGAAAGGGGTGGAGGCTCATGTCGCTGCCCCCGTAGGGGCTCCAGGGGCTTCCCCTGCTTGATTCCTGCATCGGTGAGGTAGCAGCATGGCACCTGCCACCATGCCATTGGAAGGAGGAAGTGCTCATTCGTGCTTTATTGTTCCATCACTCAGTCGTGTCTGGCTCTTTGTGACCCCATGGACTGCAGCACACCAGGCCTCCCTGTCCTTTGCTATCTCCCAGAGTTTGCTCAGATTCATGTCCATTGAGCCAGTGATGCTATCCAACCATCTCATCCTCTGTCGTCCCCTTCTCTTGCCTTCAGTCTTTCCCAGCATCAGGGTCTTTTCCCATGAGTCGGCTCTTCACATCAGGTGGCCTAAGTACTGGAGCTTCAGCTTCAGCATCGATCCTTCCAATGAATATTCAGGGTTGATTTCCTTTAGAACTGACTGGCTTGATCTCCTTACATACATGCCTAACATAGGTATTTGGACGAAAGTATTAGGAGCCACTCTTGCCTGGAAAATCCCATGGATGGAGGAGCCTGGTAGGCTGCAGTCCATAAGGTCACAAAGAGTCAGACACGACTGAGCGACTTCACTTTCCCTTTTCATTTTCATGCATTGGAGAAGGAAATAGCAACCCACTCCAGTGTTCTTGCCTGGAGAATCCCAGGGACAGGGGAGCCTGGTGGGCTGCTGTCTATGGGGTTGCACAGGGTCGGACACGACTGAAGTGACTTAGCAGCAGCACCAGAAGCATTAGGTATCTGACAGTTCACTGAAGGCCAGACCCCATAAGAACTGCAGGTTAGATATAGATGCACAGCTTCTATTCCTGAAGCTCCTGAGGAAGGATTAAAAGGAGATTTGATTTTGCAGTTTCAGAAAAAGGACACTTACTGTTGCCAAACCAAGAGATGCTGCCTACTTGAAATGAACCTGGGCCAGTTGGCATTCTGTTTGTGAAACGGTACTTGTTCATCTCCACACTGGAGGCTCCATTTCCTGTGTCCACCAAGAAACACGGGTGTAAAGGGGTTTCTAAGGTCTTAGTTTCACACCTGACATTTAGCCTGAAGGATGGATGACACCCAAGAAAACTATTCCGGTCAGAAGTTGGGTTTTTGCTGCAAAACATTAAACCAAAATTCATTTTTTTAGAGTGTTGAAGTTTTTTTTTTTTTGGCTGTGCTGGGCATTTGTTGCTTCAGGCTTTCTCTAGTTGCAGTGAGTGGGGCTACTCTTTGTTGTGGTGCTCAGGCTTCTCGTTGTGGTGACCTCTCACTGCAGAGCAGGGGCTTCTAGGTGTTCGGGCTTCAGTAGTTGTGGCAAATGGGGTTAATTGCCCCAGGGCATGTGGGATCCTCCAAGACCAGGAATCGAACCTGGGTCCCTTGCGTTGGCAGGCAGATTCTCAACCACTGGACCACGAGAGAAGTCCCCCAAATTCATTTTTAAAATAGCAATAAACTCTACAAATGGAAAAGATTTGTGACTCACCTGTAATAGCCACCTCCTGTAAGTCTCCCAGGAGGGCAAATGTTACTGTAACTAATCAGGATGGGGGAGATTTGACACCTGAACACCCAGAGCAGCCAGGAGAGCTGGCGGTACAAAAGGTGGATGTCCAGGTACATCCGAGCGGCCGTGGGCCATGGGCCCAAGAGATCCAACCTCAGCTAGAATGATCTGGTACAGAATTCCAGCCCAGCACTAGTGCTGTCTTCTGAGACCGCTGTGTCCTCATCAGAGGTGGGAGACTTTTTTTCCAGTCCTTCATGCCCAGGGAATCTCAGCTGATGTAACCAGTTCAAGAGAAAAACCTGGGCACAGCCCATAAACCGAAGGTAGTGCCCACAGGAGGCCAGGCCAGCAGGTGGCCCTCAGGAACTGCAGTGCCTTCCCATCTTGTCACACACGCCATCGTGCGGGCAGCTGTGTGGAGGCAGGGGCAGCATCCCCACTTTGGGGCAGGACAGGAGCTGCAGACCTGCGCTTCCCTCCAGGGCGAGGTCACTCTGGGGGCAGGCTTGACTGTTATGAGCTCCATATTTCCTTCCGGGCCACATCTTAATAAATTACAAGACATGTTCGCCCGTGGCCTGGGAATGAAGCACATTCATCTTTTTAGAGGATTCACTCTCTTTCCAACCATATCTCAAGTAGAACTGATGGGTCAATTTAAAGAAAATGTTATCACTTCATGGTCTCTTTGTAAGACTAGCAGTTGTGGCTGCATTTCTGGCTGCATCCACTGTCTTCTAATGTCTTTGCTTTTTATCACCTTAGACAAGTCCGGGAAATTTCTGTTTAATGCTAAGATGGGAAAAAAGTGAAAAAGCTGGCTTAAAACTCAACATTCAGAAAACTAAGATCATGCCATCCAGTCCCATCACTTCATGGCAAATAGATGGGGAAACAATAGAAACACTGTCAGACTTACTTTCTTGGGCTCCAAAATCACTGCAGTTGGTGATTGCAGCCATGAAATTAAAAGACGCTTGCTCCTTGGAAGAAAAGCTATGACAAACCTAGACAGCATATTAAAAAGCAGAGACAATTATTTGCTGACAAAGGTCTGTCTAGTTAAAGCTATGGTTTTTCCAGTAGTCATGTATGAGAGTGAGAGTTGGACCATAAAGAAGGGTGAGTGCCGAAGAATTGATGTTTTCGAACTATAGTGCTGGAAAAGACTCTTGAGAGTGTCTTGGACAGCAAGGAGATTAAACCAGTCAATCCTAAAGGAAATCAACCCTGAATATTCACTGGAAGGACTGATGCTGAAGCTCAAGCTCCAATATTTTGGCCACATGAGGCGAAGAGCTGACTAATTGGAAAAGATCCTAATTCTGGGAAAGATAGAAGCCAGGAGCAGAAAGGGGTGACAAAGGATGAGATAGTTGGATAGCATCACTGACTCAATGGACGTGAGTTTGAGCAAGCTCCAGAAGATGGTGAAGAAAGCCTGGTATGCTGCAGTCCATGGGGTCACAAAGAGTCGGACACGACTGAGCAACTGAACAAAGATGGGACTAATGTCTTCTGCTGGTTACAAAAATCTTTCTTCATTATTGGTTTGTTCAATCAGAGTTCCACAGAGAAGCAGAGCAAATAGAGAGAGGTACATTTACACACCTCAGGGCCTGAGTTAACACTCATCCGAGGGCCTGGGTCCTGTGATGATCACGGAGGCTGGAAGCCAAAGACCTTGGCACTGACAGGCTGACAGAGGTCGGGAATCAAGGTGCTATCTGGAGGCAGAAGGTCTTTCCCAGGAAACCTTGCTTGTTCCCTAGGCACTTGACCGCTGGCGCCAGCCACCCGGCCACCAAGGCCCATGCTGCAAGGAGCCTGCTTTCCTGAAGCCCCAGCTTGTGGAGTTGACCACATGTGGACACACCTTCCCCACAGTGTCCAGACTAGGGGCTGACCACTGGCCCCACAGCCTGGCCAACCTGCCGCACAAAGCAGCCATCACAGTGTACCCTGTTAGCCGGACCCCGAGCCCAACTCTGACCCAGCCTCATCTCTGAGTAAAGACAGTGAGGGGGCTTGCTTCTGCTGATGTGAGATCACTGTGCTGCGAGCCACTGGGACGAGCTGACCCCCACAGGGGCATGCCGAGTCCTCTATGATGTTTGTGCTTCTCCGTGGTGTCTTGTAACTGCAAGGCCGAGGTATAAAGTCAGCACTGCTGATGTTCCATGATGAGGAATGGGAGAGTGAAGAAACAAAGGTGTTTTATAGGTACACACACATGGCTGCATTCCTAACAGAACAAGGAAATCTCTGTGCTGACCACAGTTGTCATGTCTGTAACTGCCTCTCCTACCACCCGCTCCGTTGCCTCTTTGCCTCCAGTGAGCAGCTCAGCTGCTGTGCTTCTGATCTGGGGACCCAGGGCTCCATGCTGAAGGGTCTGGGCCATCAGCTGTCCTGCTTGGGATGAGCTGTTGTCATTTCCCAGTGACCCTGAGCATAGGGCATGGTGACACTGAGATGCCCCAAGGGGTCTCCTGGATCCAGACTCACTGGATTTTCAAGAGGTCACTGTACCACTCTGTCAGGCTGCCTGCTTGTGGACAGTGAGGGGCAGGGTGAGACCAGTGAATTCCACGAGCAGGGGCCCATCGTCAAGTTTGGTTTTTTCCAGAAGCATTGCTATGTAAAGTATCGTGATGCTGGGTAAGGTATTCCCTGAGTCCACAGACAGGAGTTTTGGCAGAAGCATTGCATGTGGGGGAGGAGCCATGAGTCCAGAATACGTGACTGTTTCAGTGGGAACTAAAAGCTGCCCCATCCGTGGTGGAAGTGGTCCCGTGTAATCAGTCTGCCGCCAGGGCGCACTGACCGTCCAGAGGTGGGGGGCGTGTTGGGGGCTCATTGCTGGTCTCTGGCAGACTGGGCAGTCGGCAGTGGCCGCAGCCAGGAGGTGCTGGTGGGAGGACACCTGTGATATTAAGCCCACACATTGCCTCTGTCCCTACCACTGTGGTCACTTTGATAGGACTTGCTGGGGAGAGAGCTGACTGGTGGCCACAGGATGGGTCATGAGCCCCTCTTTGCTGAGGTCACCCCTGGGAGCATACACGGGACACGAGTTATGTCTGTGTTTTCTGCCCATTCAGAGAAGGCTGTCACGTGACATGAGAAAGCCACTTGTGTGCAAAACAAAGCTAGGGCTTGTCTACAAGACCTGTCCCTGTTTTTATGTAGAAACCGTATTCCTTATTGCATGTGTGGGGGGAAGGGGGATGGGGGTGCCCATATTCCGTGAAGATGGGAGGCAGAGCTAGTATTTAAAGGGTTAGGCTGAGCAGAGCGCTCCCGGTCTCTACTGGTGGGAATATTAGTAGAAGACGGTACACACGGTCTGGAAGAGAGCCCAGCGGTCCCTAGAGACATGAACCCAGCCACTCATTCCTGGAGGTCTTCCTAGGAGAGAGGGAATCTCCTGCCCCATGGGCTCCAGAATGAGTGGGCAGAGCAGCTTCGTTTGTGACGACTCTGAGTGTGACACAGCACAGAGGTCAGGCGGCTGTTGGGGGGACGGGCGTGTCTGGTGGATGGCACCAGGGACAGCAGAGCAGTAAAGGGAGGAGGTGCCAGGCCACACTGCAGCAGAGCATCATTAGAGCCATGGTGGGAAAAGGACACAGCCTGGGTGACACCGCTTCTGTTGGTGGCTGTCACACCAGCCCGTCTGGGCAGTGGGCAAGCCCAGAACTGCTTCTGGTCAGTGGAGCAGAGCCCCCCTGGGGTGGAAGGACCCATCTCAGCAGGCTGACAGCACCCCCACCAGAGGGTCCAAGGACCTCATCACAGAATGAAAATGAGCTCCCCTGCTCATCAGTGAAGGAGGAGTCTGACAGGGGTGGTCTGCAGGACCCAGAACCCTTGGCACTGTGCTTCACACACTCACACCCCTACAGGGCCTCCTCCCCAGAGACCGACTCCCCTGTGACCAGAAATCCTGGCAGCACGTCATCAATCCTTGCTTTCTAGAACTCACCCTTTTCCTCACCGCACACCTGGGCTGCCCTCATCCACCCGTGTGCTCTTTGACCCACTGACAGCAGAATCTTCGTTGGCGCTTGCTTGGTGGTGAGCCCTGGCTCCTGCCCCGGCTCAGAGCTGAACAAGTGGGTGCTCCGTAGGTCGCCCTGGAACCCGGAGGCAGGGCCCATCGAAGGGCAGCAGGGAGACACACAGGGGAGCTGCAGGCAGCTCCTCAGCCTCCTGTGCAGAGAAGCCTGCCTTCCAGCCAGAGAGACACTCATAGTTTGTGAAGGACACTGGCACCTCCCTCCTCTGTGCTGATGGCAAGAAAACACTGCCACTGAGGCAAGACTGGAGAACAACAAAGTCCATCCCAGGGAGAGATGTGGGCTTTGTGGCCCCTCTCTGTGCTGGCCTGAGTCCCTGCCCCAGGGCACACGCTGGGAGAGGGTCCAGGGCCTCCGCTTTTGGCACCCCTAGTAGAAATGGCCCCAGGAGTCAAGTCGTGGAAGATAAACTCACCCACAACCCATAGGCAGCCCTCCCCGCCCTTTGGCGTGAGCAGCTCTAGTTAAACCTTTCCCACATCCTCCTGCCAGGATTGCTTGCGAGGTGGACTCTGAGGCCCTCCCTCCGTCTGCGAGGTGGCCACTTCCTCCCTGTCAGATCAGCAGCTCAGAGAGGAGCCATGAGGGGCTCCTGGTGACCTGAGTTCCCTGGGGTCCTGACACCTTGAGTTCTTCCAAATTTCTGTCCTTTCCTAATCATTCTAATGTGATGATGACAAGCAGCCATGTGCATGTGGTGGCAGCTCTTTAGAGTTTAGGAGCAGAAGAGCCCAGTCAGGCCCTTCTCAGGGAGGAGCAGCCAGGCCAGGGTCTGGGATTTGCAGGGCTGAGGCCAGCCACTCCAAGCTGGTGCCAGGTGGTGTCACCTGACATTGCCTGGAAACAGCTGTGCTAAGAAGGACATGAGTCCAGGAAGACAACTCCAATGTCCCTGAGAGCTGGCAGGGCTGGGTGTCAGTGCTAGTGGAAATAACAGCTTAGATCCCTACCTGAGCCTCCGAGATCCTGCATCCCGCTGGCAGAGCCCTTCCGGTGTGGACGGCCCCTCCCCTGTGGCGACCGTCCTGCCGCCGTTTTTCTGGTTGGATGAGGTAGTTTCTACCCATCTGTTTGTTTAAAAAAATTTTCAGAAGTACCTGCACTTGGCACACCTGAGTAGATAAGGATGTGTTTGATCTTCCTTGTTCCATTCCAGAACCCTTTCTGGAGGATACCAGGTTTTGCAGAGATTTCATCTGAATGCATTTCATTTAATTTAATATTTTGTGGTGGCCCCACATTTGTTATACAGAAAACAAGCAGAAGCCCATTGGAAACGTACATTCAAGGCAAGGTTGTCCTGGTGGAGGAAGCCGAGAGCAGCCCAGACACAGCCTAGAGCCAGAGGGCTGTTCTGACTTCACGCCTCTGCCATCTGCCCTCTGGCCTGACCTCCTCAGAAGCAATCTTAAAGACATTAGTGTTGAGCTATAAATTCTGCCAAGTTAACAGGCCTTCCTGCATCAGGGTGAGAAGAGAAAGGAGAAGGTCAGAACGCTGAGTCCAGGGAAAGCTGTGATGCAGTGAAAGCTCAGCGTTTTAACCCTCCCTCATCTCACTGTGTCCTGCCCAGTGGCTTCTTGCCTGGGGACAAGGGTACCGCCCAGAGGTCTGGTCTGGCCCCGCTCCAGGGCTGGGCTCCTGTGGGAACTTCCCCGGTGCAGGCACCACTGCCCATGGGGCTAGGTTACAGCACAAATTCAAGTAGTGGTCCATGTAGGGGAGGAGGTAGAAAATAACATACAGAGGCTGAAGACCTGAAGGCGTGCAAGTGGACAGAGCAGATGAGAGAGAAACAAGCTCTCCCAGAAAGGAATGCTCACCAAGGGCCAGGGATGGGCTGCCCAGCCCACCACCCCCACCCCAACAGCCCCGCTGCCCAGAGAGAACCTGAGGGAGCCACTCTGGGAGGCCTTGGGACCCCACTTCCCACTGGGGCTCACCCGCGACCGCTCTCTCCTGGGGTGTCTCCTGTTGGGGGAAGACATTTCTCTCCCCTTCTGGGTCCTTCTGGCAGATTTAAGAACTAAATGAGGTGTATCAATAGGAGGATATCGAAGTTTAATAACATGTGCACGTGGGAGAGACCCAGGAAAAGTGAATCACCAGAATGGGGGAGGCCTCACCTTGAACACCATTTCTGCTCAGGCCACAGGAGGAGGGTGGTGGTGGTGGAGGGGGTGGGGTTGGGATTCATAGAAGAGGAAGGAGTTTCACATGGAGATGGGAAAGCAGGTGCTTGCTAAATGCGGGGCCAGGCAGGACCCTGGACACAGAGCGGCATCTGAACAGACCGACCACAGGCTCTGCCCTGTACACACACCTGGCCTCACTGCCATTGCCTAGGGAAGCCCCTTCTGGGAGCTGCCCTCTACCCACCTGCTTCTCGGCATTAGTGGAGGCTCCTCCTGAGTCTTCTGATTCTTAAAAAGAATCATAAACAGATTATGGTATTTTATATATATATAAATCATAAAAGGGCTTCCCTGGTAGCTCAGATGGTAAAAGAATCTGCCTGCATTGTGGGAGATCTGAGTTCAGTCCCTGGGTTGGGAAGATCCCCTGGGGAAGGGAACGGCTACCCACTCCAGTATTTGGCCTGAAGAATTCCACAGACTGTATAGTTCACAGGGTCGCAAAGAGTCGAACATGACTGAACGACTTTCACTTTCACTTCACATGCCAGTGAGATGGGACTTGGGGCAGCACACACAGTCCCCTCACTCCTAACCACTGTCTGTGCGGCCCAATCCCACCAGCACAGCCGCCCTTCTCCTGGGGGCACTTCGTCCCCACCCCCCGGAGCAGCCCGCTTGCTCGGGTCAGCCCGCAGAGATGCGGTCCTAGGTGGAGCTCCCCTGATTTCTAGAGGAACCTTCCTTGCCTCTGTTTGGACTCATCACCCTAGATTTGGGGTGTGGTTCCCACTTGGGATGAATAAAGTGAGGCTGGCAGGATGGCAGTTTTCAGAGCCTGCGGGTGTTCAGAGACACAGATCCAGGGGGGCTTGGCCTAGAATATGTACTAGTTGACCCATGGCTGCCAGACTCCCAGCTGCTCCTTGGGGTAGTGGGTGTGGGGCCCCTGGCCATTCAGAGTGGGGACCCAGCCTGGAATTTGCAGGACTTCCCAGAGCCCAGGAAGTACCTTAGTTCTGACCCATGAGGCCCTGCCCTCACTCATGACTGAAGAACCCTGTGGCCTTCCCAGGGCCCACCCAGCTGGCCCATTTTGGCACCAGGGAGGGCAGCACCCCTCCCCGAGTCCCTCTCCATAGCTCTCCAAGGGCTTCTGGGTCATTCTGTCTCCATCTCCTCGTCCCCTGGGGAGACACATACTATGGAGTCATCATGCCCCAGCTTCCCAGAGCTGCTCCAAGCTGGTCATGTCGGCCCCCAGGTTGCAGAGCCAAGGGTGGGGGTAGTTGGGATGCAAGGGTAGCCCTGGGTGCAGAAGGCCATCGCCAGCATCTGCCTCGGGCTGCTGGAGGGGAGGGACAGGCAGACCCTGGGAGCCTGACACCCGAGCAGTCCTGCGCTGTCAGTCGGGAGCCTCACCGCACAGGACGTGGGGCAGCCGGTCAGAGCTTCATAGCCACCGCCCTTCACCTCGTCGTTTCTCAGCTGAATTAAACCATAGCCTCTTATCCCTGGTGAAGGGCTTGACTTGCTTTGAGAAGCTACCTGCACCCAGCCTGGCAAGTCCAGGGGCTTCAGAGAACCCAGGAAGCACCTCTGTTCAGAGCCGTGAGGCCCTTCATGGCCCAGCAGGTTATACTCCTGTTGGGGAAAGACATTCAGGCCTTCTCCTTCCTGTTCTGGCTCTGCTCACAGCCCCTGCAGCTCAGCACAGGGAAGAGGCCCCCTCCGCCACACATGTCACCACAGCCTGTGGGAAGCACAGCGTCACCACTCGCATCCTGTGAGGACTGCTGTCAAAGAGACGAGGTCCTGGCACTGTTCCTCTGGCTGAGCGTGGCACTTCCGTGCCCAGACAGTGAGATGCAGCCGTGGAGAGGCAGCCGTGGAGAGACACCCGTGTGTCACTGGGTAGACTGGTGGCCTCAGAAAGAAGTCTCCAGCCGGCTCTGGTAACCATGGTGACGAGAGGGTGCTAGGGACAGCAGGCAAATGTCTGGCATGTCTTATTTCATCCGGTTCCCAGCCAGCTCTCCCGAGCAGGGACTGTCGTCACCCCCACTCCACAGGTGAGGAAACGAGGCCCAGGGGCACCTGCTGGGAGGAGTGCCAGGTGGCGTGGCCCTTGCCCCCACCCTCTCATGTTGGGCCCCAGCCTGGCTTTGCACCCTGGGGCCCTTGGGGCAGGCGCATGTGCACAGGTCTCCTGCCTTCATAGAACCCTGGCCGCAGTGCCTCCTTCTCTGTGCTGGCGTTTGTGACACCACTTGGTGCAATGACAGCGTCCTGGGCTACACAGCAGAGGTGGGACCACTAGGGTCCAATCCTGAGTTCAGGGCCCTCACAGGGTGCTGACACCCCAGGGGTTCGGGCCACCCAGTCCTGGCCCTGGGAGGCTGTGACGGTGAGGAGTGGCGGATGTCAGCACTTGCTCGTCTGATAGACCAGGGGCCACAGGGAGGTAACCCAGCCCCCCTGCCCAGACCTGCTGAGCTGGAGCTCAACATAGCACCCAGGTTTCCTGCTATGGAGGCTGCTTGCCAGTCCATATCACACCATGGCCCTCACTGAACATGGGGTATCTCTGGGACAGCGGGGTATGCAGGACACTGTTGCAGTGTGTGGTTACCCGCAGTGCGGGGGGCCATGTGTCGGGGAAGCCTGAGGCTGGCAGGAGAAGGTGGGGCTCGGTCCCAGGAGCTCCAGAACCTGAGGCAGGTTTGGGCCGGTCAGCCCTGACCATGTGACTGTTCTCGGGACACTGGCTGGAGGCCCGGTGGGTCAGCAAACACTGAGTAAGGCCCTGAGGAGCAAGGCAATAACGCCTGGAGGGTGAAGGGAGAGCAAACTCCCCCACCCTCGCTCATGCTGCTCCAGCAGTTATGGAACAGGCAGTGTTGGGGTCAGAGAGTGGCTGGGATCCTGCATGCAGACTGCCGGCTCCCCTCCGATCCCGCTGCCCCTGCCTCCAGCACCACCCCGTGTCCACCAAGCGACTCCAGCCTCTCAACCAGGCCCCCGAGGAGCCGTACACTGTGTTGCTCTTCTCACAGGCCCCACACACCCGCCTCCCCACCTCCTGGCTTCTCACCTGGACCTGCCCAGCTGGCTGGCAACCAGCCCAGCTTTCGGGCCACCCCAACCCCACTCCTCCAAAACCACCTCCCTTCCCATCCGTGGAACAACAAAAGTTCTTTCTGGTACATCATGTCTAGTACCCTGTGAGCAGAGCAACTTTTACAAGTTTTGCTTTCATCATGTTTCCTCTCAAATTAAGAAGAAACAACATTTGACATAATAAGTCAGAAAATACCAAAATATGTAATAAGATGAAGTACCGCTGAGCCCCTCCTGGACCTGCTCTCCTGAGCCAACATTGGCCGTCTGGGGGACTAGATCTGTGCTTCCCCGATGGCAGCGATGCCCCCAGGCCACTGAGGGTGGACGCAGTCAGAACATGGTCCATGACCCTTGACCCATGACCCTGGACTCCTGTCTCAGCTTGTGGAAATGTTCTTTTGGGCATCTGGCAGAGTGCACGTGTGTGGCTCTGTCTGTGCCCTGTGCTCGGAGGTGGTGGGAAGAGCCTACCCTACCCACAAGTGCGTTTGGTCCTGCAGGTTGAGGTTTTCCGAGGGGATCGGGGGCTAAGCCTTGCAGACCAAACCATGTCCACGTCAGTGCTGCCCACCACACCTGCCCAGCATCCAGCGTGTGCCCACCAGCAGCTTTAAATGTCCTGTGAACAGAAGCCAGGACACAGGGTACATCTGTGTGAGAGAGGTGGGGCCATCTAACCCCGTGGATTAATGAGGAAGATGTGGCACTCAGGTTTACTTCGTTTAATTAAATGAATTGACTCCCTAAAAAAATTAATGTCACATTTTATAAATCAAATTCTGTTCTCTTTGACTTCTTTTAATTTCAGAGATAATTTTCCATAATTTTAACTGACTTAATTGGCAGCAGTTCTTCATTTAAGCTTTAAATTTCTTTTTCCTTTGGCCATTTCCTTTTGCATTAACGTTCTAAGGAACAAACCCTCTAGGGACAGAAGCTATCATTTTATTATTTTTAATATGTTTTACGGTTCTCCTGTAATGAATGTATATCTCTTTTATAATACTGGTTTCCAGGTGATTCTTTGCTAGTAGGCTATGACTTTATCTCAGGTTGTGTGTGTGTGTGTGAGTGCATAAGTGTTTGTCTTTCTAATGTCCCCCTGGGCTCTTCTCGGATGTGCTGACCTAGGTGTGGACCTTGACAGCCTGGCTTCGCCTGTTCCTTTGTCTGCTGTGCCTGGCATGGCTGCTGTGCCCGTTGAGCCCCTACTCCTACGGTGGTCCTTGTCACCCAGTTGGCAGGTGCAGGTGGTGGGAGCCCAACACAGGGCTGGCAGCCCTGGTGGTAGGCCTGGCGACCTACTCTCCTGGGAAGGCTGTGGCTTTGCCAAGAAACCTCCCAAGAGGCCTTGCCTACTTGCTCTGGGCCTGTCCTAACTGTGTCTCCTTCGCCTTGATTTTATATGAAGCAGCAGCCAGAGCTCTGAGCTGGGTGAGACCTAGCAATGGGCACAGCCAGACCTCAACGGGGCTTGAGAGCCCCTCCCCCTGGTCGCTGGCAGGTCTCATGCAGGCCCCTCCCCACTGGGCATGCACGTCCTGGCTAACTCACCCAGCAGGACTCTCTGGCTATGATGCCACCAATAACCCAGCTCATGCCTAGAACCCCTGTCCCTGCCCTGGTGCCCACGTGGTCCAGCGTCCCCAGCAGGGTTTGTTGGTGAGTGTCCAGAATTCAGTCCCTGTGCTCTGAGAACCTGGCTGGCCCAGCAGAGCAGCAGGAAGGGCAGTCAGTCCTCAGCCCCTTGGGATACAGGCTGAGCCAGTGATGCCCCTCCTCCTATTGTGGATGGCACCACGGGGCCACTGGCAGGCCTGGGGACCCATCACGTGGATCTTAATTTTATTCACCTGTGTGTGCTTGCACACACACGCACACAGACACACATGCATACACATGCACACATACACACATGTATGCCCATATACCTGCATACACATACATACATACACATAGTGATACAGTCACACATAAGCACACACATTCACACATAGGCACAGACATTCACACAGAGGCTCGCACATTCACACAGGCACACACATATACTGTTAGATTACTTTTAGAGTTTTCATCTCCAGATCCCGCTTGACCACTTGATAGCCGGTGGGTTTTTGCCAGAGACCCCACAGTGTTTGGGGATCTGTTGCCAGCCTGGCTCCCTTTCCAGAGCCCCCAAGTGAGCGCCAAGGACCCTCTGTGCACCTGAGCCGGTGCCCTCCCCCTGCTGGTCTCAGTTAGGAGGCTGTCATCCTGGCAGCCCCTTCCTCTGCTGGTGGCCTCAGGAACCTGGCTACTTGGAGGGTGGCAACGCCTCCGAGCCAGCTGCATGGCTCCCCCTGGTGGCTAACTGACCAAAGCTCTCCTGAATGTGTCCCACGCTCATCTCTTGGTGGATGCTAATCAAGGCTGCCCTGTGCCACGTTGCCCCCATGCCTGCTCCCCTCCAGGCTGGGGCTTGCCCATGCCAGCCGTGGTGTGCATTCAGGACATCAGCTCCAATCCTTTCTATCAGTACCAGTGCTGGGAGTAGAGAAAAACTTCAGATTTGTTCTTACTAAAGTGTTATTGACTTACCTTGAGGCACACATCCCTGCTAAGTGTGCTTTGTGGCGATTTCAGCACTGCTGACTCCCCAACAGCTGGGGTGGAAAAAAGAGTCCCCATCGGGCCACTGTGGGGTCCAACCAGCCCCATGACCCAATCAGACGCTGTGGTGGCCATCGCCGACCCGGGGCTCTGTGTCAGACTCAGAATGCCACCTGTTTCACACCACACCCCTTGCCAGCTAGCTAGTCCTCATCCAACATCAGAACAGCCAGTTCCAGGAGAGCTGCCAAACTGGACACCAAGGCCAGCACATTTCCATGGAAGCACCTCTGCGTGTACACATCTTCCTCCTCCACATACCCTCACTCATACATGCACACACGTGACACACGTGGAACTCAGCTCCCCGTGTGGTACAACCACAAACAGTGCTGTCAGGGCCTCCAACTGAAGGTGTGCGGGATACTCGGTACTAATGTGGAATAACCACCCCCTCCCACTGTAGGAGACCCATGGTGCCCTCCACTGGTGATGTTTCCAGGCTGGGATGTGGTCCTGAGATGGGGGGTCCTGAGGTCAGGGTTCCTGAGAGCAGGAGTCTGGAGGGGGTGGCCCTGAGGAGGGGGTTGTCGGTTTGGCACTTCCAGGTCTAGGTATGTGCTGGCGTGTCTTCCACATCTCAGGAAAGAAAGGGAGATGGGAAAGCTTTCCATCTTCACTGCCCTCGTCTAGGCAGCTTTACTTGACCAGACCAGAGTCTCCTTACAGGGCCGCACCGCTCGCTAGAAGCACTTACCCAACTTCGTTTTGTGTGTCTCTAGAAAGACAGGAAGAGTGGGCTGCTGAAGCTGCTGGCCGGTGCGTCCACCAGGAGGAAGTCGCGCTCCCCACCATCCACCTCTCCCACCCATGAGCCCCAGGCAGTGGATGCCTCGCTCCAGGGTGCGGTGGGGCCCGAAGTGTCCTTGCTGTCCATCCACAGCAGGGCTGGGTCCTGTCCCATCGAAGGCGAGATGCAGGGCGCCTTGGGGATGGAGCCACTGCACAGGAAGGCGGGCTCCTTGGATCTGAGCTTCCCATCACCCACCCGACCGGCCGCGTTCTCCACAATCGCTGTCCGCCCTGAGCCCAAGCCACTTCCCAGAGAGAGGTAACGGGGGGAGCTGTGTGCTTCCGGGCCTGGGTGCAGTGGTCTCTGAGGTCTGGAGCCACTCTGGGGAAAGGGACGATGGGATTCCTGGGGAGTGAACCTGCCTGGTGTCCCTCACTGTCCCAGAGACTCGGATAAAACAGGAGTAGGTCTCACATTCTGAGTCCATGTGGAACCCGAGTTTGGATTTACAAGGAGAATCTGGTGGAACTGAGGTGTTCAGAACCCAAAGAGATGAGCTGCGCCCCCAGCCCCGCAGGAACCTGGAGTGATCCCACCCCAGGCAACTCTCCTGGAAGCCTGGCGCCCTCACCCGAGATTGGCTCAGGGTTAAACCATATGACATGGCCAGTATTCGTCTGCTTTTCACCAAAGCCAGCGATTTCACAGAGTTCAGCACAGAGTTTCTAGATTAGGAAACTGAGTTCACCAAGGCATCAGGTGGAAGGGCCACAGGTCAGCGTCCTCTTGGTGAGCAGGCTCATTTGACTCATCAGTCCTTAGAGAGCTTCAGACAGGCCGGGAGCCTGCTGGAAGTACTTTCCTTTCTGAGCACCTCCTCTTCCGAGAGCTGTGTGAATGGTAAAAGGAGGGGCATCTCCTGAGAACATAGTCCTGGTCAGAATCCTTCCCCCACTCGGCCACACTGACCAATGCCAGCTCTTCCGTGTGGCCTGAGACACACCTCACATACCATGTACGCCATAGACACCATGTACATCAGACAAATACAGACACCACACACACACCATGGAAATCAGACACAATACAGACACCACACACATACCATGTGCACCAGACACAACACAGACACCACAGACACACCATGTACATCAGACACAATACAGACACCACACACACACCGTGTACATCAGACACAATACAAACACCACACACACACCGTGTACATCAGACACAATACAGACACCACACACACACCATGTACACCAGACATAATACAGAAACCACACACACACCATGGAAATCTACAGATACCACACACACCATGTACACCAGACACAATACAGATACCACACACACCATGTACATCAGACACAATACAGACACCACACACACACCATGTACACCAGACACAATACAGATACCACACACACACCGTGTACATCAGACACAATACAGACACCACACACACACCATGTACACCAGACACAATACAGAAACCACACACACACCATGTACACCAGACACAGCACAGACACCACAGACACACCATGTACACCAGACACAACACAGACACCACACACACACATACATGCCACCCGCAACCTCACACACCACACACCTGCCTTTCTTCCTCCACTTCCCTCCGCCTTGGGGCCGCTCTCCCACATCAGAGCCTTCCTTCTTACCCGAGACCAGCCCAGCTGCTATGGTCTCTGCAGGGGTTTGGCCTTCTCCAAGGCCCACAGCTGGGCTCCTGGAGCATCTCCAGTCAGGGTGACAGGCCCTGGAGGTCCTGAAGCTGCCCTCACATCTCCTCCGAGTTCTTTTCTTCTCAGCTCTCTCAACCTCCAGACTCCATGCGGGGCTTAAAAGACCCTGCTGTGAAAAATCTCAGGAGTCTCTGAGTAACTAGAAAATTCAGGGAATTCCTCCCATTCGCTGACAGTTCCGGCTAATCTGGGTGTCATCCCTGGGGACCTGGATGCCCTCCTGCCCAGCATCCTGTACAGCTCGTTAGTGACCAGCACTGCCTAACATGGCCCTTGCCCTGCATAGCCCTGTGCAGCCCTGTGCAGCCCTCAGGACACCAGGTCCTGGCCCCCAACAGGCTGGAGCCAAGGACGTGATGACAGCAATGTAACCTTCAGGCTGGGGCAGCTCACCCGGCCTCAGGCCACACTCCCAATGTGTGGATGAGGGGTGCTGCCACTGGCCTGTCTGGTGCCGCCTGTGTGCAAGCCATTTCTCCTGAGAGTGATCTCAGAGGAAGGACCTTTAGGTTGAGGGTGCTGTTGAGGGAGACTGCCCAGGTGTGTGTGGAGGAACCATGGGGAGCACCCCCCAGGCTCTCAGGAGGAGGCCTTGGGAGCCAGGGTACTGCCCTTCCAGGAACCTAGCCTTGGGTGGTCTGCAGCACCCCAGCCTCTGGGCAGTGCACAGGGTGTTGCGTTTCTAGACATTGCTTAGGGATCAGGAAAGCTCTTGTCCGGCTGTCCTGCTGGGGTCGGCTGAGCTCCGGCTTGCGCTCCCTCTCCGTCCTCCCCCTGTGCACCACCGTCCGCCGCTTAACAGCCACGTCACCCAAATGAGTGCCTTTGCTGTTTGAGTCCCAGTCCCCACACACAACATGAGGATGATGGTGCCTGGGGGTTATTATATTTGCAAAGCAGCAGAATTAGTACCCAGGAAAGGACCAACAAATTTGTTGTTCAGTTGCTAAGTCATGTCTGACTCTTTGCAACCCCATGGACTGCAGCACGCCAGGCTCCTCTGTCCTCCTCTGTCTCCAGTGTTTGCTCAAACTCGTGTCCATTGAGTCAGTGATGTCATCCGACTGTCTCATCCTCTGTTGCCCTCTTCTCCTCCCAGTGAACACCAAGGGCAAGGACAACCATAACAACACAAAAGATGACGTGTGTGACAGTGTCGTGTGACATCACGTACATGACAGTGAGTGAGATCATGGTGGGGGTGGTGGTCTCCCCCCTTTGATTGACAGTCCTTCATGTTCACATACATAGCTGGTATGTCCTCACCTCCCGCTGGCCTGTCAGCTGTCGAGCTCTGTTGGGATTTAGAAATTTCTTGCTTTGATTTCTTGTGGGTCATGATAGTGGAATAATGGCTCCCAAAGACATCTCTGCCTTAATCCCCACACCAAGGATAGGATAGCAGATGGACCAAGCAGCTGACCCTAAAGTGGAGAGGTCATCCAGACCCAGGCTTGCCTGTGTGACCACAGGAGTCCTCACAGGCAGACAAGGAGTTCAGCTTGCCGTGCTGGCTTTGAGTCGGAGGAAGGATGAATGCTCCTCGGGAATGCTGGCAGCTTCTAGGGACAGGAAAAGGGGAGGGACCCCACGGGGGAGGGGTCTCCCCGAGACCCTCAACTGTGTCCCCATGAGGTTGTGACAATCGTCAGGCTTTTAGAACTGCCAGATGTGTACATTGTTACGTGCTGTCTGTGGGAATCTGTCAGATGCCGCAGGGACCCCAGGCCCATGTAGACCTTTAGGTGTGGTGTCCAGTGTATATTTTTATCATTTCCAAGGTCTGGTAGGCACTGCTGTGATGACCTCAGTCCCTACCTGGGACCCCTAGTCCTCACCAGGGCCCCTCATGTGACACAGAGGATGCCCCCCACCCCGCATGCCAGGCAATGGCGCCTGCAGCAGTTGAGTGGTTGCTGAGCCCCTTCTGCAGACTTGCTGTGTGTGTCTGACGCACGACACCAGGACTGTGCCGCGAGCTGCTGCCCTCTCTCTTGGTGGGCAGCCCTCCTCAGGGAGAGGGGAGGGAGGACCCAGAGCTCCGAGAACATGGGGGCAGGGGGTGACTGGAGAGAAAGCGTGTCACAGTCTGCACCTCTGGCCCAGGGAGGACACCTGGGGGTTTGTGGGACTCGCAGGAGAACAGAGGGTGGCCTGGCTGAGAATGGCTCTCCCCAGCCCAGCCTCGACCACTCTTTCTCTGCCACTGCCCACAGCAGGGGTGTGAGCCAGACTGAGCCCACGAGCAGGAGGTCCCTGTCCGGGTCACCTGTGGGCCAGACCAGTGGGCGGAGCTGAGCTGGGAGGTGGAGCCGTGGGGCTGAGGTAGGTCTGGAGGGAGTGGGGACAGATGGAAGCACAGGTCCTCTTCCCAGAGTGCTTCTCGTCTGAGCCATGTGGTGCTAGCCCAGGAGGGTGGTGTGGATGGTGAGCTAGTGGGTGGGGGTGGGGTGGGGAGAGATGAGGAGCATGGCGAGGCCCAGCGCTTGGCGGGTCCATTGCGGAGACTTTGCTGACCCTTCATTCCCAGCCCGTGGTGTCTGCGGTTTGCAGCCGGTGAGAACAGGTGCTCTTCTGGCCACCAGATCACTCAGAGTGGGGCGTGCATGGAGTCCTCAGCCCCCTGCCCGGTCATTACCCCCAGAAGGGCAGTGGGCACAGGGCCAGTGGGAAACCAGTGGGATGCCTGTGTGGCCCCCAGCTGGAGGGGTGCGGACCAGCAGCTCTGCTGGCCTGGATGGCAGGGAGGCCGGGTCACAGCCATCCGCCCTCATCCTGGGGGTGCTTTAGAAGGCTGGTCCTCAGAGCTGCCTCCTTGAGGCTTTCCGATCAGGTGTGGAGTGCAGACCCACCCTGTGCCCTTGGCCAGGCAGGGCTATCTCAGATCTGGGGAGCCCTCGGGGGGAGGGGGCCACCTGCTGAGGCCTGTGTGTCTGTTCCTGATCAGAGCCCAGGCATTTAGCAGGCAGAAGCTCCCACAGTGGAGACCCAGGTGGATTTTATGGCACGTTGGTCCAAAAACGGGTGGGAGGCCCTGGAACCCTGGAGACGGGTGGGCTGCTCACTCACCCCGGTATCTGTTTCCCCAGGTACCGCGTGGTGGTCTCATACCCACCCCAGAGCGAGGCAGAGATTGAGCTGAAGGAGGGGGATGTGGTCTTCGTGCACAAGAAGCGTGAGGATGGCTGGTACAAGGGGACCCTGCAGAGGAACGGCCGCACGGGCCTCTTCCCCGGCAGCTTCGTGGAGAGCTTCTGAGGCCATGCCTGCCCCCCAGGGACAGAGGTGCAGGGACCCCAGGGGAGCAGCCACCAGAGGCCCCAGTCCTTCCAGGCAGGCGGCAGGACCCACACACTGTGGGGTGGTTTGCTCCCAGGACCCTTCTTGCCCTCTACTCATGGGGCTGACAGGGAGCACAGGCCCAGCGCATTTGGAGAGCGTTCTCAAGGCAGCTCCGGGCTTCACTTGGGTCTGGATTGCTCCTCACCCCATCTATACCTCAGGCACCACCACCAGGACCCTTAGCATGGTGCCCTGGCCCAGGTCATTGTCGGCCAGGTCCCTGAGGAAGCGCTCGGCTCCCGCGGGCGAGGTGTGCACAGTGCTTCTTGCCTTGCTACCACGGTCCTGCTCCCGTGCTTCTTTCTTACACCTTTTTACTGCAAAGCTGTTAGACTTTATAAATCTCTAACAGGTCGTACACTGCCTATTTTTCATACATCTGGTGCTGCCTTTTTGTAAAACTAGTAGGACTTGGTTGAAAAGATCTCTGGGGAGACAGCAAATGGGCAGAACTTCTGCAGGCACCCTGTGAGCCTGAGGAGCCTGGTGTTCACAGCCTTGGTCCTCCTGGGGCTAGAGGAGCCTCAGTGTTGGTGGGAGTTAGGAAAAGCCTGTCTCTTTAGCCCTTCCAGTGGCCCCGCTGCATCTGGAGATGTTCTGACAGGGATGGCAGTGAAGGAACAAGAGGGGGGACCCCAGGCCACGAGGCCCTCCTGTCACTGTAGAGAGGAGACCACACCCAAGGCTTCCACTGTCAAAACGTGCAGTGGTCACCACAGTTCAGATCTGCCACCTTGTGGAGGTTTCACCAAGTTTCCTTTAAATAGATAACTACTCTGTTCTCAGTGCAAACCTTGGTCTCGAGACCAGAGACACGGGGCTAACCAGGGCCACCAAAGGCCCACAGGAGCAGAGTCAGGGGTGGCAGCCATGCGTTGAATGCGGGCTCTGGCTGGGAAATGCTTGGCACTTTGCACAGTCACACACATGCACCCGTTGTTTCTGTTAGACACAGATGTGTGTGATTTTGGAGGAACGAACTGATGACAAACCATGATGCCTGTGATTCCGAGTCTTTAAATAAAACTGAACGTGGAGAAGTCTGGTTTCTGGTTGGGGGAGCAGTCAGGTGGGGCCGGGCTGGGTGGGAGCTAAGCTGGTAGAAGACCCCCACATCCCCTCCACTGCCTGTGGGTGCACAGCCCTGCCACCGCCAAGAGCCTTGGAGTGGGAAACCTGTCTGTGTGGTAGGGTGGTAGGGCACTGAGGGTATGGGTGTACCAGACAGCCACACCCGGCACAGGGAGGAGTCCACTGCTGGGCCAGCAGAGCTGAGCCTGGGTGGGCGTGGGCGTCTCTAGGTGCCCTGCAGGGTCTTGCCTGCCTGGAAGGGCAGAATGGCTTTCTATAGGTGATGCCCCCCCGCCTTGCTTGTGGGAAGCCATCATGCCAGGAGTCATGCAGGTCCTGTGGGCTCAGGGCGCCCGGAATCAGCCTCTAGACGAGCACACTCATGGCTCTGCCTGAGGCGTCTGGGCCAAGGAAACCTGTCCTGGAACACTGGGTGTGGGGTGCCTGACAGCCACTAGCAGGAGAGGTGTCAGGAGGCTGCCGATTTCCAAAGGGGAGCTTGTCACCAGCAGCAGGTGGAGGACTGCCCACGGCCCCAGAGCTGCTCTCCTGGCCTGGACTACTGCCCAGAACCTCGGACTTTCACATCACTTGAGCTGGAGGGGAGCTTAGCCCCAAGAGCTATTTCTCTCTTCTACAGGAATGGAGTGAACTTGGGGGTGGGGAAGGGAGGGGAGGGGAGGGCTGCGCTGCCATGATGAAGCCTCCGCTCACCTCTCCAGGAAACCAGACCAAAGACAGTTGGCCAGATGGGCAATGGAGTTCAGTTCAGTTCAGTCGCTCAGTTGTGTCCAACTCTTTGCGACCCCACAGACTGCAGCACACCAGGCTTCCCTGTCCTTCCAACTCCTGGAGCTTGCTCAAACTCATGTCCATCAAGTTGGTGATGCCATCCAACCATCTCATCCTCTTTCATCCCCTTCTCCTCCTCTGTTCAATCTTTCCCAGCATCAGGGTCTTTTCCAGTGTGTCAGTTCTTCCAATAAGGTGGTCAAAGTATTGGAGTTTCAGCTTCAGCATCAGTCCTTCCAGTGAATATTCAGGACTGATTTCCTTTAGGATGGACTGGTTGGATCTCCTTGCAGTCCAAGGGACTCTCAAGACTCAAGCGTCTTCTCCAACACCACAGTTCAAAAGTTATCAATGCTTCGGCCCTTAGCTTTCTTTATAGACTAACTCTCACATCCATACATGACTACTGGAAAAACCATAGCTTTGACTAGACGGACCTTTGTTGACAAAGTAATGTCTCTGCTTTTTAATATGCTGTCTAGTTTGGTCATAGCTTTTCTTCCAAGGAGCAAGCATCTTTTAATTTCATGGGTGCAGTCACCATCTACAGTGATTTTGGAGCCCGCAAAAATAAAGTCAGCCTCTGTTTCCATTGTTTCCCCATCTATTTGCCATGAAGTGATGGAACCAGATGCCATGATCTTAGTTTTCTGAATGTTGAGTTTTAAGCAAACTTTTTCACTGTCCTCTTTCACTTTCATCAAGAGGTTCTTTACTTTCTGCCACAAAAGTGGTATCATCTGTACCTGAGGTTCAGTTCATTGATATTTCTCCTGGAAACCTTGATTCCAGTTTGTGCTTCATGGAGCCCTGCATTTTGCATGATGTACTCTGCATATAAGTTAAATAAGCAGAGTGACAACATACAGCCTTGACGTACTCCTTTACCAGTTCGGAACCAGTTTGTTGTTTCATGTGCAGTTCTAACCTTTGCTTCTTGACCTGCATACAGATTTCTCAGGAGGCAGGTAAGGTGATCTGGTATTCCCATCTCTTGAAGAATTTCCACAGTTTGTTGTGATCTACACCATCAAAGGTTTTGGCGTAGTCAATAAAGCAGAAGTAGGTGTTTTTCTGGAAGTCTCTTATTTTTTCGATGATCCAGCGGATGTTGGCAATTTGATCTCTGGTTATTCTGCCTTTTCTAAATTCAGCTTGAACATCTGTAATTTCACGGTTCCTGTACTATTGAAACCTGGCTTGTGACATTGTACAGGAGGCAGCAATCAAGACCATCCCCAAGAAAAAGAAATGCAAAAAGGCAAAATGGTTGTCTGAGGAGGACTTACAAATAGCTGAGAAAATGAGAAGCTAAAGGCAAAGGAGAAAAAGAAGGATATACCCATCTGAATGCAGAGTTCCAAAGAATAGCAAGGAGATAAGAAAGCCTTCCTCAGTGATCAATGCAAAGAAATAGAGGAAAACAATAGAATGGGAAAGACTAGGGCTCTCTTCAACAAAACTAGAGATGCCAAGGGAATATTTCATGCAAAGATGGGCACAATAAAGGACAGAAATGGCATGGACCTAACAGAAGCAGAAGATATTAAGAGGTGGCAAGAATACACAGAAGAACTATACAAAAAAGATCTTCATGACCCATGATGGTGTGATCACTCACCCAGAGCCAGACATCCTGGAATGCGAAGTCAAGTGGGCCTTAGAAAGCATCACTACGAACAAAGCTAGTGGAGGTGATGAAATTCTAGTTGAGCTATTTCAAATCCTAAAAGGTGATGCTGTTAAAGTGCTACACTTAATATACCAGCAAATTTGGAAAAGTCAGCAGGACTGGAAAAGGTCAGTTTTCATTCCAATCCCAAAGAAAGGGCAATAGAGCTCAGAAGATAAATGAAGCGCCCAGATCTCATGGCTCAGTGGACCTCCAAGACCAACTCGCAAGGCTGGGCAATGAGCCGGGACCTCCATGGAGAGTGTGTTGGGCATGAGGGCAAAGGGAGGGCAGTGCCTTCAGGACCTGCAGGCCACCTAGTGGGGTCCTGACAGCAGAGAGGAACACATCAACCACCGACCACCGCCCCCCGCCCCCCAACTCCAGGAGCCACATCTAAGTCCTGGCAGGTTTCCCTTTGCTGGTTTCACCCCTGTGGGGAAGGGCGAGGTAACAGAAGAAAAGGAAAGCAGAAAGAAAACGCAGAGGTAATGGGCTCTGCCTCCTGCCCCGGTGCTTGCCTGGGGCTCAACCTGGGGGTGGGGACGAGGTTCCTTCCCAGGGACCCCAACCCCTGAGTGAAACAGAAGGGACCGTCCCCCTCTAAAGCAGGAAGGGGACTGGGAGGGCAGCAGCGAGGGGCTGTGAGTCAAGCGTGCTGCGGATGGAGAGCCACGGCCCCCAGTGTCCCAATCCCTCTCAGGTTATAAATGACAGAGATGGGCTGAGGTTGCTAGCCAGCGGACAGGAGTTGGGAGCCACTCTTGGCCACCTGGTGGGCCCAGAGTGATCACACGGTCCTTGTCAGGACTTCAGGTAGGCTGGAGAGGCGCTGCGTGGGAAGGACTCGGTGCCCAGGGCTGGCTCTGAAGCTAGACAAGCCACAGTCTCTTCTGGGCCAGGTCGGGTCCTGAGTGACCCGGGGAAGCCGCCAGGCCCCGGCCTCAGTTTCAGGAGGGCTGGAGTGGGCCAGTCGGGCAAAAGGAGAGGGGTCTCCTATAAGGAAGTGTCCGTAAGGGTCCCGGTAAGAGCTGAAGGAACTGCTGAGGAAGAGGCTCCAGGTAACGGGAGGCCCCCAAGGAGGTGAGCACCGGGG
The DNA here is from genome assembly GCF_032405125.1 of Capricornis sumatraensis. Classification (NCBI taxonomy): domain Eukaryota; kingdom Metazoa; phylum Chordata; class Mammalia; order Artiodactyla; family Bovidae; genus Capricornis; species Capricornis sumatraensis. The sequence continues at coordinate 62,293,113 of NC_091069.1, forward strand.
CCGCGCCGCGGAGGGACCACCAAGGGGGCGGTTCAGCTGGGACTGGGCTGGACGCCAGCCCCGCGAGGAGAGGGGTGCACCCGGCAGTGGTGGGGACTGAACACGGATCAAGGAAAGAGCGCAGATCCCTAGGAAGGCGACGAGCGGGGACTTGGGGGGTGGGGAGGGGCGGAACGACGGGCTCTGCCTCTTGCCCCGGGGCTCAACCTGGGGGTGGGGACGAGGATCCTTCCTAGCGACCCCACGCCCTGGGTGAAGCCGCAGCCCAGCTGGGAGACAGCCCTGCCCGCTCTGTAGTTCGCAGAATGACTCTCTCCCGTGCCAGGCACCTCAGGTTCTCGGCTTTTTGGCACCTAACTGCCCTTTTCTCTAAATAAGAAAATTAAGCAGCTCTTGCCGTGACGGTTCCCAAAAAGAAACACCAACGGCCCCTTTAAGAGAAGACGTGCAGCCGCCCTCGGAATCAGAAAAACGGGGTCCACGCGATACGGGGATCCCAGGCGGATGCTGCTTGGCCGCAGGGACGCAGGTGTGGCTCGGGAAGGGCACTCGGCGCGCCCGTGTCCCAGGAGCACTGGACACACGTCCCCAGTACGTTCCCGCACGAGACCCACGCACGGGGCCCACGCACGGTACGTCGACGCTCGGGACACACGTCCACAGCACGTTCACGCACGGGACCCACGCACGGGGCCCACGCACGGGGCCCACGCACGGTACGTCGACGCTCGGGACACACGTCCACAGCACGTTCACGCACGGGACCCACGCACGGCATGTCGACGCTCGGGCTTACGCACGGGTTTCGCACTCGAGGCTCGGGCAGCTGTGCCCGCCCGGGAGGTAAGTTTACAGCGGTTCTCGTTAGCTGGTTGAAGAGGCAGACGAGGAGTGGACGGCGCGCGTTCTTGTAAGAAACGGGAGGCGTGGGGAGTGAGTGTGTGTGTGTGTGTGTGTGTGTGTGTGACAGTGACGGGCACACGGCTGTGCTTCGTTCGTGCCGTGTTTCACACGAGAAGGTTAAGGACGCGGGGAGCGCGACCGGGCGGTGGGCGGGCCGTGTCTGGAGGTCTCTCAGGGCGTGCTGTTTTCTGTAACCACTTAAGTAACTGGCTTTTTTAAAACTTAATTTTCAGTGTAAAAGTCCAATGACCCGTTTTGTTTTGTTTTTTGTTTTTTGCATTTTAAAAAATTTTACTTTACAATACTGTATTGGTTTTGCCATACATTGACATGAATCCACCACGGGTGTACATGCGTTCCCAAACATGAACCCCCCTCCCACCTCCCTCCCCATATCATCTCTCTGGGTCATCACCGTGCACCAGCCCCAAGCATGCTGTATCCTGCGTCGGACACAGACTGGCGATTCGATTCTTACACGATAGTATACATGTTACAATGCCAGTCTCCCAAATCATCCCACCCTCTCCCTCTCCCTCTCCCTCTGAGTCCAAAAGTCCGTTATACACATCTGTGTCTTTTTTGCTGCCAATGACCCGTTTTGAATGAAAGTCAGAAGCTGAGCCGCTGCTGCCTCTCGGGGCTACTGAGAGGGATCCTGAGTCCGCGCTCACGGGCGGAGACGCCTGGGCTGAGGCGCGGCGCGGGAGGCAGCCTCTGAGCAGGCGAAGGAGGGGGAGGGGGGGAAACGGGGCGGCGCGGGGCAGGGCCTGGAGGAGGGAGGGGGAACCTGCGCCTCCGGCTGCCCGCGGCCCCTCCGCCACACCTCCCCCTATTCCTCACCCCAACTCGGCCGGACCTTCTCTCCTGGCCGGGCGTGTGGACCCTGGACAGCGGAGCTGGGCCGCCCTGCGGGCTCGGCCTGGGTGTGGGTGCGCTCTGTGTACGGTCGTAGACGCCGTCCTGACGCTGGTTTCAGACGCTGAGGCCTTCAACCTTCCATGCTGGATCGTGTTTGGCGGCCGCCCTCGGGGCGTCGTAGGGCAGCTCTGTGGCCTGAACGCTGACTGATCACGGGAAGAAGGGGCAGGCCCTGCAACACCACCAAGTTACCCACACTGTGGCACGTCCAGTACGTCCCTCTGAATTCAGCCCTTTAATACGCATCTTAAATGTGCGTCAGAGCCCTCAGTTCAGTTCAGTCGCTCAGTCGTGTCCGACTCTTTGCGACCCCATGAATCGCAGCACGCCAGGTCACCATGTCCATCACCAACCCCCGGAGTTCACTCAGATTCACGTCTATCGAGTCAGTGATGCCATCCAGCCATCTCATCCGCTGTCGTCCCCTTCTCCTCCTGCCCCCAATCCCTCCCAGCATCAGAGTCTTTTCCAAAGAGTCAACTCTTCGCATGAGGTGGCCAAAGCACTGGAGTTTCAGCTTTAGCATCATTCCTTCCAATAAACGTAAATCATACTGGGAATGACCTCGCAGCTGCTCGCCTGCCCCATCACAGATTTATGTTTTTTTCAGGAACTCATCAAAGGACCTACTCTTTATTTATTTATTTATTAAGTAATTTATGTATTTTTGGTTGTGATAGGACTTCGTTGCTTGCATGGATTTTCTCTAGTCGCCGGGAGCGGGGACTGACTGCTCTCTAGTTGCGGTGTGGTGGTTTCTCTTGTTCCTGAGCATAGTCTCTGTGCACGCGGGCTTGGTTGTTCTCGGCTTGTGGGATTTTCACGGAGCAGGGATGGAGCCCGCGTCTCCTGCGTTGGCAAGCGGATTCTTTACCACTGAGCCCCCAGAGAAGCCCAGGACCTACAGTTCTGATCAAATGCTTCACAATCTTCTGTGGGGCCCACTGTCAATCCGCAGGGAGGTCTAGTGACATACCACAGGGCTCTGCCCAGTTGAGTATTCTATAATTCAGATGAAGGTATCAAGGCATTAAATACCACATCTATCAATTGCTTAAAGCTTGGCCACACATGTAGATATAACAAGATGGCAGAATCACCGACACGCATTCCTCAAAGGAAGAGATTCATGCACAATTCAAGTGATTGTAGAACCGTATTTCCAGAAATGTGTGGTTTATTGTGTTTGACCAACCAGCATGACTGGGTTCTCCATAAGCAGGACATGACATAAGTAAGTCCCAAACTGCCAAGGTGAGTTCAGGGAGAGGGCCTCCCACCCCCAAAAGTCTAGCTGAAGGCAGGTACAGTGGTGGGGCCTGGAGAAGGGTTCGTGGCCACACAGCTGCCTTCAGGAATCAGGAGTGGGAGAGGACTCCCAGCTTGGCTGGGCAGGACTGGAAAGGCAGGCAGGCTTCCCTCAGTTTCAGACCAGGTGATTTTCAGGTGTTGGAATTAATTGTTTATTAATAGAAAAGGTCAGGTTGCATCAACCAAGTAAAATTGTAAAAATTGTTTTAAACTTTATATCCTCAAATCCCCAGAACTCTTTGTTCAAATGAAATCTTATCTGGAAACCTAGCATACAAACCAGATGAAAGAAGGGCTTTTCTTGAAACAGTAGTAGAGGCCCCCACAATCCACTGCCCTCTGGGTCTCCCAGACAAACAGGAGCTTCTATACTTTGTTTCTATAACAGCTAACAAGCCATCGGTGGGCTAGGGTCTGCTATTCTTAAATTCCTTGAGGGTCTTTTCAGAATGTTTAGACCCAGAAATGTATCCAGAATTGAAATCACAAAGTTTGGTCAAACCCTTCAGTGACCACACTCAGTCCTGTCCATCATACTCAGCTGAGGCTATGCTCCCAGAAAGCCTCAACATTTTGTTTTGGGCCCAGTGTCTCCGATCTGCTCATTTCTCCTTTTACTTAGTCTAAGGACCACTGTCACGGGATGTCCCTAAGTGGCCACTTCACGGTCTTGGGGCTCCTGCCTCCTAAGCCACACAGCTGTCGTGAAAGTGAAAGTTGTTCAGTTGTGTCCAACTCTGTGACTCCATAGACTATGCAGTCCCTGGAATTCTCTAGGCTGGAATACTGGATTGGGTAGCCTTTCCCTTCTCCAGGGGATCTTCCCAATCCAGGGATCAAACCCAGGTCTCCCACGTTGTGGGCGGATTCTTGACCAGCTGAGCTATAATGGAAGCCCAGCTACAGCTGCCGTGATCTGCAGGAAAACCGGGTTCCATGGAGGTTAATTCACTCCTCCGTCTCAGTGAAAGGGCTTCTTCTCCTCTCTCTCTTGATAGAAAAGCCTCACCTGATAGACAGTGGCTTTACCTTCCTCCTCTGAGGGCAGGATGGCCCCTAAATGCATTTTCCAGACTGCCCTGCAGCCAGGCCTGATCCTGAATGGGGATGCCCTCCTCCTTCCCATCTTTCTGAGAGCTGGGGTGTGGATGTGTTGACTTCAGTCTCTGGCCATGAAGACAGGAGCAAACTCTACAGGATGGAGGAAGAGGAGGAGGAGGTGGGGGCTCTGACCAGTCAAAGCCTCGGTGGACAACCTGCCCACGGGAGAGAGAAGGAAACACTGTCTATTTAAGCCATTGTCACAGGGAGGCTCTTATTATAGTAGTCAACCTTTTCCTTGTAAACCTGTGGACTTATTTTTGGGAGGACACCAGTCTTCACCAGATTGCTTTCTAATCTGACATTCTATGAATGGATCATAGATTGAGCAGATGTTTCTGAGTGACCAAAAGCCAGTTCTGACTTTTGCTTATGGACATAATGGAAAAACAGAATTGGATTTACCCTGCCACCTAACATAGCTAGAAAACCAGACAAAACACAGGATATTGGAACATGGGCATCACAGAATGATTCTTGGGAGAAGGGGCCCTTTAGTGAGTGAGGGCTGCCATCACAGAGGACCACAAATGGGGCCTAAACACCAGAAGTTTAATTTCCTGCAACTCTGGAGGCTGAAGGTCTGATATCAAGGTGTCAACAGGGCTGGTTCCTCTTGAGGCCTCTCTCCTTGGTGTATACCACCATCCCCTCCTTGGGTCCTCACATGGCTCCCTCAGGGCGCTTGTGTCTCGATCTCTTCCTGTTGGATTAGAGGCTACCCATATGACCTCATTTACCTGACTTACCACTTTATAGAGACATTACCAACAAAGGTCCGTCTAGTCAAAGCTATAGTTTTTCCAGTAGTCATGTATGGATGTGAGAGTTGGACCATAAAGAAAGCTGAGTGCTGAAGAATTGATGCTTTTGAATTGTGGTGTTGGAGAAGACTCTTGAGTCTTGAGAATCCCTTGGACTGCAAGGAGGTCAAACCAGTCAATCCTCAAGGAAATCAGTCCTGAATATTCATTGGAAGGACTGATGGCTGAAGCTGAAACTCCAATACTTTGGCCACCTGATGCGAAGAACTGACTCATTGATAAAGACCCTGAGGCTGGGAAAGATGGAAGGCAGGAGGAGAAGGGGATGACAGAGGATGAGATGGTTGAATAGCATCACTGACTTGATGGACATGAGTCTGAGCAAGCTCCGGAAGTTGGTGATGGACAGGGAAGCCTGGTGTGCTGCAGTCCATGGAGTTGCAGAGTTGGACACATCTCAGTGACTGACTGACTGACCTTTTTACAGACCCTGCATCAAACACAGTCACATGCTTCAGCTGCATTGCACGATTTTCTTGTGTGTGTTTTGTGTTTATTAAGTTAAAAATATTTTGTAAATTTGCCTCTTTTTGAGCTGTAGGTTTTTTTGAAGTGTATTATTTAATTTCTGAATATTTAGTATTTTCCTGGGTATTCTTTCCATTACTTATAGCTAGTTTAATTCCATTGTGGTCAGAGAACATACTTTACACAATTTCAGCCCTCTTAGGTTTATTCACTGAGGCTGATCTTATGGTAAAAAATGTTCTGTGTGAATGTGCTGTGTGCTCTTGAAGAGAATGTGTGTCCTCTCCTGGGGTTTGGAGTGACCTCTAAATGTCCATTAGATCAAACTGATTGATAGTGTTGTTTAAGTCTTCTTGAGCTTTGTAGATTTTTGTTGTATCAATTACTGAGAGAACCTTGTTGGCATTTCCTGTCACAGGGTGGGTTTATTCTTTTAACGTCTGTGGTATCTGCAGGTCTCAAGTTCTATCAGTTTTTTCATCATGTACTTTTACTTAGTTATTAGGTGCAAACACACATGGTTGATAGATTCTCCTGGTAAATCGGCCCCATTATCATTCAGAATGACCCCTTTATCCCTATGCAGGTCCTTGTTCTGAACTGACTTTGTCTTGGTTATGCTCCCCCCTGGTAGCTCAGAGGATAAAGAATCTGGCTGCAATGCAGGAGACCTGGGTTCAATCTCTGGGATGGGAAGCTCCCTGGAGGAGAAAACGGTAACCTACAGCAGTATTCTTGCCTGGAGAATTCCTTGGACAGAGGAGCCTGGCGAGCTACAGTCCAAGGGTTACAAAGAGCTGGACACTACTGAGCGACTAACCCCTTTGGTTATGCTGCCATTTTAGTTTTTGTCTCATTCATGTTTTCGGGAGATATATTTTTCCATCCTTTTACTCTGTCTTCATATTTAAAGTAGTGTTTTAGTAGACAGTGTATAACTGTATTTTACTTCTAAAATCCAACCTGACAGTCTCTGCCTGTTAACATTGGAGTGTTCTGACTGGTCACAACAATGTAATCAGATTTAAATCTACAGTCTTGCTATTTTTCATCTGTTCGTTATTTCTTTTTTCTCCCTCTTTTCCTGACTGCTTTGGATTTGTTATTTTTCTGTTTTCCTAAAATAAAAAGGAATTTTATTTCCTTTTTGACTCCAGGCATACTTCTGTTTTAAAATTTTGTGATTGCTTTGGGTTTACAATATGTATATTTAGTTATCATTGATAATTAAGTCATTCTGGTGTTAAAGATACATATTATGCCTCTTCACTTGTTTTGTGCATTTTTATTATTCAAATATGCCAATTCTGCCCTCAGTCTCCAGGCTGCTGTTTTCATGTGTTTTTCTTCTGTGTGTGTCACAAAAGCCCATAGTCTGTTTTGGTTTTGCTTTAAACAATTGATTGTCTTAAAGCAGTTTAAAAGATTTTTATATTGAAGTATATAGTTGGTTTACAGTATTGTGTGTGTTTTAGGTGTACAGCAAAGTGATTCAGAGATAAAATTATATCTGTTTTTTTAGATTCTTTTTCTTTGTATTACAGAATATTGAGTATAGTTCCTTGTGCTCTGTGGTAGGTCCCTGTTGGTTATCTATTTTATACATAGTAGTATGATATCAAAGCACTTTTTAAACTAGAAAAAAAGATTTTAAGTTACATATTTACCATTTCCAGTTACTTTGTGTAAATCTGAATTTCCTTTAGGTGTCATTTTCCCTCTGCCTGAATCACCCCCTTTAACATTTCATGTCATCCAGGTGTGTTAGTGGTGAAATTTTTCAGCTGTTGCTTGTCTTAATGTCTCTCTTTTGCCTATATTTTTGAAAGATATTTCTACTGGCATGGGATTCTAGGTTCTTTTTTCATTTAGCATTTGAAAAGGTATTGTCTATTGGTTGGCATTGTTCTCGATGAGATCTTTGTTTATTCTTAACCTAGTTTCTCTGGTAATAGGGAAAAACCTCTTAATAGAATTAACTTGTATTCTATGTTAGTCACTAAAGGGATGTTCACTATAAGCCTGAATTCTACATAATGGCCCATCTCTGGGAACCCCACCTCCCAGGTAATGAGCAGTAAGCTAAAATACCTTCCAGGAACCCTCCTGACCAGGCCTACCTGTGAGTGACTGTAGGAGGATGAAATTCACATGTTCCCTCTGGAGGCTGATGGGAATCTGGAAGTGTCTGACTGCTCCCTCCCCTTTGGTATAAAAGGGGCCTGCATTCTAACTCAGGCAAGATGGTTCTTTGGGGCACAAGTCTTCTCAGTGTGCTGCCTTTCCAGATAAAGTCACTACTCCTTGTCCCAACAACTCGTCTCTTGATTTATTGACCCGTTGTATTGAGAGCAGGATGAGCATGAACTCGGTAACACCATCATTCAGACTCCTTGGAGTGTTGAAGATGTTTCCTTCTTCAAGCATCTTTTTTTTTAAATTAGTTAATTTATTTTAATTGGAGGCTTTTTATTTTACAATATTGTGGTGGGTTTTGCCATACATTGACACGTGTCCCCCCATCCTGAACCCCCCTCCCACCCCATTCCATCCCTCTGGGTTTTCCCAGAGCACCAGCTTTGGGTGCCCTGCTTCATGCATTGAACTTGCACTGGCCACCTATTTTACATACAGTAGTATACATGTTTCAGTGCCATTCTCTCAAATCATCCTACCCTTGCCTTCTCTGACATAGTCTAAAAGTCTGTTCTTTACATTTGTTTCTGTTTTGCTGCCTTGCATATAGTGTCGTCATTACCATCTTTCTAAATTCCATATATATGTGTTAATATATTGTATTAATGTTTCTATTTCTGACTTACTTTCGCTGTATGTAATAGGCTCCAGTTTCATCCACCTTATTAGAACTGACTCAAATGCATTCTTTTATTATAGCTGAGTAATATTTCGTTGTGTATATATGCCACAGCTTCCTTATCCATTTGTCTGCTGATGGACGTCTAGGTTGCTTTCATGTCCTGCTGCTAAGTCACTTCAGTCGTGTCCGACCCCATAGACTGCAGCCCACCAGGCTCCCCCGTCCCTGGGATTCTCCAGGCAAGAACACCAGAGTGGGTTGCCATTTCTTTCTCCAGTGCATGAAAGTGAAAAGTGAAAGTGAAGTCGCTCAGTCGTGTCCGACTCTTTGCGACCTCATGGACTGCAGCCCACCAGGCTCCTCCGTCCATGGGATTTTCCAGGCAAGAGTACTGGAGTGGGGTGCCATTGCCTTCTCTGTTTCATGTCCTAGATGTTGTAAATAGTGCTGCGATGAACGTTGGGGTACACGTGTCTCTTTCAATTCTGGTTTCCTTGATGTGTATGCCCAGCAGTTCGATTGCTGGCTCATATGGCAGTTCCATTTCCAGTTTTTTAAGGAATCTCCACACTGTTATTCATAGTGGCTGTACCAGTTTGCATTCTCACCAACAGTGTAAGAAGGTGCCCTTTTCTCCACACCCTCTCCCACATTTATTGTTTATAGACTTTTTGATGGTGGCCATTCTGACCAGCATGAGATGATACCTCGTGGTCATTTTGATTTGCATTTCTGTAATAATGAGTGATGTTGAGCATCTTTTCATGTTTATTAGCCATCTGTATTTCTTCTTTGCAAGCATCTTTTATTTTTTTAAAATTTAAATTTATTTTAATTGGAGGGTAATTACTTTACAATATTGTATTGGTTTGCCATACATCAACATGAATCTGGCACAGGTGTACATGTCTCTTTTTAAAGCTAGTATTTTTCCCGTGTGGAGTAATATCTTAAACACTGTAGTCAACAATTCCACAGGGAAATAGGGAAAGGGGAGTAAAAATGAAATCTGGGGCAGGCCCTGGCTTTGATTCAGAGGCTGTTTGCCTTCCGCTCCTGTTCTCTGACATAAGGGGCTTGATAAGCTATTTCCTGATGCCCAGGAACGTGACCCTCAGTTCACTGCTTCCTGGAGGCATTCTTTCTGTACAGCAGCCTGTGTTGATGCATAAGACGTTCAGAGACAGGTATTGTGGACAGAAAGCTTCACTGTTCGCTTGGAAAGACTCAGAAGTGCCAGGTTTCCTTTGCCCGGCATGGCCACCATCACAGGGGGAGACAGGTCAGACCAGACTCTGACTCCTGTTCCACCTCCATGAGCGCAGGTCTCTCTTCCCTGGACCTCACTTCACCCTCTTTGCTGATCTGTCTGGTGGGGTAGCAGCGCAGCCTGCCTGCTTCCCAAAGTTCAAAGAGAAGCCCAAGAGTCTTGAGAGCTACTGGGAGTGGGAGGCCTCAGAAGGAGCAGCTGTAGTAAGCCATGAGGGGCCGTGTAGTGGGCTGTGCCCTGGGGTGGTTTACTTGTTTGGTCGGCTCTTCCCTGGGAGCCCGGGCAGGAGAACTGAAGGTCTGGGACCACACAGCTCTGTGGTGGGCGACCCCAGCCTGTGATGACTCTGCCCACACAAGTGACAGTTTCCACAGAGGCAGGAATTGAAGCAAAGACTGCTTGGGACTCCCTCACAGAGGCACAGGCCATGTACAGGCACCTGAGAGCAAGTTGGTTGGCCTTGTGGAGGACCTTGACTTCGAACCACAGTTGGACAGGCCTGGGGAAGCAGAACCTGAGCACAAGCCAGTTAATGAAGGGCAGTTGTCGAGGCCATACAAAGTAGGCGGAACAGAGCTGAGGACCCAGCTTCAAGAGCTGAGACTCTCTGCTTAGTAATAGCGTCAGGCACCAAGCCTGCCCAGTGGCCAGCCGCAGTCAGGCATCAGGTGGGCATCTGTGTCCGCGACCCTGTGGACTCCTGACCCCAGTGCTCTGACCACTGCTTCTGGTGGACTCGCTGCAGACAGAGCCGTGTCACCTGTGAGAACTGAAGTCATCTTAATTTTTTGCCTCCAGAGGTGACTGCTGGCTCCGGTGATGTGTCTAACAGAAGGGATGGTCTTGCCACTCTTCCTTGCCTCCAGCCTTAAAGTGTGATGCCTGCTCTGGGTTGCTGTTTGTGGGCCCCCTTTATCAAATTGAGGGCGTTTCCTTCTATTCAGTGTTCTAAGAATCTTTTTAAAAAATATTGAAGATGCTACATTTTAACAATATTTTCTGATTCTAGAGGGATGACATGATTTTTAATGTTCATGCTTTGAGTTACACTGGTTAATTTCCTACTGTTAAAACATCATTGCATTCCTGGATATGAGGAACTGTCTTTTTAAATACATTTTTCTGGATTTAGTTTGTTAGTAACCTGTTTAGGATTTTTGTATCTTTGCTTATATACGAGATTAGATTATTTTGTCCTTTCTCAGAATGTTTTTATTAGGCTTCATTATTTAGGTTGTTAAGGTGTTCAGTTGCATGAGTTTTACAGACTTCTGTAGCCACATCATCCCCACACACTGCAGACCTGAGGCGCCTGCACCAGCTGTTGGTTTCTTCCTGCCCCTGAGGCCAGGTTGCCCCCCAGCAAGGCTGTCTTCATCCTACAGAAGTGATGCCTTCTATAGAGAACATAGCTGAACAGCAAGGAGGGCCTGGCAACCCACTCCAGTATTCTTGCCTGGAGGATCCCCGTGGCCAGAGGAGCCCAGCGGGCTACAGTCCATGGGGTCACAGTCAGACACAACTGAGTAATTAAGAACGGCACAGCACAGCTGCACAGCAGCTTTTGGTTGAATGCACATGATGTACCTTTACCTGTCAGGACAGAAAACTTTTAATGCTTTCTTGTAAAGTGACATAGCGGATTTTAAAAAACTTTTGCCTAAAAAAAAATTTATTGTGATTACTGGTTTGGGCCTAAATCTACCATATTACTAAATGCTTTTTGACTGTCATATCTGTTTTATTTCGTTTCCTTCTGGGTTATCATTTATCAGGCTAGTTTTCCTTTTGCTGGCTGGAAAGGCACTTTGTCGCCACACTTACGTGCTCTTCCTGCCTCTCAGTTATGGTTACGGTGTACGGGGATCTCTGCCTGCTCCCAGTTAACACAAGGCCCTCCTACTCCATTCATTCCACTCCCAACTGGCATGCCACTGAAGTCTTGAACTTTAGTTCCCTCTGTATTTCTAGCTCCAGAGGACATTTTCAGGGTTTTACCCAGCCATTATTCATTTAGGTTGATCCATGCCACTTTTTTTTTTTTTAACTATATATTCCTTTCTGCCTCAGTGTTATTTAAACACTACCTGGTTATTCTCCTGTGCATGCTGTGGTAGGAACTACTGGCATGGGCTTCAGTCTGAGTTTTCCCGCCCATGGTCTGGCTCATCCCTTATCACACCCTTCTCTCTACTCTGGAATGAGTATCTGACTGCATGAGTCAGACCTCTCCGTGACTCCTCCTGCTCAATGGGTTAGGTTTATGAACTCCTTGTTTTCTCCCTGCCTCCTTCTAAACCCCCACCCTCCCTCACATCCTGCCCCCCAGGTTTCCCTGATCCTCTGTTCACACCAAGCTGCTTCCCCAGGTGCCCAGGCTTCCCTGTACCCAGGTCACCTTCTTCCCCTCCTACATCTGAAGCTGCTTCAGTCCTTCAAGGCCAGTCACCTCGGTGCTTTCTTGTGCTTCCTGGGCAGGAGCCTTTCTGAGAGAGGCTGCTCCACAGGGGCCTCATCGGTTTGTGCCCCCATTTCCTGTCCAAATAGGAAAACAGGACTTAAAACAGTTCATCTTCCAGATGGGGGTAGTAATCTTCCACATAATGCTTGGAACCTGGAATCAGAATGTGTGTGAAAGAACTTAAAAATTCAGTCCTTGGTATGAAGGTTAGTGGTTGGCAGTCAAAGACAATTATGTTTCAAATGCTTTATAATAAAAATAATAAAACAGGTCTAGCTTTATTTTATTCCCTGAAATTTATTGCTTCAAGCATCAGTGGATAATACCTCACTCTGTAACCTTGGAGAACTAATACGCTTTTTGAGAAGCTGAGCTTCATCCAGGCAGACCTCACTGTATTGTGCAGGTGTGTGTTCTTTACACACTGAAGGCATGTGGCAGCCCTTAGTCAAGCAGGTGTATCGGTGCCATTTTCCCACAGCATTTGCTCACTTTGTGTGTCTGTCACATTTTGGTAATTCTCATAGTGTTTCAAACTTTTTCATTATTACATTTGTTATGGTGATCTATGATCAGAGATCTTAATGTTACTACCACAGCTTGCTGAGGGCTCGGGATGGTTAGCATTTTTTAGCAACTGAGTATTAACTAAGGTATGTGTAATGGTTTTCTTAGATATAAGCTATTGCACACTTCACAAAAACACTGCACAGTGAAAACATAGCTTTTGTATGCACTCCAAAAACAGTTCATGTGACTAACTTTATTTCAATACTCACTATATTGGATGGGTGGTCTGGATCTGAGCCTGCACTGTCTCTGAGGTCTGCCTGTACTGTAGTTGTTTAAACAGTATTTTTTCTTTGCCATGCAGCTCTTCTAAAGTAGAATCTTACATGAAGTCACAGGTACATGAAGCAGATACAGGACTCGCACTGTGGGCATGCACACGTGGTGAGCCTCCTTCACAGCAGAGTCACCAGCAGCACAGGCGCCAGCCCTTCTGTTCAGCTCAGGGTCTGAGGTAGATGTCCATGATCTTTTCAACTAGGAACTTGAATAACTTTTTGTAACATGCCAACAACCACTGTGGCACTTAAAAGTAACTTTATTATGGTTCAGGATAGCTGTTTATACACAGTTTGATATCATAGGCTACAAACAACACCCACTCGCGTCAGGTCACTGAGCTTGCCGCGTCGCTCCTGGGCTAAGGCTCAGCGCTGCAGCACTGGCCGGGCTCGGGAGGCCAGGTTACCTGCTTGCGAGGACTCACCGGCTCTCCTGCTCCCACCTTCCAGAGGCTGGGCATTACTGATCCTGAGAAGAAAGTGCAGAGCTTTTTCTGTGATACTTATAACTTATGTTACTAAAGTTCTAAAGGGCTAAGAGACATTTGTGAACTTTAGATTAAAAATGGAATTTAAAGTGTTGGTCCGGATAAGCTGTGCTACAAAAGGAAAGGTTTCTTTTGCAACTTAAACAGAAATTCGTGAAAAATATACTGCTCAGAATCTGACATCTGCCATGTAAAATACTCTGTTGTCTGAGAAGTACTGATCATCCACCTCTGTTTTAAAATAACTCAAACATAGTTCTGATACAGTGTTTAAGATCAGTATGCAAAAAGAAAAGTTAAAGTGATTTAAATACAGTTTAGTAAATATGTAGATACATTTTATTTGTCAAGAGTAAATGTCAGTTTCATTTAGAATATTCAGGTACAAAAAGTGAAAACTTAATGAACGTTAAGAAAAAGTTAGAAGCCATTAAATTGTTCTTCAAATGCTAAGGCACTGAATTCAAATATCCTTTACAATATGAATTACCTACATTTTTATCTTTAATATTAGATGTTCATAGCTATTTTCTTAAATTTTTTTAGTAAGATGATTTAACTTTATTTACCCTGGAAGACAGTTTTAAACAACTATGTAACACAGACTGATGCACACAGTGTGAGGACACCCAGTTCTAAAGTTACTTATCACTAGAAAAGGGCTTATTTACCTGAGTGTTTCTGCTCTTAAACATATCACAACATATGGACCACAATGCTGATGCACATATTATGTAATCTGATACAGAAGCTTAGGATCATGTTTCCAACTGGATAATTGTATCAAAACTTTAAAAGTTTTGAGCTGCTGGAATTTCAGGTACATAATACATTTTAAAACATATTCCCCAAAGATTACCTTTACATACCTTTGGTATGTACACAAAAGATTCATCTTGGAATATATATGCAATCAGAGCCTAATATATATGAGTCCTGTATTTTCAAAGCCACCAACAGACACTCTTGTCACAGTATAGTGACAGACAGTGGGCATCAGGGGAAATTATCTCAATTCGTCACAAACTTATCTTAAACTACTAACAGTGAATAAGTAATACCATCCAGTCTGGCTTATATATTGACCTCATACTTAAAAGTATTTTCCCATAAATGGCAGTAACTGTGGCCATTTGCCAGATAAAGAATAAGTAGTACAGCATAAATGATACATCAAATAAAAACAGCAAGAAAATCAAAGCATACTTCTAACATTTTAATAGCTTTTGCTTGTGATGACCTTCTGTGATCTGGAAGCTTTGTTTTACATAAAATTGGAGCTGGAAAGAGAAAAAAAACCTTTTGTTTGGTACAATAGAAAACTATATAGGAAATAAAAATCACTTCTTTTACAAAGTTTTACAGATACACATCTAGTATATGATAGGATATCTAGCTGTGGGACTCTGGAAAAGAAAAAACAAACACCAACATTTCTTGAGGGTAAATTTTTCTGAGCTCTTAAACTGTGGGCTTGGCCCTGATTTTGCCAACAGCAGCCCATACCTTATTTTCACAAGGTGACTATAAAGGTTTTTCAAGTATGGAATGAAGTGGGGGAGTCCAAGTCTAGTAAAACTGGACTAAGTCGAGATGATGAGAAGGTGAAAGGCCCCTTAGCTTTATAATTCAAGACACACTGAAAAGAAGTCATAAATTATATGTAAACAGTTGGCCCTCTGGATCTGAAGGTTCCACACCTGACTGAGGATCGAAAGTATTTGGGAAAAAAATTCCAGAAAGTTCCAAAAAACCAAACTTGAATGTGCCACTTGCTGGCAAGTATCTCCCTAGCACTTATATTCTGTTCGCATTGAATTAGGTGTTAGAAAAAACCTGGAAATGATTTAACATGTACAGGAGAATGTGCATAGGTTCTGTGCAAAAACTATGCATTTGATATGAGGGACTTGAGCAGCAGTGGATTTTGGTGTCTTCCTGGAACCAACCCCCCACAGATAATGGGGTGGTTTATTTTTTTAAATTCAGTGTATTCATTTTTTCTATAAATAATGGCATGCCTTTTTGGTATCAGGCACTGTTCTAGGAACTGAGGGTGGATACATCAGCCAACAAAACAGATCCACTGCCTGGAAGAGCTTATGCTAAAAGATTATACATGAGAATTCCTTCTTCCCACAAACCTAACGTCCACAGGCCAATTAAATCCACTCCAAAGCCTGTGGATTTAACTCTCCATAGTTCAGAAGTGGAAAGCTATCACAGGCAATGTTGTATTTTCCTAACTTTTTGAAGGTGACTTATAAACAATTCTGATAATACCAGTTTGAAATACAATATGGTGATAAAAGAAACCCAAGGACTGCCTTGTGAGGCCCAGGAGAATCTGAGCTGCCACAAGGCGGGCTGGATGCTCAGCAGAGCGTGCAAACAGGCAAAGTGAGGAGGACATTCAAGGGGGAGAAATACATTAAAAAAATACAAAGGAGGGAAAACCACCTTATTTTCTAAGACTTTGGTTACACTGATTTTAACACATACCCCAGACCTACAAGCCTTGGCGCCATCCTCCACCTGTTATCAAGGCCGCCCTGGCGCACGGGGTCCCTCTCTACCTTCCTCTGCATCTTTACGTCCACCAATCGTTTCACAAGCTCTGACATCAAAGCACAGGAGTTCCAATCGATAGCTTGGTTCCCTTATTAAAATAAAAATTCTCACAAAATCATTAGCGGAATTTGTTTAAAAGAAGTAAACCTAAGAATTAATTTTTTATCAAGTATTATCTTATGTGTCTAATTTCCCCAGCAAAGTATATAGCGTCTGTCAGGCATGAAAGTCGACAGAACTGACAAGAGGTCAGTAGTTACTGGACATGTCCTGGAGTGGACAGTGCCCTCAGGTCACAGACCCTCACACGTTGTGGCAAATTTGTGTTGTGTTCACTCACACATTCATGCAAACATTCACTCAGATGTGCACAGAGCACTAGACACGTGGCAGGTGCCCTTCTAGCTGCTGGGGAATCCGCATACCGGGAAGGACCAGGGCTCTGCTCTCAAGGAGCTTTTTGTTTCAGTGCAGGAGACAGAGGGGAATAAGGAGACAGGGCAAAGAGCCATGAAGAGGGGCCACTGAGGCTGGAGGGGTCAGACCAGGGGAAGGGCTTACTTCTTGCGGTCCTTGTCCTTCCTCAGGTTACTGCCTGGGGTCATAAAGGTCTGGTTCTGGTATATCTCAGAGGTAGCTTTCTTCTTGGAGAAAGCCATGATTTCTTCTTCCAGAAGTCTTCTCTTCTCTTCCAGCCTCAGCTTCTCCTCTTGGTGGACTCTTTTAAGGTGCTCAAACTTGGCCTGGAGCTGTGAAGCCAAGTGAGATTCCTGCTGAGGATGCTGTGTGGCACCACACACCCACGCCTCTTGGTGCTGCAGCCCTGCTCAGGCTGCCTGTACAGCAACCAGGCAGATGGTCACATGTGGAACTGCTTTAACAGTAACTGAAATGAGCTCCCATGCAAAAACACATGAGCAAAACAAAAACAGCCTCACAAACAAACCTCAGTTTTTTAAACATTTGACCTCTTCTTAGAGTTTCTCTTTAGTTGCTCTACACATTTTCACCAAAAAGCCTCTTCAAATAAAGTTTCTAAAACCGTTCTTAATAAAAGTGAGGGACATAAATTATAGAATCGAGTTATCAGAAATAGGGGAAAAAGTCCATCTTTTCCAAATAAATTTACCATGTACTAGTGAAATAGCTGTTGGTTACACTGGTGAACCTGTGTGGAAAGCAGTGTCAATTTAAATCAAGAACCTTAAAAATCTGTTGTGTTTTTCCACAGTCATTCACCTTCTTGAAATCTGAACTAAATCAAACACTGTTGAAGATGTGTGTCACAGTCAGCTCTGTATCTGTGATTCAGCTGAGTGTGGACAGCGCAGTCTTGTGGACTTAGTAAGTGAAAACACCCACCTATAAATGGGCTTATGCAGCTCACTCCCCAGTGGTTTAAGGGTTAGCTGCCCTCACCGTAGTAGGATCTACACCATAATTGAGGAAAAAAAACTTTGTCTCTAAGAGAAATAACACTTTAAAATTCATTTATGCTAAGTATACTCGATGCAGTCATTAAAATGAGTTTTGCCAAAGTTTAGAGATTTCAGATTTCCCTGGTTTAATTGTTTATCTGGAAAAAAAAAAAAAATCTAGGGACTTTAGCAGGTTCCTTATGAATCAGCCGTGTGCCAAGAACACAAGAACAGCATCTAGAATCTGCATCAAAAAGTCACTTTTTTAGGTGGGGGGGATTCTGGGTCTGGTTTCATTTTCTATTTTCAGCTCTGGGCAGCAACCTAATGTGTATACAAAAAGTAGGACTTGGTTTATAGAAAAGATGGCATATGATCATTGAGGAAATACTTTGCTAAAAACTAGAGGCTGAGGGCAGAGACAGCAGAGAGCTACGCTGCTTGCTAATAAAATTCTATGCTCTGGATACAGAGCAGCTGTCTACTGAGCCAGCAAACCTCACAGAAGAGTTTAGGCAGAGACAGAATAGTGTTGAACAGGTGAGGTGAGGCCCAAAGACTCTTGTATTCCTGAGACTGTCACTTCCAGAGAGATCAGTGCCTTAGCATCTGCATGTGCCTTTATATATATATATATTACATAGAGCTAGGACATGGAAGCAACCTAGGTGTCCATCGGCAGATGAATGGATAATGAAGTTGTGGTACATAAACACAATGGAATTATTACTCAGCTATAAAAAAGAATGCATTTGAGTCAGTTCTAATGAGGTGGATGAAACTGGAGCCTATTATACAGAGTGAAGTAAGTTAGAGAACACAGATACTGTATATTAACATATATGGAATTTAGAAAGATGGTAACGATGATCCTATATGCAAGGCAGCAAAAGAGTCAAAGATGTAAAGAACAGACTTTTGGACTGTGTGGGAGAAAGCAAGAGTGGGATGATTTGAGGGAATAGCATTGAAACATGTAAAATATGTAAATTGATGACCAGTGCAAATTCAGTGCTTGAAGCAGGGCATTCAAAGCCGGGGCTCTGGGACAAGCCAGAGGGATAGGGTAGGGAAGGAGAGGGTTCAGGATGGGGGGACACATGTGCACCCATGGCTGATTCATATCAATGTATGGCAAAAACCACCACAATATTGTAAAGTAATTATCCTTCAATTAAAATAAATTAATTTAAGAAGTTATAAAGAGTTGGTAGAGTGGCAGCTCTCTGAGCATGTGTGCACCCCCATGAATTGGGAAGAAGAACAGAAGGGAGGGTAATGCTTGGAAAGGGAGGGTACAGGCAGGTTTATTATACATTATGTGAGTAGACTCCAATCTCTGATTCTGTAAATGGAGGGTACATACTTTATATTCTTAAATATTCTGAAAAGCTGTAGAGTACTTCACATGTCATTCATGAGGTTGACTAGAAATTACAGGAAAACTGTAAAGACAAAAATGGCCTAGAAAAGGGGGTAGGCGGAATCTGACTATTATTTACATTACATGGAATTCACAGCTTTTGGCAGCAATAGTCTACTCCACATACATGAAACACTCACTTGTGGTTCCACTTTTCACTACAAGGCCTTTAATTCAGACACATTTTCAAATACTTGAAAAGTTAAAAGCAGGAGACCTTCTGTGCTGTTGAAACTACTCGCTGATGTTCTGAAGCATCTGTGGCCACATGGTACACTGCTGTCTCTTGTATAGGAGCTTCTGAGGACATCATACATTCTGCTGTGCAGTGACCTTTTTAAAGTATCTATTTTTAAAAGTGAATACCAGAAACAACATTCCTTTTTTGCCAGACTAGCCAGTGTCTTTTTCCTGAGTTCTGTACTTTGCTGGGGTCCCAGAAGTGT
Organism: Capricornis sumatraensis; assembly: GCF_032405125.1. Classification (NCBI taxonomy): domain Eukaryota; kingdom Metazoa; phylum Chordata; class Mammalia; order Artiodactyla; family Bovidae; genus Capricornis; species Capricornis sumatraensis. Next base: position 62,312,387 of record NC_091069.1, read on the forward strand.
CTCTGAGAAGCACCCAGTACCATGGCTCAGCCACACCTAGTATATATACTGCATATACTCACTCTGGACTCTCCAGGTCTGGGTTTTAGTGCAGCTGTACTTGTTTACTTCAAAGTATCTACAGTAATTGTGGAAACAGGAGAGGCATAAATATTAAGTGAACAATTAAGAAATAGACATGTGTGTGTTAGTTGCTAAGTCATGTTCAAATCTTTGCAATCTGTGGACTGTAGCCCGCCAGGCTTTTCTGTCCATGGGATTCTCTAGGCAAGAATACTGAAGTGGGTTGTCATTTCCTTGTTCCAGGGGATCTTCCTGACCCAGGGATCAAACCTGGGTCTTGAACATTGCAGGTGGATTCTTTACTGTTTGAGCCACCAGGGAAGCCCCAATAGATAACTGGGTGTTTAGAGTTAGAAGACAGTTTCCAGTGAAGCTCTGTGTGGTAGGGGCATGATGGCTGAGCCAACTCCCCAACCAGGAAAGATTATTCTCTGTGTGTGTGTGTGTGTGTGTGTGTGTGTGTGTGTGTGTTAGTCACTCAGTTGTGTCCAACTCTTTGCAACCCCATGGACTATAGCCAGCCAGGCTCCTCTGTCCATGGCTGGAGTGGGTTGCCATTCTGTTCTCCAGGGGGTCTTCCCAACCCAGGAATCAAACCCAGGTCTCCTGTATTACAGGTGAATTCTTTGCCGTCTGAGCCACCAGAGAAGCCTACTTAACGTATAAAATTGGGAAGTACTAGCATTTGAATGGGAGAAGGCAATGACACTCCACTCCAGTACTCTTGCCTGGAAAACCCCGTGGAAGGAGGAGCCTGGTAGGCTGCAGTCCATGGGGTCGTGAAGAGTCGGACACAACTGAGTGACTTCACCTTCACTTTTCACTTTCATGCATTGGAGAAAGAAATGGCAACCCACTCTGGTGTTCTTGCCTGGAGAATCCCAGGGATGGGGCAGCCTGGTGGGCTGCCATCTATGGGGTCGCACAGAGTTGGACACAACTGAAGCGACTTAGCAGCAGCAGTAGCATTTGAATGACGGTTATATACTTCACTTGGAGGATAAATATATACTGTACTTTTTCTTGTGATGTAAGAAGGGCTATACATCTAGAATGATGTGGACAGAGATGTAGAAAAGGTAACATTTAAACAGTGTCTTGACATGACATCCGTCCTGTGTGTCTCCTGCTCTACCCATCCAATATTCACCACATCTTCAGCTAAATCTGTACTCCACATGAGAATCATCCTAATGTATATATAAGGTGAATTAGGAGGTATTTGTTTATAACCATATTGGCAAGGGTATTTTAATAACAGGGTCAGCTAATTCAGACTTAGATAATCCTGTGGGTTACCTGCCAGTGTCTTACTGATGAGCTAGCTTTGAATGTCCCAGTTTACCCAGTAGATAACCTGGTTTACATCTGTTGTTCAATGTCATTACTAAAAAGCCTCCTCTCTGCAAAACTGCATGAACACTGAGGATAAATTATATGGTCCTTCTTCATCTGAATTTCAATTGATGGTTCTTTTTTAAAAATTTTACTTATTTTTGGCTGTGCTGGGTCTTCGTTGCAGCATGAGCTTTTCTCTAGTTGCAAGTGGGGTCTGCTTTCTAGTTGCGCTGTGAGGACTTCTCACTGCAGTGACTTCTCTTGTTGCACAGCATGGGCTCTAGAGCAGAGGCTCAATAGTTATGGCACAAGGGCTTAGTTGTTCCTCGGCATGTGGAAGCTTCCTGGATCAGGATTGGAACCCATGATTCCTGCATTGGCAGATGGATTCTTTGTCCCTGAGCCACAAGGGAAGCTCACCTGATGGTTCTTGAGTGAATCATCACTCACATGACTGCTGATGACCCCAGACGCCCTTCTTCACCAGACCTGACTCTATAAAGTATGGATGACAACCTATCAGCTTTGCAGGATCAAACTGGTCATGAGGGAACTTCTTAATATTATTGTAATATGAATAAAACAGGCCCCTAATCTACTATTTGTAAGCTTACATAATTGTAAGTTGTCACTCTTGTGACAACTTTAAACTCATAACTTCATCATTAATACAATACAGTGTTTGAATCATTAAAAAAAATGTACAAAGCACCTAGTGACAAATAATACTTCTTTTTCTTTCAACCATTTGGTCACCCTGAATTTTCAATTTGCTTTTAAGTAATACACATTTGAGCAAAATTGTGCTTAGTTGCTCAGTCATGTCCAAATCTTTGCGACCCCATGAACTGTAGCCCACCAGGCTCCTCTGTCCATGGGGATTCCATGTAAGAATACTGGAGTGGGTTGCCATGCCCTCCTCCAGGGGATCTTCCCCACCCAGGGATCGAATCAGTGTCTCCTGCATTGGCAGGCAGATTCTTTACCATCTGACCCACCAGGGAAGCCCTTTATTATGTGTAACTCATGGATAATTATGAATAACTAACAGATGTTTTGAAGAAGTTAGTGAAGTGAAAGTCTCTCAGCTGTGTCTGACTCTGTGACCCCAAGGACTATAGCCTGCCAGGGTACTCTGTCCATGGGGATTCTCCAGGCAAGAATACTGGAGTGGGTTGCAGTGCCCTCCTCCAGGGGATTTTCCCAACCCACGGATTGAACCCAAGTCTCCTGTATTGTAGGCAGATTCTTTACTATCTGAGTCACCAGGGAAGCCCAAATATTCTTATGGGGGCTTTTGAAAAATTAAAATTCAACTGTAAGCCACTTCTACATCTTCTCATTGGAGAAACTGAGAACCATGATATATGAGAGAGAAACTCTTACAAGAGAAATGTATGCTAATCAGAAGAAAAGCCAGCACAGTTTCCTACTCATCACAGTCTTCCTCAATGTTTGTATTTCAAAATAACCTCAAGCTAGGGACCGTTCTCGAATAAGAGACGACACAAAACAGAACACCTAAATGCAATATTAGACCTGAGATTGAATTCTGGTTCAAAAACAAAAAATCACCAAATAGAAAGGAATAACAAAAGATAATCTTGGGATGACTGGAGAAATTTGATTATGAACTGATGATCAGGTTAGATTGTGGCATTGCTATTACTGTTCTTAGGTGTAATACTGGCACCATGGTTATGGAGAAGGCACCTGAGCTTCAGGAATGCATGAAGTGCCCTTTATGTTTACACCAGCCTTCAGGCAGCCAGGAAAACACACACTCTAAAGATGGTGATATGTCCATTCTAAATCTAGGTATGGGGATGGACATGGGTACCCTATACATTCACTTTCCCATTGTCTGAACTTTTTGAAAATAAAGATCAAATTATAGACAAGATATATTTGTACATTATTAAATATATAAAACTACTTACTATTGGGTTTATTTAAATAGCAAGTACTATCAGAGTATTTTTAAAAATAGGTTTGTATAGTTAAATTAAGCTTCCGAGGTGGCATTAGCAATAACCTGCCTTCCAGTGCAAGAAAGGCAAGAGATGGTTGGGAAGATCCCCTGGAGAAGGGCATGGCAGCTGACTCCAGTATTGCCTGGAGAATCCTATGGGTAGAGGAGCCTGGTGGGGAATAGTCCATGGAGTCGCAAAGAGTTGGACATGACTGAAATGACTTAGCATGCATGCATGTTCTCATGGATAATTTGATTACAGATAACTCTGCATTCAGATGGGTATATCTTTCCTTTTCTCCTTTGCCTTTTGCTTGTCTTCTTTTCTCAGCTATTTGTAAGACCTCCTTAGACAATCATTTTGCCCATCTGAACGCACAGTTCCAAAGAACAGCAAGGAGAGATAAGAAAGCCTTCCTAAGTGAACAGTGCAAACAGAAGAAAACAATAGAATGGGAAAAACTAGAGATCTCTTCAAGAAAATTAGAGATACCAAAGGAACATTTCATGCAAAGATGCACACAATAAAGGACAGAAACAGTATGAACCTAATAGAAGCAGAAGATACTAAGAGGTGGCAAGAATACACAAAAGAACTAGACAAAAAAGATCTTAATGACCCAGATAACAACGATGGATGGAGTGATCACTTGCCTAGAGCCAGACATCCTGGAATGTGAAGTCAAGTGGGCCTTAGGAAGCATCACTACGAACAAAGCTAGTGGAAGTGATGGAATTCCAGTTGAGCTATTTCAAATCCTAAAAGATAATGCTATTAAGTGCTCCATTCAATATCTCAGCAAATTTGGAAAACTCAGCAGTGACCGTAGGACTGGAAAAGGTCAGTTTTCATTCCAATCCCAAAGAAAAGCAATGCCAAAGAATGTTCAAACTACTGCACAATTGCAGTCATCTCACACACTAGCAAAGGTAATGCTCAAAATTCTCCAAGTCAGGCTTCAACAGTATGTGAACCTTGAACTTTCAGATGTTTAAGCTGGGTTTAGAAAAGGCAGAGGAACTAGAAATCAAATTGCCAACATCTGGTGGATTATAGAAAAAGCAAGAGAATTTCAGAAAAACATCTCCTTCATTGACTACACTAAAGCCTTTGACTGTGTGGATCACAACAAACTGGAAAATTCTTAAAGAGATGAGAATACCAGACCACCTTACCTGACTCCTGAGAAACCTGTATGCAGATCAAGAAGCAACAGTTAGAACAGGACATGGAATAATAGACTGGTTTCAGATTGGGAAAGGAGTACGTCAGGGCTGTATATTGTCACCCTGCTTATTTAACTTCTATGCAGAGTACATCATGTGAAATGCTAGGCTGGATGAAGCAAGACTGGAATCAAGATTGCTGGAAGAAATATCAGTAACCTCAGATATGCAGATGACACCACCGTTATGGCAGGAAGTGAAGAAGAACCTCTTGATGAAAGAGGAGAGTGAAAAAGTTGGCTTAAAACTTTTTAAAGTTTTCTTAAAACTTCAGAAAACTAAGATCATGGCATATAGTCCCATCACTTCGTGGCATATAGATGGGGAAACAATGGAAACAGTGACAGAACTCATTTTCTTTTGGCTCCAAAATCACTGCAGATGATGATTGCAGCTGTGAAATTAAAAGATGCTTGTTTCTTGGAAGAAAAGCTATCACCAACCTAGATAGCATAAAAAGCAGAGACATTGCTTTGCTGACAAAAGTCTGTATGGTCAAAGCTATGGTTTTTCCAGTAGTCATGTATGGATATGAGAGTTGAACCATAAAGAAGGCTGAGGGCCAAAGGATTGATGCTTTTGAACTGTTGTGTTGGAGAAGACTCTGAGAGTCCCTTGTACTGCAAGGAGATAAAACCAGTCAATACTAAAGGAAATCAATCCTGAATATTCATTGGAAGGACTGATGCTGAAGCTCCAATACTTTGGCCACCTGATGCAAAGAGTGACTCACTGGAAAAGACCCTGATGCTGGGAAAGATTGAAGACAGGAGGAGAAGGGCACAACAGAGTATGAGATTGTTGGATGGCATCACTGATTCAAGGAACAGAAGTTTGAGCAAGCTCTGGAAGATGGTGAAGGACAGGGAAGCTTGCTGTGCTGTAGTCCATGGCTCTCAAAGAGTTGGCATGACTGAGTGACTGAACAAGAACAACAAATAACTCTTCAGGAACTCTCATATTAGCAAGTTCATTTGTATTAACATTTCTGTCTTCTCTCAGAAATTTTTTTTGCGGCTCTGCCTTTTTGATCCTCATCTTAACTTAGAATCCATTTACTTAGATGCAGCCATCATAGTTAAGTCTACAGAAGATACCTTAACTCAAGTAAAAGTAAAATTTATCCTTGAAGAACCACAAGCAGACAAAACTAAAGAGAACCAAACAAAATTCATTGCAGATAATTCTGTGCCAAGACCACCCAAAGGCCACCTGGACCACCCACCTACCCCAGAAAGCCTAACTTCACACTCAACAGCTCTGAGCCACCCACTCCCAGCAAACAACAGTGTGAGTGACTCTCAAAACTCAAAAGGGCTTATCAAACCATAGCTAAAGCATCTCTGCCTCCTAGTTAAGATAGTTGAAACCCTTCTTGGTAATGTAGTCCTCTACCAGCACTCGATAAACCACTTCTAATCAAAGACACTTTGTTCACAAAGGCAAAACTTTTTGTTTTCAGCCTATGATTTTTTATTTTTTATTTTTTTGGTAAAATTCTGCATCCAAAGACTATGTGTTAGAATAGCTACTCTTAAAGAACAGCTCGTCTTCAAAACCACCTGTTAATTCTTGAGATAGATCCCCAGGTTAATAGGACACCCCAAATAGAAATCACAGCAAACAGCACACTTGCCTCTCTCTCAGCTTCTTTCAGGATGGCTTCTTTCTCCTTCACACGCTGCACAAATAGCTGCTTCATCTCTTCTTCCTTCCTCTGGCGCTCACCATAGAACTCGTGTCTCTTGGCTTCGTAGGTCTCCTGAAGACTGAAAAGTTATTTGTGTTACTCTCATGTTAGCAAGATGATGTAGAAACCTGCAAACATTCAAACTTCCAGGTTAGGCCTCATGACTGTCACCGCGTGTGTGCCTCCAGGGGGCTGCAAGCAGGGAGAGCCCACCTCCTTCAGGGAGCGCGGGTCTGTCTGTGGGTCCCTGCTGTGCCAGCACTCCCAGAAGTGCTCGTTTCACCCCACATGGGTTCCTCCATCCACCTCTCTGGACTCCTCCCCTCTATTCGTCACCATGTCTGATCACCAGGATCTGGGAGTTCAGCCTGGGACCCCAACATCATCTCAGTCCAGGCTTGTTTTGATTTCTACAGACACATTGTTCAGCCCAACTTGATCTTTGAGCTTTTCTGCCTTCACTGTTGTAATAATAATAATCTTTGAGCTCTAGGATTTGAGTTCATCTTTCTTTCATTTTGTTCTTCCTGCCACTCCTCAGATTTTTCCACCAAAAACAGAGATCTCTCTTATCTTTTCCTTCTGCATTAGTTATATTATCTGCAAAACGAGAGCACTTTAGAAATTGCAGAATCCTGCAAACAGACCTCTCCTCCTCAGGTTTCAGGCACATATCTCTTGCTCCAGCCACTGCCTGCTGCCCTGCCCTCACTCTGCCCCACAAGTCCTATCCCTCCAGGAATCCACCTCTAGTCTCCCTCGGTGGAATCCCCTGTTCCCTCCACACACTTCCATGGCTCTTTGTTTATACCGCTTCCTGGGCATTCCCACCCCAACTGCATCTCTCTTCCACCAGCTCAGCATCTTTGTAATCCAGCTGTCCAGCAGAGTTCTCTGACACTGTGGTTTCTTCATCAGAGACTGCAGGGAAGTAGGGCCAGTGTAGCCCACAAAGCAGGGACTTCCTGGAACTCCATGGCAAGCGCCTCTCTTACCTGTGAAATTTCAGAGGAACCACAGACCTCCTCACATGCAGAAGCGCTGAGCCCTTCCATCACAGCTCACTGAGAGAACATCCCAACGTTTAACAGGGAATACAATAAACTGGCTTTCCAGGTGTGTCATGATTAGAAATTTCTACTGCTTATGAAACTATTTTATAGCTAAATAGATTTAAAATGTGATAAAATTTAGGAATTTTACTAATCTTGTCTAACCAGAGAAATAAATCTTTTATGGTTAGAGCTGTATACATTTAAGGAAAATCGTTCAGTTTTCATTCTAATTCCAAAGAAAGGCAAAGCCAAAGAATGTTCAAACTACTGCACAACTACACTCATCTCACATGCTAGCAAAGTAATCCTCAAAATTTTCCAAGCCAGGCTTCAACAGTATGTGAACTGTGAACTTCCAGATGTTCAGGCTGGATTTAGAAAAGGCAGAGGAATCAGAGATCAATTTGCCAACATTCGTTGGATCATCAAAAAAGCAAGAGAGTTCCAGAAAAACATACTTCTGCTTTATTGATAATGCCGAAGCCTTTGACTGTGTGAATCACAACAAACTGGAAAATTCTTCAAGAGATGGGGATACCAGACCACCTTATCTGCTTCCTGAGAAATCTATATGCAGGTCAAGAAGCAACAGTTAGAATTGGACATGGAGCAATGAACTGTTTCCAGATTGGGAAAAGAGTATGTCAAGGCTGTATTGTCACCCTGCTTATTTAACTTATATGCAGAGTACATCATGCAAAATGTGGGGCTAGATGAAGCACAAGCTGAAATCAAGATTTGTGGGAGAAATATCAATAACCTCAGATGTGCAGATGACATCACCTTTATGGCAGAAAGCAAAGAAGAACTAAAGAGCCTCTTAAGTGAAAGAAGAGAGTGAAAAAGTTGGCTTAAAACTCAAAATTCAGAAAACTAAGATCATGGTATACAGTCCCATCACTTCATGGCAAACACATGGGGAAACAATGGAAACAGAACTTTATTTTGGGGGGCTCCAGAACCACTGTAGGTGGTGACTGCACCCATGAAATTAAAAGACGCTTGCTCCTTGGAAGAAAAGCTATGGCCAACACAGACAGCATATTAAAAAGCAGAGACATTACTTTGCCGACAAAGGTCCGTCTAGTCAAAGCTATGGTTTTTCTAGTAGTCATGTATGGATGTGAGAGTTGGGACTATAAAGAAAGCTGAGCGCCAAAGAATTGATGCTTTTGAACTGTGGTGTTGGAGAAGACTCTTGAGAGTCCCTTGGACTGCAAGGAGAACCAACCAGTCCATCCTAAAGGAGATCAGTCCTGGGTGTTCACTGGAAGGACTCATGCTGAAATGGAAACTCCAATACTCTGGCCACCTGATGAGAAGAACTGACTCATTTGAAAAGACTCTGATGCTGGGAAAGACTGAAGGCAGGAAGAGAAGGGGATGACAGAGGATGAGATGGTCGGATGGCATCACTGACTCAACGGACTTGAGTTTGAGCAAGGTCTGGGAGTTGGTGATGGACAGGGAAGCCTGGCGTGCTGCAGTCCATGGGGTCACAAAGAGGTGGACACAACTGAGCAACGGAACTGAAGGAAAATCAGAGTAAGAAATGTTACATATTAGCTGTCACAGCTGAGCATGAGTGTGTGGTACTTACAGCATGTGTTCCAAGGAGGAACAATCCTATACATTGTTTTTAGGAGCAAAGTTTATAAATATACACAGTGTTCTCGATGATCACATCAATGCCTCTGATCTCAAGGAGGCATCTTATTTCTTATGAGGTTTTTTTTTTGTTTTGATTTGTTTTTCTGTGTTTGTTTAGGTCTTATTTTAAAGAAGCCTCTAAATCAGTCATGCCACCTTCACTCACATTTCAGTGGTCCTACACTGGACTGATAGCTTTTAAAGACATAACTTGGTTTAAATAATGTATCTAAATCATGTCAAATCTAACTTTTAAAATGTTCTCAGAAATTTATTTATACAAGCCCTTGAGTTGTTCAGGAGGAAAGTCAAGCCACTTGACAAAGAGAAAAGACCAGACACTTAAGAGAATAGCTGCTGCCAGCAGGGACTGGTCTGGACTCTCACTAATCCCTGTGGCACCTTGAAGAACAGACACCAACACTGTCCTGCAGGGTTAGTGTGCTGACGCTCAGAGTAGAGGGACAGAATTAGCAAGGACAGAGCTGGAGCTGGAACCTGGTCAGACTTACTCCAAAGCCCACATTCCTAACCCCGATAAATCCTGCCTATAATGATGCCTCAGCAGAAGGTAAACGGAAACACTGCTCTGATGTGCTCTCCATCTGTTACACGTGCCCACTGTGACATGGAAGCTTACAGAGCCAACTGTAAGGAAAGAACCACACTGTCTTTCAAAAGGTGGTAACAAAACCCTGAGAGGATCTGCAAGGATGGTCTATACAGTTAGTGTTGTGAAACTTATGCAACCACTGTTGACTGCCATGGATTGGGAATGAAAAATAGCTCTCTTGCTGCTGTATTTAATGTGGCATATATGCTAGTTGCAAACATTACTGATTTAAGGCAAAGCTGAAAACCAAAGAAGAAAAAGCACCCTAGGTGCTTGCGTCTGTCAGGAAAACCACTGTATCCCTCTCTTGGGACCTCATCCGTGAGCTCAGGGTCCAGCTCTCCCAGGACTGCTGAGCGCCCCCACTTCTGCTGTAGGCCAAACACAGAAAGGGAACTACTTCTTGAGAGTTCCAAAGAAACAAAGTGTATGACACAGAAATTTTGCCAGACACTTAAGGAACTCTAAAATAGCACACAAATCAATCTTCCAAACTCTAGAGCAGTGATAATCAATAAGACTGTTACGTTCATCTAAAGTAGCTTAGGGATTTGAGGTTTATAAAAGCATGTTTCATGTAGTTTAAATAATTAAAGATCAGTTAATTAAGACCTCCAGGGTACACACAATGCCATTACCTGAACCTCATGACAAGCACGAGATTGGCGTGGGTAGACTGGGACATGAATCACAACTCCGCACAACCAGTCAGTGAAAGGAAATGAAGATGCTTCAGGGAGGAAGCGGGGCCTTAAAAAGAAGAGGTCATCCAGACAGGCTCATTTTTCTAGTTGATACAATATCGAGGGACAGATTTTACATGCCAACCAAATTATAGTGACTGCTGTTGCACACACACGAAGTAAATGGGAAGATTCCCCAAAAGACGGAATATAAGTTCTTGAAACCACACTCCTGAATCCTTCCTAAGACCCCAGACTAGAAAGAATGACAGAAATTTTATCAAACAGTGTATCCACAAATGAGAAAGCATGAAGAGGAGAGATACTGTGCATGCCTGGCCCAGGGAATCTCGTCTTGTCAGGACTGCAGGCCAGGGCAGGGTAGAGGCCCACTGGCTCCTGGGCAGCAGGCAGGCCCCCCCTCCCCGAGTGGAGTCCTTATCCTTCCTGCTTCTACCATCCATCCTCTTCTAGCAGCCTGTAGCCACTCCTCCTGCCCTCTTACCTACCATCCACTGAAGAGCCTCCTTTCCCATTCTCCACCTGTCCAATGGACAGATGCTCCCCAAACTGAAGAAATACTAAAAGAATGGCTGTTCACCTTGCCTGCCCACCACCTGTCTCCTGTTGTATTGCTACTTCTCCCCACAGGAGGCGTCTTGGTGGGACAGCCAGTCAGGCTTATGCCCACCCTGCCAAGACATGGGCACAGGTCCTAAGTTGGGCCCATTAGACATCTCACTTTCCTGGAAGAAAGACTGGAAATGGTCTGTTCATTCTTTCACTCCAGCAGTAGAATGAAACTACTGGTTTTCTCCCTTTGAAACTGCAAGCCCTGGCCAGCACCATAATCATGACTGACATGGTCTGCTCTTCTGAGAATGGTAAAGGAAGCGACTGGACTATATCACACTGCTGTACAGCCACAGCACAACCCGGTCCCCCTCTATACGGCCCACCTCTCCCTTCCTGAGTCCCATTAAGTCCAACTTCCAGTTCCCCTGGAAGGGTAAACATGCATCTGACCACTCCACCCCCCCACCACTACCAAGCCCCTGCGTTTATGCCTGGATGCCCACAGAAGCCTCCCGCCTGGGTCTCCTCATGCCCAGCTTCTGCTCATCATAACAGGGCAGGAGTGTCCTCCTCCCGCCCCACCCTGGGACCCTCCACAGGCAGGGTCTCTCTATCCTGTGGTGCACATCTACCCACTGGCCAGCAGGACATACCTGACAAAGGGCTGGATGCAGATTTTAACTTAAATGTGATTCTTAGGCTCCATATCCAGAAATTCCGAGCCTGTATTTCTACATCATCCACAGGTGACTGATGACTGATCTCTCTCTTCTCCTTTGTGCACACAGAGACCTCTGTGTAACCTCAGACTTGGAAGAATGAGAAATGAAGCTGCCTCTGGGAAACACTAGGGATGCCAGTGCTGGACAATTTCTCTTCAGCAGAGAAAATCACTTTACTAGAACCAGTCTGTTATAGCATGCCCAAAATTGGTGAGGAGGGTGAGATATATAGAATTCTTAGTTTATTATGCTGTCAGAGCTGAAACAGTCATTAATCTGTAGAATGGAAAAGTGTTAAGTTTAGCCTCACCTGATACTAAACCTTCCCGAAGGTCACGTGCAGTGGCAGCTGGCTCCAGGGCTCCCCACTCCCATGGTGTCTGCTCTGGTGCAGACGGGACACCAGGGAGGGGCTGCAAAGTCAGTAATGAGATGCCGAGGAACCCTTGGTCCCATAGCAGATTTAAAACAGTGCTGGTCCTGAGCAGAATTGTTCAGGAACGTGACATAAAAATAAACCTGATTTAGCACGTTTGCACAGTTTAATTTTAAAAAAAGACCTCAGGAGTGTAGCAGCATATAAAATAACAAAAGAAGTTCCAACAACACTTCATGCTCTAACCACTGAGCCAGTTAACAGTTCCTGTAACTTATGGTAATATCTTTAGTCTAATCTCTGACTCCCCACAAAAATGTTCATGCTTCCTTTATAAGAAATTTCCCTAAATTTAGTCATTCCAGATCGTCCATCAGGATGAAAGAAAACAGCTTCATAGTTTTATTTAATGATTCATATTGCAACTTTTTTTTATAATAATATACTTTCTTTTTTTTTCATATAAATACAGAATTAAAATCAAATAATGAGAGTTTTTCCCTTTGGTTTCCATTTCAGCAGGTACTGAAATCCTGACATTCTACCCTGTGTTCTTCCTTCTACTTAACTCCCTGAGTCAGATGAGGACTTGGAGACCTCCAAGAGCAAGAAGCCTTCCAGTGATTCAAGCAGCATAGAAAGCGTGATAATAAATCATTATTAAGTGGTCTTTCATGTGTGGGAGATTCTCCTATCATCCTGGACAGATAGAGGTACCATCTTCCCCGCCACCCCCTCCTTCCTTGGCTGGCTGCTCACCTGAGTGGCTGGTTCTCTGGGCCCACGTCCATGAAGCCCATCTCCTCCAACTTGTGGCGCCGGTACAGCTCATAATGCCTTGTGTGGGTCTGGTCTCGAAGATCCTCCATGTTTGTACAAATGAGCATCTCCCGGAGCTTGACAAAGTCGCAGTGGTTTTCATTCTCCACTAGCCAGAGAGATAGAAAATACCAATAGTGACTTTCAATCCTGACACACAATTGGTATTTGCTGAATGGATAAGTAAATGAAAACATATTGAAATAAGCAACAGTGAAATGATCAATCTGACAAAGAGCTACGGCTGTTTCGCCCAAGTAGCCAAGGAAGCACTTCTTGTATCACACACACCAAATTATAGGCAGTGCTCATTAACAGACCAGAGCGCTGGCTTAAATTTGGTAGCCAAGGGAAACAGGAAAGAAATACATTCTGTCTGGTACTGTATGCTCCACTAATTTCACTAATATTTTGTTACCAGTTTATAAACCATCCTCAGGACATTTCACATACCACCTGAGAAGAGTATATAACATTTTTCCAGTAAAACTTCAAGGTGGTAAATTCTGCACATTCAACAACACCATCTGTGCATGCTGTGATTATCAAATCCTTGTCCAACACGATGCCACATTTGTGGTCCTGAGTCAGGTACCTAATTGTGACCAGTAGTTGTAAATACAATTATCTTTATATTTTCTAAACATTAAAAATGTTAAGTTTTGTAAATATTTTCCACTAATTAAAAAATTTGTCAATTAAAAAAAACAGCACTGAGAAACTATTATCAGCAGGGGTAGTCTATTCCCCGTTAGTTAGCACCATGAGTGAATGAACCAGAGAGTTGATTTCACACTCACAGCAGTGTTAGATACATGCTAAAAATCTTCATTTGGCTGGCTGGCTGGGAAATAGTTGGCAATACTTTGATAAGTAAAAATATATAAATTTATAAGGTTTATTGTGTTCCAGAATTATCTAGTAATTAATTTATGTACTATGTTTAAACAATACTATTTACACTCAAATTCTGTTCAAAGTACCCAACTAGTGGTTCCCACCTTCTGAGTGTCTTAGCACACCTTGACAGGTAACTAACTGGTCTAACACAAGAAGTGGGGAGGCTCTATTTGGCTCTGCTGCTGCTGCTGCTGCTAAGTCGCTTCAGTCGTGTCCGACTCTGTGCGACCCCATAGACGGCAGCCCACCAGGCTCCCCCGTCCCTGGGATTCTCCAGGCAAGAACTGGAGTGGGTTGCCATTTCCTTCTCCAATGCATGAAAGTGAAAAGTGAAAGTGAAGTCACTCAGTCGTGTCCAACTCTCAGTAACCCCATGGACTGCAGCCTACCATGCTCCTCCATCCATGGGATTTTCCAGGCAAGAGTACTGGAGTGGGGTGCCATTGCCTTCTCCAATTTGGCTCTGCAGACATGGCTAAAACAGAACACAGCCAGCCCTTCTGACAGCTAGTCAGAACCCAAAGTAAGCATCACCACAGAGGATGCACTAAGTGCAGCTTTAGACTGTCAGACAAGTACACATGTCCTCGTAGATCTCCTTTACCTTGTACGACGCCCCAGGGATACTGGCGAGCTTTGACCATCTTATTTCCAACTTTCACTTCATCCATACTTCCCACCACAGCAAATGGCAGGTGTCCCTTGAAAGGAGCCAGCATATCAATCACATCTCATACCAATGACAACAGAGAAAAGGACATTTACTAAATGACAAGTGTGTTAAAGTCAAATGGTCTGCTATGCCTTAGCTTTTAAAACCTGCTCTGTGAATACATGCCAGCTGTTCTACGGTCATCCTCAGGCCCTACAGAGAAAAGTAGTTACTGAGAATGCCCCACATGCATTCCAACTTTGCTATAAGAATACAAAGAAAAGAATTCTAGCACAGATATCATTTACCTCATGATCTTGGGTATAAAAGACATTGAAGAAATCACATACATACCATATAACTAAAGTATATAACTATATTTAGGGTATACATACATGCATAACACCAATATCAAGTAGTATTTAAGTCCCAAACTATGCTAACTACAAATGTTACAGAAATTTAGAGGAGGGAGAGACCTCTGTGGCAGGAAGACACAACCAAGCTGGAGACAGAGCAAGCAGAATAGGAAGAAACAGCATGGCAAGAGGAAGATTGTGAAAAAAGACACAGTGGCTGTATTTAACGGCAGTGAGGAGACTGTCCTGTCAGACACTGAATTAATTTAGGGAAAAATCTAATGTAAACAGTATTATGTTTAATATTTAATGATTGACAGTGTGTAATCTCTTAATTGTTACCCTCTGAAAACATATTCCAGGTGGGCACACACACAAAAAATCAGATATAAAGAGTTTAACACAGGAATTAATATCACTTTCTTTATACAAGTTAGCTTTTTATATATTTAGTTTAAGTATCTTAATATGGACAAAGTGAAAAAATCAGAAAAGGAATAGAGGAGAAATGGAATGAACAGGTACTGAATGTCACTGCCAAGCAGTGAACAAAGCTGTCTCCTTGCAACAGTGAGCCCTGTTTTATAGGTAAGTTAACAGTCTCAGGAAAATGGGGAGCCCCATTTTATAGGTAAGTTAACAGTCTCAGGGAGGTTAGGAAGTTCCACAAGAACTCCAAAACCTTTGATCCATCAAAATCCAACCAAGTATTTAAGAAATTTGGTAGCCTTAAGTAACACAAAGGACTTAGTTATCTTTAATCATACTGTTATGTGTAATTAAAATATATACTAAATATATTCTATATTAAAAGTTATGTGAATATTTCACATGTACTTGTGACGCTGTAAGGGAGGAGCTTAAATACCAGATTAGAAAGCTCCCTGTGAAGTCTCTCAAGAGGGAGGCTATGCCGTCTTCTCCTGTCCTTAGGACAGAAAGGACTCTTGCTAAGGAAATAAAAAATGGTTCCACAGAAGGAGAATCCCAGTCTCACAAATGTATCACTTCATTTAGGTCAAAATAGGGAAGAAAAATGCTCACAAATGTAGTAGCAATGTTACTTTTTTTGTATATAAAACAATCATTCAGTTAAGAGCTTACATTCATTGAAGCATTGATCTTAGCAATAGTTTCATCATCTGTTGGGAAATGGTATATCTGAACACCATTGCTGACCAGTTCACTCATGAGCTTGATCTTAAACTTCTGTAATTCAGTTTTAGAAATTGCATCTGCTTTGGCAATCACTGGTATAATGTTCACCTATTAAGAATAAAGAAAAACAAAATCTAATGATCGAGGATTTATTTTTTTAATAACAGTTTCTGAATTCAAAACCACTCAAGCTCTGACAGACTTCCTTAGGACAGGCAAACTGTGGTCCACTCATCGCCTGTTTACATAGGTAAAGAGTTCCTGGAACACGGCCAAGCCCACTCATTACACATCATGTATTTCCTGTGATCACTTTCTTCTAACAGCAGAAGTGAGCAGTTGCACCAGAGGCCCATGACCTGTGAAGCCTGAAGTATGTACTACCTGGCCCTTCAAGGGAAAAGCTTGAAGGCTCCTGATGTAGAAATCACCACTTCATTCTTACCAGACAGCCCTACACAGCCATTCCTGCAAATGCTGGCCTGGTAATAACTGCTTTTCAGAAGCAGAGCTCTTAGAAAATTCATCCTGCATCTGAAGTCAGGTTCGGAACTCTCACATTTTCCCCTCTGTCTCTTAACAATTCTATCATACACAAAATAAACAGAATGTAAGAGATGAGCTGAAATCACCTGCTTAATTCACTAAGAATTTTTATCTGTTAATAATCTCAGGACTAAGTAATCTGGTGACTGATTTCAGCAGACCTATGGGTCAGGCCATAGGCCTCCTCTGCCTCTCACTGAAGCAAGCCCCTTTTCCCAGTGAATGCATCTGATCTGACCCTACTGTCAGAATCTTACCCACATGTTGACAGAGGGAAGTTTTATGGATACCAACTAAAAACATTCACGACTTGAATTAGTTTTTCAGCATTATTTAAAAGTCCGGTCACTGGCCAGAGTGGAAGAGATGCAGGGACATGAAGACTAACTTGCAAGGCTAGTTCTGTGAAATTTTTTAAAAATATTTATTTATATTTATTTATTTGGCTGTCCTGGGTCTGAGTTGTGGCATGTGGGATCTTCAGTCTTCATTGCAGCATGCAGGATCTAGTTCCCTGACCAGGGAATGAACCTGGGCCGCCTGCATTGGGAGCACAGAGTCTTAGTCACTGGACCATCAGGGAAGTCCCAGTTCTGTAAGATTAATGTATCCACAAAGGAGTGATATCACCACAGGTTAAAGGGTTTGTAGGTTTTTCGTTATTTATTAGCTTGTTTTTAGTGAAAAACTTTAGGCTGAGTAGTCACGTGTGTCAAAAGAGTGAACTGTCGGTATAATTTTCAGAGTAGAAATAAAAACAAATAATTCTTTTTCTATTCTTAAACATCCTTTTCTTCTCCAGCTTCACATTGATTTACTGTGTGTACATTTGGATTTATTAGTCTTAAATATGTTCCAAAGGGGATATTTTTCCAACTAACCATGAAATAAACTTTCCAGCAATTTTGGGTAAACACCTTTCAAGATAAGTTAGTCAAAGTATATAAAACTTTGATGCCAAGTTCTTGATTTCAGTATCATATATACTTAGATATTCAGTAAACTATGCCAAGTTATACTTCTAATTGATTCCAGGATCAGTAGCAGAAGCACCCCAGTGTATGTAGCTGACATGAAGCTTTCCCATTGTAGTGCGAAAATCTGACTGACATTTGACTGCTGAGGCATCTGTTTCAGATATCCATTAGAATAAACAGCCAGCACCTGAGGACACAGCTACTGGCTGCCATCAGGTAAGGAACAGGCCACCCTCCTGGAGGACTCCTTTCAAAAAGTCTAGGTGACCCACCTCTCCCTTCAGGCCCCAGGTCCCACGGGGGTGCTTTAAAGTCCCCCACAAAGAGGGAACTGGAGAAGCCCTAGATGCCCCGCCCTCAGATCCTGATAGAGGCTGATCCCCTCTCCCTTTTCCCTCCCTTCCTCTTCCCTCTGCACCTGCTGCACTGTGTACCCTCAGATCCTGCAGGAACAACCCTTGATCCTCAGAGTCCCCCAGTGCTTGTTGCTGAGGTGCTGCCTGGGCTTCTAAGAACCACGGGGGCCGGCCCAGTGTCCCTGGAGGTGGGAGAGCGTGTGAGGGCCCACTATGAGTAAATGCAGGTGTGGAGCACTTGCATTCCCAGCCAGGCTCATCACCATCAGTGAGCTGAAGGACACAACACAGGCTGAAAGCAGATGTCCCGCCAATGGGGACATACCACCACCTGCACAGGAAATTCCCCACGTAGAGCAGTGGAGTCATCTTTTAAGGACAAGACGCACTATCGATTTTAATCACCCTCGTCTCTCTTTCAAAGGTAGATGCTCTCGTAGTTTTGATTTTAAAAGTGAAGAAACTGAAGCTCAGAGTGGTGGAAACTTGCCAAGAACACGGGGAGATCAAGTAGAGCAGCCCTGAAAGTCACCCTGACAACTCCACACAGACCTCAGCCTGAAGCTCTGTCTGCCTGAGATGGAGCTGCCCACTCCTGCATTCATGTCCCTTTAGTAAGGGTGGATTTCCACACATCAGACTCAATTGTGAAGATAACTGGCTGAATAGTTACAATATCCCATCAGGTGAACAGACTCTCACCCAAGCTCCTCCAGGTTTGTCTCAGCCAGGGGACCACGGTGCTGGTCTCTGCACTGAAATGCCCACCGCCTGCCTCCCACACTGACTCCTGTACAGAAGGCAGCCCTGGTAGACCCCATGCTCTCCCAGTGCCAGCTCACAGGCTGCTTAGCCAGGTCAGAGGTCACAGGGGAACCTTGGAGACATTTTTAGTGTGAGAGTGTAGTCTTTATCCTTTAAACAAAAAAACCTGAAGTGAGTTAGTTTCTGGATACTACTACTTACAGCTCCCTGAATTTATATATAGCTCATTGGCTCGGAAATTAAAAATAGGTTTTCTGGATACAGTTCAAATTAAAGTTAATTTACTGTATGAGACTTTAGACCTTAATCTTCATCAGTGAGCTTCTTCTCATTTAATAGTGTCATAAAGTAAAATTAATGTCAAATAAATTCTGTAGTTTAATGAAAATGAATACACATATTCTGACATGTAATTTAATCACTAAAAAAGGACTGAAATTTTATGTTAACATTTTTTCTTTGTATCTCATCTTCCAAACTGAATCTCTCTGAAAAATATCCTAAAATTGAAACTTGCTCAATGTTTTATAGAATGAGATAGTTATGACATATGCACATGTCATAAATAGATTTATATATTTAATAGTCCACTCTAAATCCTGAAGCGCAACCACTGGTCTTCTCCAGACCCACCTTGCTGTCCAGGCTCTTCATGGTCAAGAGATCCAGAGTCTTCAGGGAGTGGCCTGTCGGGGAGATGAAGTAGAGGCACACGTGGACGCGGGAGTCGGGGTAGTTACAGAGCGAGCGCCTGATCTTCAGCTCTTCTTGGAGGTAAGCTTCAAACTGAGCATCTATGTAGTCAACTATTGGTTGGTAGCTGAAAAAGTATTTAAATGTTTAATATGCTATATTCATGGTATCTTGATAAAGCATTTGCATAAATTTAAAGTTTGAAATCTGTTTTTTCACCAGTGAGCAAACAGTTGACTTCTATGCTAAATAGATAACTTCAGTAATAAATGTGCAAATGTGCAGGTACATAGGCAGTACTTTGAAACTATCAGAGCAACCTGTGCCTTAAATGATTTTATAGAAATGACACTGAATGTGCCTCTCACACTCATTCACACCTGGAGCCCTCTGGCATGGCTCCCCAAACTTGCCAGGCTGCTGAAGGAGGATAAGCATCTAATTGCAACCATGCTGGACATGGCGTATAACCCTACACGAGTATCAGCAACTTAAAAGTTATTTAAGTCAAATTCTATGACTTCTTGTTTCTGAAATTAAATTCGTGTGGTGTGGAAAGCATTAACATAGTAAGGAAAGGGCACTCCCACATGGAAGTATCATAACTGGTGACAGAGGCACAACTTTATTCTCATTTACTTACAAGCAGAGGAAGGCCCATCACAGCCGACAGGCTTAGTCCTTGCCTGGATCCATCCTCCTGCCTGAAATGCCTGACCCCAAGAGAAAGCACTGCCCTGGGGCTGCAGAGCAGCCCCTCGCCCTCTGGGAAGAACTGACGTGTGGGCATGTGAGGAGAGGACCCAAGACTACAGACATTTCCTATAACCATCTTGGTGGTAGATAGAAAACTACACATTTGTCACAATTAAGTTGTATACTTAAACCAATGCATCTTATTTGTTGTATATAAATTTTACATCAATAAAACTTATTTATAAACAAATTAGAAAGGAAGAACAATGCCATTATTTGCAGACTATACTATTGCATACATAGAAAACCTAAACAAATTTATTAGAGATGCTAGAATTAACCAGAGAATACACAGAAGTTTCTGTGTACAAGATCAATTATATTTCCACACATTAAATGGGAAATGAAATATTTGTAAAATATATCATTTATGAGCTCATCAAAAATACCAAATATCTAAGGATAAATTTAAGTATAGCCTTACATAATTCCTATATAGAAAACAAAAAAAAAAGCCATGTGTCATGGGCCTTTGCCTCCTCCACTAATCTACTTCTAGAAAGCCCACAAAAATTGTTTCTTGAAATCTATAGCAGAACACACAAATGTGCTAAACAGGTTAAAACATAATGAGAGTCAGTTTTGCAACATATTTTCCCTCTAAAGCAAACTTTTAGGACCTAGAAAACTACCTCTAACAATGAAAATATATGAATTTCAAAAAGGAAAAAGAATGAACAGTCATTGTCCCAGTCTGTTTCCTCCTTTTATGGCTTAAATTTCATATTTAAGTCAAAATCATCTTTGTAATACCATAGGAGAAATAATGACAAAAAATAGTAACCTAATATTTTTTTAATTTAATACAAAATATAAATTAAAATTGAATCATCACACCTTTTCTGCAATGCTTAATGTGGCTAATTTAGTTAGAACTTCACAAAAAAATTCATGTACCATGGATTTGGTGATTATGTATTTCCCATGTATGCCTTTTTTTTTTTTTTCTCAACAAAACGGGTCTTGCCTGAAAATTAGTAAAAATCACTTAATATACACCGAACTGTCATATCAGGAAAAAATTAAAACTGTTTTTGCTGCCATGCACACTTTAAAAATGTGATTCAAATTATTCTAAAGAAAATAGACAACTGGACAGAAAAATGTCAATTTGTTAGCAAAAACAAAATGTTGCCTTATTATTTAAAGAATTTAAGTCTGGGAAGAATGGCATGGGTTTCTACAGATTAAAGTCAAATCAGCACACAGAGCAAGAAGGCAGATGTCCTGTAATAAGAAAAAAACTGTTTTATTACTAGAGGAAAGCATGTACCTCTCTTCTTTGTTTATTTGGTCACCAAATCCCACTGTATTCACAATGGTTAGTTTCAGTCGAACGTTACTTTCCTGGAGTTCATACGTCTGTGCTTTAAGTCTAACGTGTGGGTAAAAATGTGAGGATTCATGGCCTTCAAAATTAGTATTAAACAATGTGTCAATCAGAGTTGATTTTCCAATTCCAGTCTCCCCTGAAAGAAATGCAGATACATATTCATATTCACAGGTGCACAGGATGGATGAAGAACAGAATGGTAAACTCTTGCAGTGATTTGGTTTCATGAATCCCAAATATTTCAAATATTGCAAAGGCTGGATTGTCCCTGAAAGAAGTACACACTAAGGTGGTTCATTCTAAGCTGAGCATAAAAATGAGTCCTGTATGCCGAGTTACTCAGAACTCTGAAGAAGGCACTGTACTGTTTAAAGAGCAAAGAGAAAGCTTAAAGCAGCACGGCTAAGAAAAAACTGATAGAACTTAAATAACTGAGAAAAATCTGTACTCGTGCTCTCAGGTTGCTCAGATGGGCACCATACTGCCCATCACAAGAAGGAGGTGAGCACAGGAACAGGATGAGAAAGTCTGGACAGGCTGGGCACTCACCCACACAGAGAATATTAAAGCAGAAGCCTTGCTGGATCGACCTGTTGACCAGCTGATCAGGCAGACTCTCAAAACCAACATGGCCAGACATGGTTAAAGAGCGAGGACTGTCTTTCTGCTGCAAGAAAACAAAAACAATGGCAACAGGTTTTAAAACTTTTACTGAGAGAGAGTATAGGCACACTGGAAAGCACAGACATAATTCATCAAAAAAGCTAAAGACTTTTTTGATCATTATACCTCCCCCAGGATACAACTGGTTTGTGAGAAACCTGTGTCTAGACCCTCAAAACATGTATTTCTTATTATCTTCCTACGATGACAGCCTGACACCATTTATAACATTAAAATATTTGATCTCCCCACACAGGAAAATACTCAAACTATGGCATAATCATTCACAAAATGGAGTGTGGTGTGTAAAAGTGATGAAAGATGTTTATGATGAATTTTAGATATAAATTGTCACATTACAATGCCAAGTGAAAGAGGTACAGCACAAAGTTACAGACAGAGTTCCAGCTCACAGTCGCGGCAGAGTAACTTATATCACACTCAACCTCCTTGCTGGTAAGTTACAGTCAGTTCCCTCAGGTCACTGCAATCAAAGGCAGAGAGACTGTGGAGTGAGGGACACACCCTTGTAGCTTCTCCCCTGAAGGCAGACCCAGCCACTGCTGTACAAGCAGACAGAGCTCAGGAGGGAACTAGTCTTACTGGGTTCAGAAGCCAGTGGAGACAAGGGCAGGCAGGTCAGCTGAAAGGGGAAATTCCAGAAAGGAGGGAGTCCACAGTTGGCACACACACACCCCTCAAGTCTTTGGCTGAGTGCTGACCTACACATGAACAGGGAAATGGGAATTGGAATGGCCAGCCTGGAGAGTTTAGATTTAAGTCTATAAGTTAAAGGACTCAGTAAACACATGAAAACCTACATGGGCCTCATTTTAGGAGTTAGGATCATGTCCCAGCACTCAGAAATCCTCCCTCGTGCTTAAGGCACAACTGAAGTAGACCTGCTGTAACAGAGAGGAGTGTGACCAGCCAGTGACTCAGCTAGTGCCTGTTGGACCAGAGGCCAACATTCCTCAGAAGAAGACAGAGTCCAGCACCTCTACAGTGTGTCATCCACAGCACCTAACTGTACGACCAAAGTACTACACAGAAAGAAGAAAAAAAAACACAGTTCACAGTCAAGGAAGAAGAAAACGGTCAACAGAACAAGATCCACATATAAGCCACATGTTGAACTAGCTGGTAAGAACTTTAACTCTGACAAATATGTTAAAAAGAAAAATGTTCTTTCTCTACAGAAGAGATACATATGACAGGTGACGTGACGGAATCAGAAGAAAGCTCTTGACAACAAAAGGTGACAAATGAAATTCCTGGAATGGAAAAATGCAACATCAGAAATAAAATAGTATTAACAGTAGATCAAACAATGGGAGAAAGACTTGTTCAATATCATATCCATGCTAAATATCTTTGTCCAAGCTAAAAATCTCTCATAGGAGAGATAAAATTATAACAGAACCTTAAAAAACTGGCACAACACCAAATGGTCTAACACACCTACAGTGGGAATGCTGGATGGAAAAGAGATGGGAGCAGGGAATGGAGGACGGAAATTTGTAAGTAATAGTGACTGATAATATTCTAATTGCTTCAGCATGAACTCAGAGATTCAAGAATTTTAGCAAACTGCAAACAAACAAAAGCAAAGGAATCCACAGCCAGGCACATCAGAACTCACCATTTAAAAGTAAGCATGGAGAAAGATCTACAAGCAGCCAAGGGTGGCAAGACATATTACAGACAAGTAAAACATAAAATGTTCACAGTATTGGCATAAGAAATGATGTAAACCAAAAGACAACAGAATGACATCAGTAAAATGCCAAAAGTAAAAAAATGACAACTCAGGATTCTTTATTTTTCCAAAATTTGTTCATTTCTTTATGGCTACACTAGGTCTTTGTTGCTGGGTTTTCTCGAGTTGTGGCGAGCAGGGCTACTCTCTAGTCATGGTGCGAGGGCGTCTCACTGCAGTGGTTTCTCATTGCAGTAGTGTGGCGTGCAGGCTTAGTTCTCAGACCAAAGGATCAAAGCCCTGTCCCCTGTACTGGCAGGCAAATGCTTAACCACTGGTCCACCAGGAAAGTCCCCGACAACCTAGAATTCTGTATCCAGTGAAAATATCCCTCACAGGTGAGGGCAAAATGAAAACATCTTTACACAAAATCTAAGAATTTTACTGCAAGCGGGCCTTACCTGATAAGAAATATTAAAAATTCTCAAGAGAAAGGAAAATGACAACAGATGGAAACTCAGATCTACAGAAAGGATGAAGATTATCAGAAAGGTAAAGAATGGGTAAATAGAAGAGAATATTTTGCATGTTGTAATTTCTTGAAAATATAGATTGACTGTTTAAAGCACTAACGACAGTGTGATGCAGGACTTATGATACATGGAGAAGCGGGATACATGACCATGACAGCACAGAAGATGGGAGGGGAGGGGTCACCCTGCTGTAAGACTTCTGCGCTGTCCATGAGTTGCCATCACACTGCTCAAAGGCAGTGAGGGGTAAGTTAAAGCCCACATCAATTACTGTTTAAAAAAAAGAAGTTTAGCTAGTAAGCCAAGAATGGAGATAAAATGCAACCATAAAAATACTCCATTAATTAAAAAGGAAGCAGGAAAATGAAAAAAAATGAAAGAATAAATGGGACAAATAGGAGATAAATGGCCAGGCAGCAGACTGAAACTAGTCGCGCCTGTGGTTACAGGGAAGTGGTCCCAGCCAGCTGTCCAGTAGACCCTTCCGTGACAATGCCAAGCTGCCAAAGGAACCACTAGCTACATGCAGACATGGCACACCTGGTTGTGACACTTGCAACTGAGGAAGGAACTTTCAAATTTTATTTAATTTTAACTAATTTAAATATCCAGGTGTGGCTAGTGGCCACCATACTGGACAGTGAAGGTCTAAGCTTTTCAAATAAAAGGAAATTGTCAGACTGGATGAAAGAGCAAGACCCAACTCTGTGCTGTCAATACAGTAACTGACAAGCTCATTGTAAAATTTACATGGGAAGCCAGAGGACTTAGCATCACCAGAATCACTGTGCAGAAGAACAAGCTGAAGGATGCACACTAGCTGGTCTAAGGCTGCAGTCACCAAGTAGTGTGGTATTATGACTGTCTACTATTTACCTACAATTTAATGAAGAGGATGGGCTGGGGAACATGAGGACTCAACCATGAGCACTCAGTGCACCAGTCACCGAGCAATTACAGTAGATTCAGCAAAGCAGCGTGTCAGAAAGCAGGTTAAGAGTAATTCAGAAAGTCTGTGAGGTGGTAAAATAAAGATGGATAGGCTCCTGTTACCAGTAAGAGAGCAAGAATGAACAAATCACCATTTATCAAAATGATGGGGACTTCAGCATGTGTGGAGGAAGAGAGGAGACTACAGAGCACAGAACTACAGGAAACCAACCATGATCACCTATGCTCACGTTTGCAGTTTTCTTTTTTAAAAAAAAAACTCACCTTGTTCACCAGATTAAATTTACTCCTCTCTTTTCAAATAACTTTTTAATAAAAAACTACCAAAACCCATCCTCCTGCGCAAGTACATTCAGAACCCCCTTGGAACCATGAAAGTCTGCTGCTGTGCTCAGGAAGGCTCCTACAGGGCCATCCCATGGCACCTCGCCTTGTCATCACCAAAGTCTGTGAGGATGCCTGCCAGAGCAGGGCCAGCTCCCCCAACCGCTATGGCAGAGCTGGAACCTGAATCTGCTTGACATCAGGCAGGGTTGAGACACTGTGGCCACTCAACAGTGATTCAGTTCATTACTGATTTTGAACTTGGATCAGTGTTAACAGTTAATTCATATTCAAGGTGAGTACCACCACCAAGTCTGTCTAACCGCATCCTGAAACCACAGAGGCATCCGTAGTACAAGGTGGGTCTGGTCTACTTAAGAAACATACTCACTTTCTGTTCATGGTCAGATACTTGTGAGGACGTATGAGCTGTTTTTGCTGTAATGTGAGACTGAAAGAGCTGAAAAAGAAAACACAGATGTTACTTAAAAAACAAAACACCTATATCTAAGCAATATATTAATAGTTACATTAAAAAGGAATTCTAGTATTTTCATTATCACCAGGCTTTGACTTGTGATCTACACAAGGTTTTCTTGCTGGAAGTATATCTGCAGAGGTCAGTACCATGTGATAGTCAACACACGATACACATTATTGCACTTACACCTTCACTCACAGAAATGTAAAAGTTACCATCACAGAACCCCTGCTAGAGCCGTCCCCAGGCCAGTGGGGCCCAAGCAGCTGTGGGGTTCTCAGAGTAACGCTGCCTCAAGAGCACTCCATCCTGGCATGCAGCGCAGGACATGGAGAAAACATGTCCTTTTTAAAAAGTAACAGTAACACGGATATAGTAAGAAAAAACGCAAACAGTGCCGGAGGAGAACAGAGAGCAGACCAAGTTCCCTCCTCCCCCGACCCTTGCAAGCTGGCAGTTCTCTCCCCTGGGGGTAGAGGCGGCCTGGAGTGTGAATGTACAGTGTCTGTGGCTCATGACTGGTGATCTGCAGTGGTTGTCCGTCCCACCTAATCTGTGGTGGGGACCACGTCAGCAGAGCATGAGCTACCTCCCTCCCTTCCTCCCTCCCTCCCAGGGCAGTGCCACTTCTATAAACTGCACAACATGTAGATGCACCATCTTTAACTACAACAGCTGCACTGCAGTGAACAGCAGCTTGCCTACACGTGGGACTAAGGGGAACCTGATGCTGTGGCAAGGGAGGGCTATGTGTGGCACTTTGAACCCCAACACGTGGGGCAGCCAGGACTGCATTCTGCAGAACACTAATGACCCATTCCCGTGGTACTTCTGGGTAACGTGAGCTCTTGAAGGTGGGCCCTGGGATCTCACCAGGCACCTTGAGCAGCCAGCTGAGCGCACTATGCTGGGAGTGGCTCTGGCCAGTGGGAATGCACTGTGTATTAAGAGACAGCCAGGTCTCGGGGTGAACACAGGAACTGGTGTATGTGTAAGAGAAAAGCACCTTGATACAAAGCCCACCAGAACTGAACTAGTGTGGCTTTAACTGTACACACACTGCCCTGACTTTCCCCACCCCTGCCACCATGTGTCACGTGAGCTGAAGAGCACACCCCCCAGTCTGAGCCAGCACAGAGGAGCCAAAGCACTGGGAAGACAGCCATGGTCACAGCCACACACACAAGAGGGAAGACGACACTGCACTGGCCCAGGAGACGACAGCCTCAGTCAGGCAAGGCGGCACTTAAGATAGAAAATGTCTCTGAGCCCTGAAACTGACGTGGAGTATCCTATCTGGATAAAGCAAACCATCAGTAGAAGAGTTTGCTGGAAACAAAGGGCTCATCATTTCTTGATGTCAAGTTATGAAGAGACCAGAAGTGGAGCAGGGAGCTGCAGGATGAGGCCTGGAGTGTCCACCTGGGGTGGAACCTGCTGTCGGGACACCAGGCACCATGGAGGGAGACTGAGCACAGCAGAGCCTCTGTGTCTGCCAGCATCAGATGGGAGTGGGTGCTGCATGTCTAACTTAATTTTATCAACTATAGGACTCTAATGAAGATTAGTCTTTAAAAGACTACAGTAAGTAGTCTTGGGTTTTTAGTATAATGGATAGCATATTGAAATTTTTGTGAAATGCTGCTGAGGAAGCAGTATCATTGATATATAAAATTTGCTTAGAAAAAATAAGGTTTTGTACTTCTTTATTATTAAACTTTAAACTTTGACTAATAAGACCAAGGTTACATTTCTGTCATTTATATGAGTTCATATCAAGTATTCACTTTTGTTCATTCATTTCCTGTGTTTCTGAACACCTGCCAGAAAGCCTACTTAAAATCTCTGTGGATAAATGGTTTGATGAGGAAGTACAAATGAGTCACATAAAACTATTATAAATAGTTGTTCTTGATATTTCCACTGGTACTACCTGGCTAGTCAGATTTCCAAAACAGATTTTGGAATGAAAAGTTTTTAATAAATTAACAAAGACATTATTGAAGGTAAAATAACAAGGGGACAAGAATTGACCCAGTGCACCTCTAGTGGTAAATCCTAAATTAAAAACCTGGAAGTGGAATTCCACTCTGCTCCACCGCTGACTACCTTCTTACCATGTACAAGCCCTGTGCTGGCAACAGGGTATCAGGAGGAAGACATGGCCCTTGATCTTAAGAACTAATCTCACAGAAACATAGGCAAATGATTGACAGTCCACTCTCATTTCAAGGCAAAAGGGAGGCCAACAGTCCCTATCTACACCTGATGACAGTTGGTAGCTTTTGTGTTAAATACATGCATCATAGATACACACACACATGTATTTAAATCTATACATCCACATCCTAGAAAGGAAGAATGGATACAGTACTTTTAACTCTTAGCAAAGTCTAACACATTGTTTAGAAGTTTTAGTATATAACGAATCACACACACACAAAAATCCCAGAACATTTGGGGGAAGATCAGGTTCTTCCCCTTCTTCAAAGTATCAGCTTGGGGAGTGTGGGCAACACAACAGATGTGGCACGCAATCTGTTCTGGGGTCCTCTGAACATAGGTGGTAGGGACCTTCTTCCTATCAGTCAGCTACAGGAAGGCATTTGGTGATTCTTTCACAACAGGACCCAAGCTCTTCTGACCCTCCAGCAAACAGTCCTGTGACTGCCTGATAGCCTCTCTCTAGGCATAACAATGAGCTTTGGGTGAACAGAATTATGACTTGGGTTACAATTGCTTCATTTCACCTTCATGTTCCCACTATTTATCTTCGTAAAGCCAATCCAAGGAACAGAACCAAAATTTTCTAACTGTCCTCTGGTATTTCTTAGAGTTTAGTTAAAAAAAAAAAGAGCAGAGAGGTCAAAATAGTTAAACTGGATCTATTTTATGGGTTTCAATAGGTCAGGGTTCTTTGGCTTAAGACAGTACTTTGAAAGGTTCCACAGATACATTATTTAAAATCATTTTATTAAATCTTCAGCTTAAATGAATGTTAATATGCTGATCTAAAATTTTCCTAAAAACAAATAGTAAAATTACCTTATTCAGATTATGTGGAACATGATTCTTGAAGTAGATGGTAATTACAACCAGGGAAAAAAGAATCCAACTGAATCGGTAAGACTTGACACAGGAGAAGCAGTGTGTTGGCCTCCTGTTCCCCAGAGGACAGACTTGGTCGAGGACAGACTTGGTCTAGGACAGCGTGGGGTAGGCCAGGTTCTATCAAAATATCACTTCAATTTTACCATCATCTCCAATACACATAAAAGAAGGTAACTACAGAGTCTGATATGCAGCCTCAAAATATCATCAAGACAGAAAAATTCTTGATAGTAATTCATAATGAGATTTTAAGCTCAAAAAAACCATACCCTTTACAGTAATGTGTATATAAGGGTTAAAATATAAATGAAATTTTATTTTGAAATTACTTTCCTCCCTTAAGTAGAAAAGGAATAGTTTGTGTGTTATAGGAAAAAAATACCCTTTCTAATAATTGCGTTACTGTAGTAACAGTACAGTGAACATCCTTCTGTGGCAGCCAGAAGGTACGCCCCTGAGATTGTCCCTCCAGTAAGCACCTGCAGGACCGGAGCCCAGACCACTCCTTCCCAGGCAGTCCTAGCCTAGGACTGAACAGAGTAGGGGGGCAGGGGGGCAGGACCTGGGCCCTTCTGCCCTGTGAAGGCTGCCCTGGCAGGTACTGGGCTGGCCCAGACTCGCCAAGTCTGCATGGCTTGTGAGCCTCTGTGGATTCTGCTTCCTCCCCTTTCTCCTCCAGCGCCTGACATCCCTTCCACACACAGCCCTCTGTCCCCCACAGAGGCTCCTCCTTGATGTCAGAAGGTGGCAGAGTGTGGTAAATGCCAGAGAGGGACATGACCCAGAGCAGTCAGGGCGGCAGTGGGGGCAGAGTTTCAGCAAGGTGCAGACCAGCTCAGCAGAAAGAGGACAGGCTTGTGCCAAGAGAACTGGACTCCTGCAGGCCAAAAAAAAAAAAAAAGCACGCCACATCCAATTACCTCAAAACAGATCATAGGCCTAAAAACTCTAGAAGAAAAAGTATAAAGTCTTTGTGGTCTTAGGCTTAGGCAAAGATTTTTTAGATACAAGAAGTGTGATGCACAAGATAAAAAATGATAAACTGAACCTAATAAACTAAAAAAATTTCTGCTCTTCAAAGTACAGTTAAGAGAATGAAAAAACAAGACACATCTGGCTAAAAGATTTGTAAGTCATTTATCTCATAAAGGACTTACATAAGAAATATCTATATATTTTCAAAAACTTGGACAACTAGAAACAGAATCCAGAGAAGGCAATGGCAACCCACTCCAGTACTCTTGCCTGGAAAATCCCATGGACGGAGGAGCCTGGTAGGCTGCAGTCCATGGGGTCGCAAAGAGTCAGACACGACTGAGCGACTTCACTTTTACTTCTCACTTTCATGCATTGGAGAAGGAACTGGCAACCCACTCCAGTGTTCTTGCCTGGAGAATCCCAAGGATGGGGGAGCCTGGTGGGCTGCTGTCCATGGGGTCGCACTGAGTCGGACATGACTGAAGCGACTTAGTAGCAGCAGAAACAGAATAACTCAGTTTTTTAAAAATAGGGAAACATTGAAACAGACGCTTCACCAAGGATATAGGGATGGCAGACAAGCACACGGCAAGAGAATCAACATCATTACTCATTAAACAAATGCAAATGAAAACACAAGGTGTCACTGCATGCCTACCAGAATGACCTAAAAAATTATCTGGCAAGGATGCAGAGCAGTTGTTAGAGGGAATGCAAATTCTAGCACAAACATTTTGGAAAACAGTTTGGCAGTTTCTGAAGTTAAAACACACAACATATTCAGCAATCCCACTCCTAGATCATCAGCCCAAGGAAAATGAAAACTAATACTCAAATAAAAAGCTGTATGTGAATGTACGTGTACAGTAACTTTATTAAAAACTGGAAACAGTCCAAATGGTCTTCAAGCGGCAAATGGATGAACAGATTACACTGTGGCCCACGTGCACAATGGGACACCACTTGGCAGTAAAGGAACGTGAGCAACGTGGTGGATGGGTCTGCTCTGCACTGAAGAAACCAGCTCAGAGGCCACAGGAATCCACATCTATGGTGCAGGCGAAGCCGCAGGGGCAGAAGAGGATGAGGAGGCAGACAACAGAGCAGCAAGCACCAGGGGATGTGGGGTGGAGGATGAGGCAGAAATTCTGTAGTTTTCATTGTGTTTGTGGTTATACAATGGTATACATTCATCAGAACTCGTGAAACTTTATACTAAAAAAGTAAATGTTACTGTGCATAAATTATAGCTCAATATAAAGTTAATTCTTAAAGATATAACAAAATTTTCCAACAGTAATTAATACATGGGAAAGCAGCAGCTAACAAAAATTTAGATTATCTGAAGACAATGATTTAAGATGATACATGTATGATTATTTGTGAGAACCAATAAAGAAAATATACAGCAAAATATGCAAATACAAAATGAGATTAAAATATTTTCTCCAACTGTTCAAATTACAGTTCATTATTGGTTTCTTTTGGCTCTCAGAGTCATGTGGAAACTGTAAGTTATAATTCTTTTCCACACAACAGAATCTGTTACGATATGACAAGCAGCCTATCTTTTCCTAAAACAGAGAGCCCCTAGAAATTGTCTCAATGACCTGTGTCACAGGAGGGAACGGTTAACATGACGACAGTATAAATGGATGGTTTAAGAAGGCTGCTGGAGTTAACTGTGCATGGCAGCAAGAAACAGAGGTTTGGAGCACTGAGTAGCTGCCGGAGCTGTGCACCAAGGTCCAGGCAAAGATGTACCAGCACCACAGAAGCAAAGCAAGACACAGCCTGTTCCACAAATTTTGAGACCATTTACCCTTACCCCCCAGAATGGAGATAACAGTCCTCAGCTCAAGGGGTCGGTAGGAGAAATGTGGTAATGCGAGGCCAAAACCCACCCCAGTGGATGCAGTCAGCACCAGGAGACTTCCGTTATCCCAGTGGTGTCCCAACAAAAATATATCTCCAATACATAAAGTTTGCAAAGTCTTTAGATATTCCTAGATCACTAAGAACGTAAAGCTATATCTAAAGAAGTTGAAAATAATGGTTAGTTTCCTTTAGTTTTCAAAAAATATATTTTAAATTTTACAGCTATTTTTCCCATGATTGGCAAATACAATTGAAAGGCATCTTGTGATATTCTAAGATTGAGCATACAGGCTGAGTATGAGATGATGAATCTTTTTCATGCTTAAAATATTACCTCTGTGCTCATCCATGGCTATCTCTTCCTTTAATACTCACCTCAATGCTGTGCTTTGCCAAAAAGGCTTCACTCTTTTTATTTAAAGCTAGTACAAATCACGATCTCATATATAAGTTCATTTTAATAAGCTGCTTGGATTCACAGAAACAACATTACATTTAAAGACCTGGTAGGTTGACAAATACCTTATTTAACCCATAACATACTATTTATAATCTTAGACTAATTTTTTTCAAATCCAGCAGCAGACAAAGCACATTTATTGCCCTGTTCCTAAAAAGACTACTCCAGATCATGCATTCTCAATGGGGGTATCCCCACCATAAAGGTAGTAGAAATTGGTTCTGGGGGGGACCAAAATTTCAGTGGTTTGTGGCCTTCCAAAGCTCAGTCAACCTTATCTGAAAACAACTTCTTTTCCTAGTTTCTTCTTTAGTACCGACTCCCTCTCCTTTCTTCCCTGGTACCAA
Organism: Capricornis sumatraensis; assembly: GCF_032405125.1. Lineage (NCBI taxonomy): Eukaryota > Metazoa > Chordata > Mammalia > Artiodactyla > Bovidae > Capricornis > Capricornis sumatraensis. Next base: position 62,345,091 of record NC_091069.1, read on the forward strand.
CTCCCTCTCATTTCTCCTAGAGGAATTCTAGTACTGAATTCCTCTCATGAGGGAGAACTTGATTAACTGGATCAATTCATAAGACTTTAGTTAATGTTATTAACTAAATTTGATTTAAATTTCATTTTTGTCCCGAAAGGTCAGTAATGAAAAATGGTAGAGAACTACTGCTCAGATAAACCCCGAAACAGGCCACGTCTGCATGTGGCTTTTTCCATCTTCCTCCGCAGCCCTCTCCACACTGTCCTGCACTCCAGTTTCTTCACCCAAGTCAGTCCTAAATCAACTGCCCACCTGTCTTCACTCTTAACCAAATTTTGTGGTCCATATGATCATTTTGGTTAGCTTTCTGTGGTTGTGGTTTTCATTCTGTCTGTCCTCTGATAGATGAGGATAAGAGGCTTGTGCAAGCTTCCTGATGGGAGGGACTGGCTATAGGGGAAAACTGGGTCTTTCTCTTGTGGGCAGGGCCATGCTCAGTGAATCTTTAATCCAATTTTCTGCTGATGGATTTATTAAAATGCAGAGACTTTATCAACCAAGGTCCATATTGTCAAGGCTATGGTTTTTCCAGTAATCTTGAATGGATGTTAGAGTTGGACCATAAAGAAGGCTGAGCGCCAAAGAATTGAGGCTTTCAAATTTTGGTGCTGGAGAAGACTCTTGAGAGTCCCTTGGACTGCAAGGAGATCAAACCAGTCAATCCTAAAGGAAATCAGTCCTGAATATTCATTGGAAGGACTGATGCTGAAGCTGAAACTCCAATACTCTGGCTACCTGATGAGAACTGACTTATCTGAAAAGACCCTGATGCTGGGAAAGATTGAAGGCAGGAGGAGAAGGGGACAACAGAGGATGAGATGGTTGGATGGCATCACTGACTCAATGAACATGAGTTTGAGCAAGCTCCAGGAGATGGTGAAGGACAAGGAAGCCTGGCATGCTGCAGTCCATGGATGGGGTCACAAAGAGTCAGACATAACTGACTGACTGAATAACAACTAGGCAGTCCTGGTTTATTAATAACTCAAAGTAATATTCCAGTTAAAAAGTATACACTCGACTAAGTGAAAATATCACTGTGTTCTACTTATTTTTGCCCATGAAAAAACTGGAGAACAGACCACTCACAGAACATTCATGGTATCTATCAACATGTTTTGACCTAGCATTCCATTACTTATGAACTCTTTCTGCACACATCACACTGGCTAATGAGAACAAAAGGCCTCCTCACTGCCTCCAAAGAGAGGCAAGATGACCTTGGTCTGGCTTTTCAGAGCAGCATGAGAGGAGACCAGAGAAGTTGTTCCACAGCTCTCCCGCCTCATCTCTGGTGAGCCCTGTAGTTGTGAGACAACAGAGCTGCCTAAAACTAGCTTGAGGGGCTGGGGAACCCATCCCACCTGGCAGGAAACCTGCAGGGCCAGCCCATCTCTCTGGCTCTCCACCTCACCCACATCTCAAACAGCAGTTGCCTCTTCTACTTTCCCCCAACCTTAACCCCTTATTCCTCAGGAGGCATATTTTATTTTTTCAACATATGGCATAATTTTAATTCCCCCTTAAGTTGTATTACTCAGGTCTGACATCCCAGAAAAAAACCTATTCCTCTTATATGATTTCTACTTCTGGTTTGTGAACTAAATGATTACCATGCAACCTCTACTAAACTACCATATGCTTACGTTTCCATCTGTCAGCTGTCTCAGGCCTCAGAGTATGAGGATTGTTCAAACAGAAGAAGATTCAGGATGGCCCTAAAATGGAACATGGCCAAGAGGGTGTATCTTTTTCCCTCTTCCCTAACAGAGGTTCCAGGGCCTCAACCCTCCATGTCCATGTGGCACAGCTGCCACTTTGTCCAGGCATCTTCCCTTGTGATACAAAACTGGGGTGAAATTCTGACACCTGGGTTCATCTTCCTTTGCTTCGTTTCTCCCAAAGGCTGCATTTCAAAAATCCTTCACATGCTCTGTTTGAGTCTGCCTTCCTTTTTAAGTCTCACTATCTGGTTCATCTTAAAAAATTTCCCCAATAATTTATTCCATAATTTTAATTTTTCTAGTGTCAGAAAAAGCAGACTGAAAGAAATCTGAAAATTCTAGAATTCCTAATATAGCCTCACTCATAGCTATTGAGAGAATATGGTCACAATGTTTCTCAAAATAGATACTCCAAACACATGGTCTGAAAGTATTCTGTACCTGGGAAAAAATACCTGGCACTGATCCACAGAACCCAGGACTTCTCAGAGCTTCTCTAAGCTGGTAAAACCCTATAGCCACACATCTTCATTTGTCTCTGACAGGAAAGGTCTGCAGACAGCCAAGGCAGAGCCTGCTGCTGATGCTGCCAAGTTGCTTCTGTCGTGTCATGTCCAAATCTGTGCGACCTCAGAGACAGCAGCCCACCAGGCTCCCCCGTCCCTGGGATTCTCCAGGCAAGAACACCGGAGTGGGTTGCCATTTCCCTCTCCAATGAATGAAAGTGAAAAGTGAAAGTGAAGTCGCTCAGTCATGTCCGACTCCTAGTGACCCCATGGACTACATACAGCCTACCAGGCTCCTCCGTCCATGGGATTTTCCAGGCAAGAGTACTGGAGCCTAGGTTACACTATTTAAACTAACCAAAACAATAAACAAGGAAAAAGAAGCCACTTAAAGCAATTTTGGACAACTTTAACATGTAGGCACATGTTCACTTTTACAATGACAAGTTCTAGAAGGAATCACATAATGTAATGAACGTTGGGTTCTACTGTATCTAAACTGCTTCAGCTAAATCCTCAGTGAAGAAATCTCCAGCCTTGTTTAGAAAAAGTAGTTAATTTCAAATAAATGGAATTACCAAATAAAAAATTTCAAAAACAGGAAAAATGCTCAAGCAAAATATGCATATTTACTAAAAGTAATAAAATATTATAAGAATGCTAAATCATAATTGGTCTTAAAGGTATTTAAAATCATAGCTTTCAATCTTGTGGTTATGTTTGAGCCTATGAGCTTCTTATTTCTGTGATCTTCAAAACATAAAGGGTGTTAAATAAAATTTTAAAGCATCATCTAAATCAGACTTCCTCCCAGATATGATCAAAAGAAAGTGTAAAAATTAAAGTTCTCAGTGAAAAGCTTTGAGAATCAGGTATTTTATATTAAGAATACTTAAAATCTCCATCAGAGAAAATTAAATTTAGTATGATTAAAAATAAAAGGCCAGTAAGTATTCTTGAGAAAAAGAAATCTATTCTGCAGTAAAATATGAAAATTTAAAACACCTTCTTCCTCCTTTCCCACACACCAAAATAAGTAGGTAAATAAAACAGTTATAGTTTGGAACAATGTCAGGAGCAAAGTCAGCCTGGGAAAAGCTCAAAGGCTTGGAAGAAGGAGGAGCCTCATTAGAACATAAATGCAGACTAACGGCTCTGCCCATAAGAATTTATAACTAATATGTGTAACAATCAACACGAATAAAATGACTCAAAAATGATCATGGTTATGGAGGATACAAAGAATATTACAAACTGTGTTTCCTAAGTAAGTAAAGTCAAGTCGCTCAGTCGTGTCAGACTCTTTGTGACCCGGTGGACTGTAGCCCACCAGGCTCCTCTGTCCCTAGGATTCTCCAGGCAAGAACACTGGAGTGGGTTGCCATTTCCTTTTCGAGGGGATCTTCCCAACCCAGGAATCGAACCCAGGTCTCCTGCATTGCAACAGACGCTTTCCTCTGAGCCACCAGGGAAAGATCATTTAACTGACGGGGTAAGGGGCAATGCAAGGTTCACTAAAATTTAATGGAAAAAGTAACAATACAGAACATAAGTTAGGTATTGCAAGGAGCACATGACTAGTGGCAAACAAGTGGAATGACAGAAGGCCATGGGTTAAAAGCTTCAGAGGAGATGGGACGGAAACTCGGTCTCATTATCTTATGACTGTAGGACATGGACCAGTGAAGGGATGTCACTCCAGATCAGAAACACAAGGTACTGAGGTAGTGATTAACTCCAGGACATAAAAGAGAATTAAAAGTCACAACTTCAAGAGAGAAAGTAAAACAAATGCAGGAAACTTCTGAGATATAAAAAATGTCATCACTGAATGATAACTGAAAAAACCAAGAATTCAGAAGTACTGCATCTTAAACAGGAAACGAAACAGGCAAGAAATAGAAAGATCTGGATACCATTTAAAAGGGCAGTCTGAAGATACAGAAAATTATGAGTGTGTTTCTCTGGAAACAGGAAAAGGTAGTGTCATTACAAGATCCACTATCACAGTCAGCAATACATAACTATACAGTCAAGATCTCCTGAATCATAAAATGTAACCAATTACTAATACTGCAAAATTCAGACTTCAATTGAAGAAAGTAGGGAAAACCACTAGACCATTCAGGTATGACCTAAATCAAGACCCTTAGGATTATACAGTGGAAGTGACAAATAGATTCAAGGGATTAGATCTGATAGAATGCCTGGAGAACTATGGATGGAGCTTCATGACATTGTACAGGAGACAGGGATCAAGACCATCCCCAAGAAAAAGAAATGCAAAAAGGCAAAATGGTTGTCTGAGAAGCCCTTATAAATAGCTGAGAAAAGAAGAGACACTAAAGGCAAAGGAGAAAAGGAAAGATACAAGCATCTGAATGCAGAGTTCCAAAGAATAGCAAGGAGAGATAAGAAAGCCTTCTTCAGTGATCAATGCAAAGAAATAGAGAAAAACAACAGAATGGGAGACATTAGAGATCTCTTCAAGAAAATCGGAGATAGCAAGGAAACATTTCATGCAAAGATGGGCACAATAAAGGACAGAAATGGTATGGACGTAACAGAAGCAGAAGATATTAAGAAGAGGTGGCAAGAATACACAAGAAGAATGATACAAAAAAGATCTTCATGACCCAAATAACCACAATGGTGTGATCACCCACCTAGAGCCAGACATCCTGCAATGAGAAGTCTGGGAAGTCAAGTGGGCCTTAGGAAGCATCACTGCAAACAAAGCTAGTGAGGTGATAGAATTCCAGTTGAGCTATTTCAAATCCCAAAAGATGATGTTGTGAAAGTGCTGCACTCAATATGCCAGCAAATTTGGAAAACTCAGCAGTGGCCACAGGACTGGAAAAGGTCAGTTTTCATTCCAGTCCCTAAGAAAGGCAATGCCAAAGAATGTTCAAACTACCACACAGTTGCACTCATCTTACACGCTAGCAAAGTAATGCTCAAAATTCTCCAAGCCAGGCTTCAACAGTACGTGAACCATGAACTTCCAGATGTTCAAGCTGGATTTAGATAAGGCAGAGGAACCAGATATCAAGTTCCCAACATCCATTAGATCATTGAAAAAGCAAGAGAATTCCAGAGAAACATCTACTTCTGCTTTATGGTGCCAAAGCCTTTAACTGTGTAGATCACAACAAACTGTGGAAAATTCAAGAGATGGGAATATCAGACCACCTGACCCGCTTCCTGAGAAATCTGTATGCAGATCAAGAAGCAACAGTTAGAACGGCACATGGAACAATGGACTGTTTCCAGATCGGGAAAGGAGTATGTCAAGGCTGTATATTGTCACTCTGCTTATTTAACTTATATGCAGAGTACATCATGAGAAATGTTGGGCTGGATGAAGCACAAGCTGGAATCAAGATTTCCGGGAGAAATGTCAATAACCTCAGATATGCAGATGGCACCACCCTTATGGCAGAAAGCGAAGAACTAAAGCCCCTCTTGATGAAAGTGAAAGAGCAGAGTGAAAAAGCTGGCTTAAGACTCAACATTCAAAAAACTAAGATCATGGCATCTGGTCCCATCACTTCATGGGAAATTGATGGGGAAACAGTGGAAACAGTGAGAGATTTTATTTTGGGGGGCTCCAAAATCACTGCAGATGGTGACTGCAACCATGAAATTTAAAGACACTTGCTCCTTGGAAGAAAAGCTATGACCAACCTAGACAGCATATTAAAAAGCAGAGACATTACTTTGCCGACAAAGGTGCATCCAGTCAAAGCTATGGTTTTTCCAGTAGTCCTGTATGGATGTAAGCGTTGAACTATAAAGAAAGCTGAGCACTGAAGCATTGATGCTTTTGAACTATGGTGTTGGAAAAGACTCTTGAGAGGGACTCCTGAGAGTCCCTTGGACTGCAAGGAGAACCAACCAGTCCATCCTAAAGGGAATCAATCCTGAATATTCATTGGAAGGACTGATGCTGAAGCTGAGACTCCGGTACTTTGGTTACCTGATGAGAACTGACTCATTGGAAAAGACCCTGATGCTGGGAAAGACTGAAGTTGGGAGGAAAAGGGGACAACAGAGGATGAGATGGTTGGATGGCATCACCGACTCGATGGACATGAGTTTGAGCAAGGTCTGGGAGTTGGTGATGGACAAGAAAGCCTGCCATGCTGCAGTCCATGGGATCACAAAGAGTCGAACAGGACTGTGCGACTGAACTGACTAATAGAGGACATGCTGGAGATCATGCCAGACACAGTCCAGCCAAAGTGTGTCTCATCATCACTAGCTGTGACTCCTTGAGTATCCACTAAACCTCCCTGAATCTTAATGCAGTTTTAAAAGGTTACTTTCCATTTGCAGTTATTACAAAATATTGGCTAAACTCCCTGTGTTGTACAATATATCTTTGAGTCTTAACATCCTCATCTATGAAAAAAAAATGGTCTGAAAACCTGAAGAGTTTCAAGTGAGTTTTAAAACAGAACTCTTAAAAAATAAAGGTGGAATGAAAATGAAAATAAAACATACCAAAATCTGTGGGACACAGCCAAAGCCCAGCTGAAAGGGAAATTCATTAATACCTTATGTATATATTAGAAAGGAGGAAAGTCAATGATCTAAGGTCTCAAGAACTTAGAAAAAGAAGAGCAAACTAAACCAAAAGCAAGCAAAGGAAAGAAAAAGGTCAGTTTTTTGAAAATAGAAAAATAACAGAAAAAACCCGATGAAACAGAAATAGTTCTTTGAAAAGGTCAGTGAAGTTAAACAGACTTCTAGCAAGACTAACAAAGATAGGCAGAAGATGAAAATTTTACCAGTATCAGGAATGAAACACGGATTATCACTGTAGACCCTAAAGAAAGCAAAAGGAGATCAAGAGAATATTATGAACATGTCTATACACATAAATTTTAACAATTTGGAAGGAAATGGATCTCAAAACCAGATACCATCACAACTCACCCAGTGTGAAATAACATGAACACACAGGTAACTATTAAGGAATTTAAATCTATAAGTTTAAAACTCCCCAAAAAGACATCTCCAGGCCCCGATGGTTTCACAGAAGAATCCTACCAAACGTTTAAAGAAGAATACCAATTTTACATAATCTCTTCCAGAAAACAGAAGAGATGGGGACACTTCCCAGTTTCTTTTCTGAAACTAATATTACTCTGACATAAAACCAAAGAGAGTACAAAAAAACCTGCAGACAAATATCCCTCTTGAACTTGATAAACAGTATCTACAAAAGAACAGCAGCAGCCTGCTGCTCTGATGATGGACTGAATTCTTTCCCACCAACATCACAGTAAGGCAAGAATGTCTGCTGTCACCACACTTATTCAAATATGGCAGAAAAGAAAAGGTATACAGACTGGAAAGAAAGAAAACTGTCTCTGTGTTGAGATGACATAATTTTTATGCACACAATAATTTACTCCAAGGAATTTACTCCTAGAATAAATTAATTTGGCAAGGTCAAAGGACTCAAGATAAACATACACATCTCAATTGTATTTCTGTGTTAAAACGATATGAAGACAATGAACATATGGTATCATTTGTAACTGATAAAAAATGAAGTATAAATCTAACAAAACAAATGCAGGACTTGTGTACTGAAAACTATCTAATTCGGATGAAATAAATCTGAGAAAATATAAAGAAATGGACAGAAACACCATGTTCATTATTTGGAAGACTCAACATAGGTAGAAATAACAATTTTCTTTAATTTAATTTTAGACTTAATGTAATATCTATCAAAACCCCAGAAAAATTCTTTGTACATAGACAAGACTATTCTAAATTTATAATAAAAGATATAGAAACTAGAATAGCCAAAAATTTTTGAAATTTGAGAATAAAGTGAGAGTAATCAGTCTACTCTATTTCAAGATTTATTTATATAGTTATAGGACTCAAGATTGCATATTAACAGAGACCCCAGAAAAAGATCCGCACAACATGCTCAACTAGTTATTGACAAAAAGTGCAAAAGCAATTCAATAGAATATGATAGCCTTTTCAACGTATGTTGGAGCATCCACTAGTCAAAAATGACCCTTGACCTAAGTCTTACACCTTATACAAAAACTAACAAAACGGGTCATGGGTTTAAATTTGAAACTAACTACAAGACTCTTAGGAAAAAAATAAGAGAAAACCTTTGGTATTCTGAGTTAGGCAAAGGATTCTTAGACTTGACAAAAAAGTACAATCCATAAGAGAAAAAGGTGGTAAAATGGGTTTTATCAAAACTAAATATGTTTGCTTTGCATGGTATCTAGAATACATATTTTAAAAACTAAAATCAGCAGTAAAAAAAGAAAATCCAGTTAGAAAATGGGCATAAAAAATGAAATTCAATGAAGAAAATACACAGATGGCAAACAAGCACATAAAAAGATGTTTAACATCACTAGCCATTAGAAAAGTGCAAGTTAAAACCACAATATATAATTACATACCTATCAGAACGTCTTAAAAAAAACCCCAGGAACTCCAAGTGCTGGTGAGGATGTGGAGAAACTAATCTCACATACACTGGTGGTGGAAATGGAAAATGCAGAAACTGGGAAACAGTTTAGCAGTTTCTTAATGAAACTAGTAACTGCCATGTGAATTCCAGAGAACTGAAGACAACATTTTCCTTATGTTACGTGTTAACATACAGAAATGTTTTATAGCAGCTTTATTTATAATAGCTCAACAATGGAAACAATGTAGGTGTCCTTCAAAGTGTGTTACATCCATACCATGTAATATTACTCAGCAATTAAAAAGGAGCAAACTAATACTTGGAACAACCTGAATGAATCTCCAGAGAATGCTACTGAAGGAAAAACATCCAATCCCAAAAGGTTATATTCTAGGTGATTCCATTATATAACAGACTTGAAAAATTACAGAAATAACAGATTATAATAGTTAGGGGTTAAAGAGGAGGTGGAGTGGAAATGAAGTGGGTGTGGCTACAAAAGGACAAGGGAAGGGTCCTGTGGTGGGGGCAAGTTCTGTCTCCACAGAATCAGTGTCCATGTGCTGGTAGTGGCCTTTCCTATGATTTTGTAACATTTTACTATTAAAGAAGAGTGCGGACTCATTGGAAAAGACCCTGATGCTGGGAAAGATTGAAGGCAAAAGAAGGGGGCAGCAGAGGATGAGATAGTAAAATAGCATCAAATTCAATGGACGTGAATTTGAGCAAACTCCAGAAGATGTTGAAGGACAGGGAAGCCTGGTGCGCTGCAGTCCATGGGGTCACAAAGAATTGGACACGACTTAGCGACTGAACTACTATTATTAATGAAAATTGTGCAAAGTTACTGGGGAATTCTGTTTTTCTCACAATTGCACACGAATTTACAGTTAACTCAAAAAGTTTAATTAAAGGTAACATTACTGCAAAATAAGCACAGCAACGGACAAGAAATCCCATGTTTAATTCTGAAGATTAAACTTCACTCGGAAACAAAGACGTGCACACAAACACAACAAATGTAACAAGGCAGGTCAGAGAGGAAAGCCGAGATTTCTCTAAAAACAAAACAGAGAAGAAAGAGACCTGGCTGAATCAGGAGAAAGACCCTCTTCCAGGCTCTGTCAGAGAAACTGGCTGTGTGATTCTGGACCCATCACCTACCCTCCCAGGTTCCTACCAGCTTAACTTCTAGAGACTGCTCAGGCCAGCACGTCTCACTTTTTGGTCTCAGGTCCCAGAAGAGCTTTTGTTTACGTGGATTACAATCGCTGGTATGAACAGTATCAGAAGTTAAATTTTTCAAAAGACAAGTGGTCCTTCCACACGGCGTAGCGTCGGGAAAACTCCAGGGACACAAGAGAATGAGTGAAAAGGGCAAGGAACAGCTTGGTGTGGCCGAGAACACCTCTGTGACCCTCCCATGGCTTACTCTGAAATGAGACCAGTAGAGGAGGGACAGAAAACGGAAAACATCAGTCGCATCCGTTCTTTTAACGGACAAGGGCTCCAAGGCGGGGAAAAAAGGCTCCAATCCAAAAGATGTCCACGCTGGGTAAGGTGGGAGGCTTGTGGAGGCCTGGGAGGCCGAGTCCAGTGGGGCGCCCGCCACCAGTCCCGCTCCCGCGCGTTTGGGACCGTTACACAAACCGCCCGCTTCACACTCCACTCTGGGGAGACGGGAAGCAGGGAGGCGCCGCCCGAGGGAGCGGGCGGGAATCGCGGGCCCAGCCGGGAGGGCGGGGGTCCCTGGCCGAGGGCGTAGGGCTGGCGGACTCACCAGGTGCCGCGCCACCTCGGAGGCCATGGTCCGGGCGACTGGGCGGGCGAGGGGCCAGCAAGGCGGCGGCGGCCGGCCGAGCCGCGCGTCCAGCAGCGGAGGGCGGGATGGAGCGGGGCGGTGCGGGGCACAGGAGGGAGGAGCGGAGGGGAGGGGTCCCCCGGCCTCAGTGACGTGAGGGGCTGAGCGGGATGGCGCGGGGGGCGGGGCGGGTCTGGTCGGGAGGGGAGGAGAGCTGAAGGGAGGGGTCCTGTGGCCCCAGTGATGTGGGGGGCTGAGCGGGATGGCACGGGGAGCAGGAGTCCAGGAGGGAGAGTGGAGGGGTCCAGCAGCCTCCATTGAGCTGGGGGCCCCTGGGCAGGCTGCGAGTCAGGGCTCCCAGACACGTCCTCGAATTGGGTCTGTCACAAGAGTGTCCAGATGTTTTAGAGCAGCGGTCTCGAACCTTTTTGGCACCAGGGACCCTTTCATGGAAGATATTTTCACAGATGGGGGAGGGGGAAGATGGTTTCGGAATAATTTATACACACAAATATACACTATTTATTGTACACTTTCTATTATTATTATATCAGTTCCACTTAAGATCATCAGGCACTAGATCCTAGAGGTTGGGGACCCCTATTTTAGAGGATGACCAGTCAGTGCCTGGGAGAGGATGGAGCACAATTGCTAAGTTAGAAAAAGAGGCGGGGAAGAGCGGCCATGGCTCCTCAGACCTTTGGGCGGGGCTGAAGCACTGATTGCGGATAGTACGGGGCCGGAAGTGGGCGTGTCGGGGCGTGTCCTCTGGAGGGAGTGGCCATTGTGTCCAGTGCAGGGGCCGGAAGTGGGTGGGGCCAGACGTGTCCAAGGGAAGGCACTGAATGCAGCCGGTTCGAGGACCCAAAAGAGGTAGGGCGGAGTGGGGCGGGGACCGCGGGAGCGGTAAGGCCGCCTCCGGGGAGGCCGGAAGTGGGTGGGTTCCCGACGGGGGCGTGTCCGCGGGTGAGGCAGGGGGCGGTGGCTGGTAGTCCCGCGGCTGCGGCGCGCTAGGAACTTGCGGAGCTCCCGCCGCGTAGGTCCGGAGTCAACCAGGTACGCTATCGAGATGGAGGGACCCGCCGAGTGCAGGGCTCAGGATCGGCAGGCCGAGCTGGAGCAGCCGGTTGGGGGCGCCCTGGGCGGGTCGCCCGAACAGCGCGCCAGCGTCCGCGGCCGCCCCAAGGAGCCAGAGGACGCGGCGGGAGACCGCGCGGACCCCTTCGACCCTGTGGAAGGCACCCCGAGTGCGTCGCTCGGAAGGCGACCCCGCGGTGGCCCGGTGGGGGAAGGTGCGCGGCCCGAAGCGCTGGTCGATGCGCCCCCCACGCCGCGGCCGGGTCGCACCGCGCCCCGGGACCCAGCTGCAGGAGGCTCCCCTCAGCTGCGGCGCGGCCCCGGGGGCGCGGACGGCGCGGCGGCCGAGGAGGAGGGCGCGGGCTCGCTGACGCTGGACCCGCTGGAGCACGCGTGGATGCTGTCAGCCGCCGACGGCCGCTGGGACAGCCTGGAGGGGCTGCTGGCCTGTGAGCCTGGGCTGCTGGCCAAGCGCGACTTCATCACCGGTTTTACCTGCCTGCATTGGGCAGCCAAGCACGGCCGGCAGGAGCTGCTGGCCCTGCTGGTACGCTTCGCGGGCCAGCACCGGCTGCCGGTGAACATCAACGCGCGCACGAGCGGCGGCTACACCGCGCTGCATCTGGCGGCCATGCACGGGCACGTGGAGGTGGTGAAGCTGCTGGTCGGGGCCTACGACGCGGATGTGGACGTTCGCGATTACAGCGGCAGGAAAGCGTCGCAGTACCTGAGCCCGAGCACCGCCGAGGAGATCCGGACGCTGGTGGGAGCCCTGGACGAGGACGAAGGCGAGAGCGCGGCGAGCAGCGGGGGAGGGCGCTGGAGGCTCTCGAGGGTGCTGCCCTCGCACCTCATCTCTGGCAGGCTCTCCCACGCTCTGGAGGACAGCGGGGACCATCACCACCACCTGGCCGAGGGGTTGACTGCGGGCAAAGCGAAGGAGCCGAATCGCAAAGCCTCAGGCAGCTCTAGTGGTCGGATGAAACCCAGACTCAACAAAATCCGCTTCCGAACCCAGATCATCCACACCACACCCTCTTTCAGAGACCCAGAGCAGCCTCTGGAGGAGGGGGAGGACGAGGAAGAGGACCGATCTCTTAAAGGCCACTCGTCCTCTTTCAAATTGAGACCCAAGTCCAATGTATTTGGGTAAAAATCATTTCTTTTAGAAAGTTCTGAGATTTGTTTGTCGTCAGGAATAGGATACTAGGTGTAGACAAGCAAGTGAGACCAGAAAAGACGCTGAAGGCTGCGTTCTTAATCCGAGGGGTCTCCCCAGCAATGTGGCTGCCGTGGCTTTCCAAGTGATTCCTCCAACCTTGACCTTGGCCCCCTGCCCCCTGTAGCCTCTCTGCCCTGGAGTCGATGTTTTGGAGAACTAGTAATGTATCTACATCCGGTGCAGAGTTGATGATTGCAGCTTCCTTTGATTTAAACATTGCCGGATGCCATGCAAAGTAAGGAATATTGCACTTTACAGTATCTTTTTAAAAGTGGTTACTCTTCCAAGAGCTTCCCTTTGTGGCTCAGCTGGTAAAGAATCCAACTGCAATGCAGAAGACCAGGGTTCGATCCCTGGGTTGGGCAGATCCCCCTGGAGAAGGGAAAGGCTACCCACTCCAGTATTCTGGCCTGGAGAATTCCGTGGACCTTATAGTCCATGGGGTCCCGAAGAGTCGGATACGTATGAGCGACTCTCACTTTCACTTTGCACTCTTCCAAGAGCAGCAAGACATGCAAGTAGTAATAACTGATAGTATTTGTAAGTGTAAACAAAACTACACACCGCCGTCTGTTTTTACTAATTTCATTTGCTTTAAGATACTACTGATGGCCAGGTCAGAGTTTACATGCACAAATACTAATTAGGGAATAATGTGAATACAATTGGGAATTCTGTTGGTACCCTACTTGTAAGTTGTGTTCAACTCTTCAAAAGCTGTTTCAGCTTTAACTACTGAACTGAAGATATGGGCAACGTTCACTTCTGAGTTAATCTGTTGGGTGGTTTCCTCTTAACTATCTCTAATACCCCTGCACTCAGTATTAAGGTACATTATTAATAACTACAGGGCTTCCCTGATAGCTCAGTTGGTAAAAAATCCACCTGCAATGAGGAAGCCCCAGTTTGGTTCCTGGGTGGGGAAGATTCACTGGAGAAGGGATAGGTTACCCCCTCCAGTATTCTTGGGCTTCCCTTGTGGCTCAACTGTTGAAGAATCCACCTGCAATGCCAGAGACCTGGGTTTGATCCCTGGGTTGGAAAGATCCCCTGGAGAAGGGAAAGGCTACCCCACTCCACTATTCTGGCCTGGAGAATTCTGTGGACTGTATAATCCATGGGGTCTCAAAGAGTCAGACTCGACTGAGCAACTTTCACTTTAGTAACTACACAAGTTTTTAAGAAAACACTTGTAACAACTTATGGTACTTCTAGGAAAATAATTGCCTCTGGTTCTTATTCTCACAAACTTGTTTTGCTCTTGTAAAAGTCTGAATTTTTTGGAGTTTTTGTTCCAGGGCTTATACAACCATTGGCTGTACTTGATATGACCCTCTTTGTGCTTAGAGTTGAATTGCCTACAGAAGCTGTTTTCTGGTTTAGGTGATGAGCAAAAATTGATGTAAATATTAGCTGATGCTTCTATGAAGTAATTATTAAATCAACTTAATGATTCTCACATAAGGTACACTTTTTGTTTTCTAATGAAATTCATTCATAATCTCAATACTTTGTAGCCGTGTTTTGCAAATGTTTAAAATACTAAATCTTTTTAGTTTTCATGTTTCTTTGAGTCTATTAGAGACATAGAGTGAAGGTATTGGGAAGCTGGCTAGTAAATCTACCCAGTTAAAAATAGCACTTTATAAAAAAAAGAAAGATAATAGATGGGACATTTGCTATATTTAAATGCTGCTATTGAATCCTTTTATATATAAGTGAAAAATATCAGTCATTGCAATTAAAGACTTAAGTGTACTTAATTACATTTCATTAAGATATACTAGGGTGAATATCTTTATAATTACTGTTCAATTTAATTCAGAAACATATTAAATTCACTTGTAACAGGATTCAAAGCAATTTGAGAGATATCTAATTCCAAAAACTCCTTCTCCCTTGGTCTTTTCCTTGTAAGAAGAAAAAGACAGTTCGTGAAACATGCATTTTGCAGCCTACGGAGATGACGGAGTGAGTTCACAGCTTTCAGAGTGAATGAACCAATACACAATACACAACTGCAGTGTTTAGAGAGTTCTTAAATCTTTAATTTCCCAAATTGTAGAAATTTGTAACAAATTGGTCACACCTCTCTAGATAGTAGTTGAATTTGTTTAAAGGCTAATGAAAAGTATTCATATAAAACAAAGTATTGTCCATTCATGTGCCTTTAGTTTTGTTTTAGGATTACGGAAGTGGGCTATGTACATTTGAGAAGCACTGTTATCCATACATTTAGGTGAAAATCTACTTTTGTATAAATTAAAAATAGGTTCCTATCTAGTACAGGATAAGTTGTAATTTGTCACCAAGTCTTAGGCTTACAGACGTGTGAAGCTGAAGTGAGCCAAAAAAACACTGCAGAACCAGCTCTGCGTTCTCCTGAACAGTGTTAATACCTAAATGTGTATGGTTGGTTTAGTCACTCAGGCGTGTCTGACTGTTACAACCCCATGGACTGTTGCCCGCCAGGCTCCTCTGTCCATGGAATTTTCCAGGCAAGAGTTCTGGAGTGGGTTGTTGTTAGTACCTAATTGCAGAAAATCTATAATTTGCTAGATCTTTAGAAACTGAATCAATGCCTAACTTGCTTTTCACTTTAAAGATTTTAACTTTTCTGATAAAATGTACTTTAAAGTTTGAAAAATCATTCCTGGGGGAACAATTTCTAGCATTCCTTGTCATGAGGTACTTGTGTGCAGTAAGTACAGCATTTTCAGCTGCTTAACTCTGTTCCTCTTTTTTTTTTTAAAGTTCCAAATTGAGATTTATGAAAAGCAAGTGATTTATATAGTTTGGTATTTGTGGAGTTATGCCTACCATTAATGGAAATATGTATGTCAGTAACTCAGAGGTTGTTGAGATGAAACTGGTTAGGAAATCCAGGTATGTCCATGTGCTTCTTCCAGTTGCAGTGGAGACTAATGAGTCTGTCACAGCCCCCTTTACTGTTATGGTGTATAAAGTGCAGCTGGCTTATCCAACCTGAACATATGGTGCTATTTTATTCATGTCTGAAATCTTGGCATCCAGAAGGGCTTGTCTCTTATTTTTCAAATAAATGAAACTTTGGGAGTTCAGAAAGTAAAATCTATGAAGTTTGTTTTGTCAGAATAAAAGATTCACACTAGATTTTCCCTCTGAATTGTCTAAATTGCTGTAGTCTTTTATCTTTTGTAATTTTATGGTGTTTTACATTTCATACAGTGCTTCTTTAAGTTTCCATCTGTTCTTTTTCTGTCCCTTAAGTCACTGCCCATATATCCCTAATTACAGGTGAGGGGATGAAAGTTGGTGCTGTTCAGCACAAAGCAATGGCAAGAGGACCTCAAGACTCAGTGCTCTTCCACAGCATTTATCTCTTCTGCACTTTGAATTGCTAGGTTTTGGCCAAAGTGCTCTGGTTGGGCATGAGTGGTGGAGGATTCAGCTAGAGGAGAGGGTCATACCTTTACCTTAAAAAATTCGAACAAAGGGACCAACAGGGATTAGTTTCTAAAACATAACGTATGGCTCATGCAGCTCAATATATGTATATATATATATACACACACATATATATAAAACAATAAAAAATGGATGGAAGACATACAGATGGCCAAAAAGCATATGAAAAGATGCTCACTGTCACTAATTATTAGAGAAATGTAAATCAAAACCACAATGAGGTGTCACCTCACACCAGTCAGAATGGCCATCATTAAAAAATCCACAAGCAAATACTGGAAAGCGTGTGGAGAAAAGGAAGCCCTCCTACACTGCTGGTGGCAGTGTACCTTCCAGCCAGGATGGAGGTTCCATAAAAAACTTAAAAATAGAGCTACCATATGATCCTACAATCCCACCACTGGGCACATATCCAGAGAAGAACATGGTTTGAAAGGATAATGTACTCCAGTGTTCATAGCAGCACTGTTTACAATAGCCAGGACATGGAAGCAACATAAATGTCCATCGGCAGAGGAATGGATAAAGAAGATATGGTATATATATGCAATGGGATATTACTCAGCCATTGAAGGAGTGAAATAATGCCATTTGCAGCAACATGGTTGGACCTGGAGATTATCATACTGAATGAAGTAATTCAGAGAAAGATAAATATATGCTGTCACTTGTATGTGGAATCTTAAAAGTGGTACAGATGGACCTATTTATAAAACAGAGACAGATGTAGAAAACAAATTTATGGTTACCAAAGGGGAAAAGGGGAAGAATAAATTGGGAGATTGGGATTGACATAAACACACTACTATATATAAAACAGATAGTAAGAACCTATTCTATAGCACAGGGAACTCTGCTCAATGCTCTGCAGTGGCCCATATGGGGAAAGAATCTAAAATACGGGATACATGTGTATGTATAACTGAATCACTTTGGGGTACACTTGAAACTAACATTGTAAATCAATTATACTCAAAAATTAATTAAAAAAAAAAAACTATGACTCTTGCACAAACCAGCTACCATAAACCCTTCATACCCAGACAGAAGCTTAAGAAAGAAGGGAATGCCTTTTTCCATTCTCTTCAATATCCATCAAGCATTGGACATTAATTAATTAATTTCCTCATCAAGGTTGCCTTGATCTTTGTTTTGAGGAAGTTCAGCAGATACAAAGTGTCGTGAATCCTTGCTGTCAACTTGCTCATAGCTCCCTGTAGGAAGATCCTGCTACCACTGCTGCTGGAACTTAGTGTTGTTGCTGATGTTTTGTGACAACGTATAATACAAGGTTTCTATTTCTAGAATAACTTCTTTCCTTAGAAGTGTGTATCTTAAAAGGGCTCATTGATGAGTTCCTGTGAACATATCTGTAATTTTTCCTAGTGAAAGATATTTTTTATTTCGCTAAATATATGGTATTTAGTTTAATTAATATTTAGTTTCTTTTAAATTAATCCTGAAAGTACTCTGGGAATTTGCTGCAAACCATTGTTCCTTCAGTGATGAGTCACATAGTTACAATTTGAGGGCTAGAAAGTGACCCTTTGTGAACCTGTTTTTCAAGATATGGCAGCAGTTGTTTGCATCATTATCGGGTTTTTTTCCTGTGAAGAATATTGTTTTCATGTAACCAAACTTTTTTCTCCTTAATCTTCTCTTTAAATGTCAGTTTTGTCCCAGGAAGGGGCTTCCCCATTCAGTTTATAATAAAGTGTCCACTTTCCATATTTATGCTTCCCGCGGTGGCTCAGAGGATAAAAAATCTGCCTGCAATGCAGGAGACCTGGGTTTGATCTCTGGGTCGGGAAGATCTCCTGGAGGAGGAAATGGCAACTCATTCCAGTATACTTGCCTGGAAAATTCCATGGACAGAGGAACCTGGTGAACTACGTCCACGGGATCGCAAAGAGTCGGACACGACTAAGCAACTAACCCCTTTACCATATTTATTGGGGAATGTGTGACAGGTGCCCCCACTGGCACGAGGCCTGACATGTTGAAGGTACACAACATGTGTTTTGTTTTAATGGAAACGCTAAGGAAATTTTTCATAATGTTGCATTACATGGATAATTTCAATAATATGCTTTCATTCCAATTGAATAAAGGTAAGAATTTTTCCTACAACGTGACTCCACTGCCAGCCAACCACTCCATCTGTAGCCCAGCCCAAAGAACAACCTATTTCAATCCTGTAGGTGGAATCGGCTTTATTAGGATTTTACTTTGTAAGCAATTTAAGAGATTTTCAACAGTAAATTTGATTATAAGAAGTTTTACTTACAAGTTTATTCAAGTACATAATCCCTAGGAGAATCTGCTTTAAATGGCTTTAAATAGTCTATGTATTATCATGCATACAAATGACTACTTGTCCTTGAAGCCACAAAAGCAAGAGAACAGGGAGATGAAGTTTAGTTCAGCTTAGAGAGCTTTCTAATAATCGTTTTAAGCAACGAGTCGGACACGACTGAGCGACTGAACTGAACTGAATCTGTCCCATGAAGTAGAACACTCAGCCTTTGAAAATAACTGGTCAGGGGCTACATGAGGACCAGAAAAGGTGAAACATCATTTTAAAGCACCCCTGTGTTGATGCTGTGTTGAGAAACATTGCTCCAGACCACTCACTGACCAAAGCTTCAGCCCACATTTGGCTGGGTTAGAATGAAGTTAAATATTATGTTTTGTGTTTTTGAAAACAAATGTTATATGCTGTTCTATCAAAGAACCTGGAAGTACCTGTTAGAATATTCTGGTTCGCTAAGAAATGTTGAGCTAAATATTCTAGAAATATAACTGAGAATCCTTGAGATTTGTCCAGAAGTTTCTAGTGGTTTTTTTTTTTTTTTTAATATTTACTTATTTTTGGCTGCATTGGGTCTTAGTTTGCAGTGCTCAGGGTCTCTAGTTGTGGTGCTTGGGCTTTGTTGCCCCAAGGCATGTGGAATCTTTGTTTTCTGACCAGGGATCAAACCTGCGTCCTCCACCTTGGAAAGTGGATTCCCAACCACTGGACCACCAGGGAAGTCCCTCCAACATTGATGAATGTGATCATCTTTGTCTTAGTCTGTTTGGGCTGATGAAAGAGCATCCCATAGATAGGTGGCTTTTAAACAACAAAAGCTCTTTTCTCATGGTTATGGAGGCTGGCAGTGCAAAATCAAGACCTCAGCATCTTGGTGTCCAGTGAGGGCCTGCTTCCTGGTTACTGGCGGCTGTGTGCTCCCCTTGTCCCTCTGGTGTCTTAGCACAGGGGCTGTCAAGGGCACTAATCCCATCATGAGATGAAGCCCTCCAAAAGATCCTGCCTCCTCACAGTATCGCCTTGGGGTCTGGCTTTCAGCGTGAATTCTGAGGGACACAAACATTCAGTCTGTGATGAGCTTACATTCACAAGGCAGTTACTTGGTTGCAGTTGGCAGCCCAACTTGCACAGAGGGGAGTGACTCCTGGCTGAGGGTGTTCTTTGCGTAAAAGCCATTCATTCTGCTAGGAGGTGGAGAAGGCAATGGCACCCCACTCTAGTACTCTTGCCTGGAAAATCCCATGAATGGAGGAGCATGGTAGGCTGCAGTCCATGGCGTCTTGAAGAGTTGGATACGGCTGAGCAACTTCACTTTCACTTTTCACTTTCATGCGTTGGAGAAGGAAATGGCAACCCACTCCAGTGTTCTTGCCTGGAGAATCCCAGGGACGGGGAGTCTGGTGGGCTACCGTCTATGGGGTCGCACAGAGTCGGACACGACTGAAGCGACTTAGCAGCAGCAGCAGCAGCTGCTAGGAGGATGACTGTGTAAACCAGGCAAGGTTTTAAGCACGTTATAAAAATAAGCTGTTTAATTCTCCCACCTCCCTCCCCCACTCAACTCTGGCATCTCTGTTTTGTTGATGAGCAGTCAGTGGCAGAAACTGGCTACTTGCCCAAGTTCACGAAGCAAGTTGGCAGCAGAACCTGGCCTTGAACTCCAGTAGCTGGGCCCCCAGGCTGCGCGGCAACCACTAGCTGTGCCATTTCTCTGGGAGCACAGAGGCAGGGCTACCACCCAGTGGTGCAGAGTATGTACAGTCCCTGTGGAGGAAGAGACCCGACAGATCACCAATAAGCACTAGTCGGGGAGACAGACTTGACTTGTACACCTAACACCGTTCCTGTGCAGGGATAAGAATAGAACTGGACTTTTAGGTGTTTGGTTTTCTTCATCTCACCTAGGATAGAATTCATCTGGGCTGGAAAAAGGGCATCTCCTTAGCTCAGATGGTGGGGTTGCTTCACTGTGTAGGGTGTGGTAATATTTCTCCTCCGGCCGCAACCTCCACCCACTTGTCTGAGCACTTGAACTTTACTGGAAGGTTACCGTCCTTCGTAGTCCTGGGATTCCAGGGGGACCTGGAGGAAAACCAGCAGCTCGGCATTCACTTTCCTTACAGTAAAATTATAACTCACGACTGATGCTAAAGCTGAAACTCCAATACTTTGGCCACCTCATGCGAAGAGTTGACTCATTGGAAAAGACTCTGATGCTGGGAGGGATTGGGGGCAGGAGAAGAAGGGGACGACAGAGGATGAGATGGCTGGATGGCATCATTGACTCGATGGACATGAGTTTAAGTGAACTCCGGGAGTTGGTGATGGACTGGAAGGCCTGGCGTGCTGTGATTCATGGGGTCGCAAAGAGTCGGACATGACTGAGCGACTGAACTGAACTGAATTCTGAATTTTGGAATCTCATTTCAGAATATGCAGAAGCTTACATTTGCTCCACTACAAAGTGTGATGCGTGAGTTAAGAACAGAATCTCAAAGGATATTTGCTCCATTATTCACAATTTCTCTTAAAAAACCAAGTCACTTGCTACAATTTTGATACCCAATAAATTATGCATGAACTTCAAATGAACAAAAATGCCTAGTTTTACTTACTATTTTTCTATTTTAAAAAATGTATGCTCATGGGTAGCTTGAAACAGATAGGGTGAAAAGTAAAAACTACTAATTTCTCTTCTATTTGCATCCCCATCAGAACTCCAGCTAACGCTTTCTTCTATACTTTTGGGTATTTGACTTTTCCTTAATTCAGGCTGGCCTCTCTCCTTGACTTAAAATGATTTATCCATGTTTTACTGGGTTATACCTAATGCAGATACTGAAGAAGCGAGGGTAAGCTGGTGTTGGGCTTCCAGCCTGCGAGCCCCTGTGCATGCCGGCCTCCAGGGTTTCTGCAGCCTCCTGACCATGGCCCGTTGCTCTCCACGCTCACCTTGGGCCACTAGTCACCAGCGCTAGGCTCCTTCCAAGCCTGGCACTCTTCTCTGAGCTATGCAGGCAGTGGTATCACTTTCCTGTCGCTGCCTCGTCCCTGCCTCCGTCCCCAACCCTGACCAGTGTGACAGTTTGCTGCTGCTTGCCTGGGCGTTGTGCGCCCCTAGCTCTTGGAGCTGTGGGTTTCTGGCCACCTCTCTGTTCTCAGGCGCATGCCTTCACCTCGCCCATTCATCCTGAACGTGAAGACTGAGGAACGAAGGGCTCTTCTGGACACCTGGTCCCCCACCATCTTTACTTTGCACACAACTTTTGGATCCCTAAGAAGAGGATACAACTTGAGCTCTTCTTTTCTCAGACCTGTGCCGAGCGGTGCTGCAGGAGAGCTGCTAGGTGATGAGCCTCGTGTGTGCCTGCAGAGATTTGGTTCCAAAAAGCCACCCTCCCCCACCCCAATTATCTTCCGCAAGGTTTTACCCAATTGCCGGGGGCCAGCGTGAGGAACTCCGCCCATGGCAAAGGTCATGAGGGAGGAGGCTTGGCATACGCAAAGGCGTGATCAAGCCTCAGGAAACCCCCTGTTCCCGAGCATCTAACCCCCAAACCAGAGTCTGTTTTATGCTCTCACCTACACCTCTGACTTTACGGGGGGCTCTCCCCCATAACCGTTTCTCTCGGAGATGCAGCTCCAAGGCAACAAAAATTCCTGGGCGTGACAAGAGTGTTTCAGCTTACGGACTCCTCTTAAGGTTATCTAGCCCGCCTGTATAGGTTCGTCCGGCCACATGTGATTGTTTACAGCCTCCAAATCTGAGAGGCACAAGATGTTTTAGACTTTCTAAAGGCAAAATCTTTTGGAGAGTTAGAAATTATTAGTATAATGTGTTGGTTAGGAATTATATTGGTGAAGGGTTTTTTCATTTGTTGTGTCAATAATTGCTGCTAATTCCCTGCTCTGGGTGGGACAAGGATGTCTCAGGTCAAACCTCTCTGCTGACAGACTAGCTTGTGTGACAGGATTATCCATACTGCTGCCACTACCACATGATTGTTTACTACCTCTCAACCATAAACAGCACAGAGTTTTGGAGTATTTTGAGAGTCTTAATTAGCATAGGACTTTTTCTTCTTGTTGAGTCAATGATTGCCGCCAGGCCTCCATATCCTTAGGCACCTGGGAATATATTAATCAATGTATTTGGAATATAGCAAAGGAAATATAGTAGTTTGATGTTAGCAATACTAGACTTTTTGAGTTAATGGATTTTCTCTTTTGTAATAGATCACTGTACTTTGTTATAAATCACTGTGTCCTTGCTATGTAAAAATGTAATTTTATCATATCTTACGACTAAATAGATCTTAAGGGGAACATTGGTGAAAGGATTTTCATTTGTTGGGCTGATGTTTGCTGCTAAATCTCCATGTTCCCTACCCTTATAATGAATATAACTAACATATAGGAGAAATAAGTATTAACCTTTAAGCATATAAGTATTAACCTTTAAGACTAATCATGTTAACCTTGGGTTAAATAAATTCCTTTCTTGATTGTAACTCACTACACCCTCACCCTATAGGAATGTAACTTTATTTGGAGGGTGGTGCCTGGTTTAAGAAAAAACACCCTTGGAAGAAATAAGTTTTTTGGTTATCAGAAAGAAAGAATCATAAAATGTCAGCAGGTCTTACTCATGGCCAGAAGATGATGTACCTTTTTTATACATTTATGTGAAGCATCTGATTTTGATAAAGGTCAGGACTGCTGACCCCTGCGTGACTCTGTATTCATCCCTATGTGTAACAAAAGGTATATAAGCAAACCCAAAAATAAAGAAATCGGATCAGTTTCCGGAAAGACTGATTCCCCCATGTTGCTTCTTGCTACCGTTTTTCTGGCTGAATTCCCATCTGGAGCATGGATGCTATTCCACGTAATCCAAGTTATTCAGCCTCTTTCTCCACTGATCTTCCTACTACACTATCCATTTCTAATATCTCTATATCTGTGATTAAATACGTATTTTTCCAAAGACGCCGACTCCGTCCCCACCTTCAAATCACCCTGGATCCACCAGGGCTGGACCCCGGCACCCAATGCCTGTTCCTTGGAAGGGTCCTTCCAGGAGAGGGAACATGTGAAACCATAATGACCACTAGAAAATGGTGCATTCCTCTATGAAAAACCTGGGAGTTCAGTTCAGTTCAGTCGCTTAGTCATGTCTGACTTTGCAACCCCATTGACTGCAGCATGCCAGGCTTCCCTGTCCATCACCAACTCCCAGACCTTGCTCAAACTCATGTCCATTGAGTCAGTGATGCCATCCAACCATCTCGTCCTCTGTCATCCCCTTCTGCCTTCAATCTTTCCCAGCATCAGGGTCTTTTCCAATGTGTTAGTTTTTCTCATCAGATGGCCAAAGTATTGGAGTTTCAGCTTCAGTATCAGTCCCTCCAATGAATATTCAGGACTGATTTCCTTTAGAATGACTGGGGTTGGATCTCCTTGCAGTCCAAGGGATTCTCAAGAGTCTTCAACACCACAGTTCAAAAACATTAATTCTTCAGTGCTCAGCTTTTTTACAGTCCAGCTCTCACATCCATACATGACTACTGGAAAAATCATAGCTTTGGCTATACAGACTTTTGTCAGCAATGGCTCTGCTTTTTAATATTCTGTCTTTTCTTCATAGCTTTTCTTCCAAGGAGCAAGGATCTTTTAATTTCAAGACTGCAGTCACCATCTGCAGTGAGTTTGGAGCCCCCAAAAATAGTCTTTCACTGTTCCCATTGATTCCCCATCTATTTGCCATGAAGTGATGGGACTGGATGCCAAGATCTTAGTTTTTTGAATGTTGAGTTTTTAGTTAGCTTTTTTGTTCTCCTCTTTCACTTTCATCAAGAGGCTCTTTAGTTCTTTTCTTTCTGCCATAAGAGTGGTGTCATCTGCATATCTGAGGTTAGTGATATTTCTCCCGGCAGTCTTGATTCCAGCTTGTGCTTCTTCCAACCCAGCGTTTCTCATGATGTACTCTGCATATAAGTTAAATAAGCCAGGTGACAATATACAGCCTTGATGTATTCCTTTCCCAATTTGGAACCAATCTGTTGTTTCATGTGCGGTTCTAACTTGCTTCTTGACCTGCATATAGATTTCTCAGGAGGCAAGTCAGGTGGCCTGGTATTCCTATCTCTTTCAGAATTTTCCACAGTTGATTGTGATCCACACAGTCAAAGGCTTTGTCGTAGTCAATAAAGCAGAAATAGATGCTTTTCTGGAACTCTCTTGCTTTTTCCATGATCCAGCAGATGTTGGCAATTGAATCTCTGGTCCCTCTGCCTTTTCTAAAACCAGCTTGAACATCTGGAAGTTCACGGTTCAATATTGTTGAAGCCTGGCTTGGAGAATTTTGAGCATTACTTTACTAGCATGTGAGATGAGTGTAATTGTGTAGTAGTTTGAAAATTCTTTGGCATTGCCTTTCTTAGGGATTGGAATGAAAACTGACCTTTTCCTGTCCTGTAGCCGCTGGTGAGTTTTCAAAATTTGCTGACCTATTGAGTGCAGCACTTTCACAGCATCATCTTTTAGGATTTGAAATATCTCAACTGGAATTTCATCACCTCCACTAGCTTTGTTCATAGTGATGCTTTCTAAGGCCCACTTGACTTCACATTCCAGGATGTCTGGCTCTAGGTGAGTGATCACACCATCGTGATTATCTGGGTCATGAAGATCTTTTTTGTATCATTCTCCTGTTATTCTTGCCAACTCTTCTTAACATCTTCTGCTTCTGTTAGGTCCATGCCATTTCTGTCCTTAATTGAGCCCATCTTTGCATGAAATGTTCCCTTGGTATCTCTGATTTTCTTGAAGAGATCTCTAGTCTTTCCCATTCTGTTGTTTTCCTCTATTTCTTTGCATTGATCATTGAGGAAGGCTTTCTTATCTCTCCTTGCTATTCTTTGGAACTCTGCATTCAGATGGGTATTTTTCCTTTTCTCCTTTGCCTTTAACTTCTCTTCTTCCCTCAGCTATTTGTAAGGTCTCCTCAGACAACTATTTTGCCTTTTTGCATTTTTCTTGGGGATGGTCTTGATCACTGCTTCCTGTACAATGTCAAGAACCTCTGTCCATAGTTCTTCAGGCACTCTGTCTGTCAGATCTAATCCCTTGAATCGATTTCTCACTTCCACTGTATAATGGTAAGGGATTTGATTTAGATCATACCTGAATGGTCTAGTGGTTTTCCCTACTTTCTTCAATTTAAGTCTGAATTTTGCATAAAGGAGTTCATGATC
This sequence comes from Capricornis sumatraensis, assembly GCF_032405125.1. Taxonomy (NCBI): domain Eukaryota; kingdom Metazoa; phylum Chordata; class Mammalia; order Artiodactyla; family Bovidae; genus Capricornis; species Capricornis sumatraensis. The sequence continues at coordinate 62,370,940 of NC_091069.1, forward strand.
TGAGCCACAGTCAGCTCCCAGTCTTGTTTTTGCTGATGGTATAGAGCTTCTCAATCAATCAATATAATCAATCATCTCATGTCAGTATTGATCATCTGGTGATGTCCATGTGTAGAGTCGTCTCTTGTGTTGTTGGAAGAGGATGTTTGCTATGACCAGTGTGTTCTTTTGGCAAAACTGTGTTAGCCTTTGCCCTGCTTCATTTTGTACCTCAAGACCAAACTTGCCTGTTACTCCAGGTATCTCTTTACTTCCTACTTTTGCATTCCAGTCTCCTATGATGAAAAGTACATCTTTTTTGGTGTTAATTCTAGAAGGTCTTGTAGGTCCTCATAGAACCATTCAACTTCAGCTTCTTCAGCATTACTGGTTGGAGCATAGACTTGGATTACTGTGATACTGAATGGTTTGCCTTGGAAACGAACAGAGATCATTCTGTCATCTTTAAGATTGCACCCAAGTACTGCATTTTGGATTCTTTTGTTGACTATGAGGGCTACTCCATTTCTTCTAAGGGATTCTTGCCCACAGTAGTAGATATAATGGTCATCTGAATTAAATTCACCCATTCCAGTCCATCTTAGTTCACTGATTCCTAAAATGTCGGTTTGCTCTTGCCATCTCCTGTTTGACCACTTCTAATTTGCCTTGATTCATGGACCTAACATTCCAGGTTGCTATGCAATATTGTTCTTTACAGCATTGGACTTTACTTTCATCACCAGTCACATCCTCAACTGGGTGTTGTTTTTGCTTTGGCTCTCCATCTCTTCATTCTCTCTGGATTTATTTCTCCACTCTTCTCCAGTAGTATATTGGGCACCTACCAGCCTGGAGAGATCATCTTTCAGTGTCCTATCTTTTTGCCTTCTCATAATGTTCATGGGGTTCTCAAGGCAAGAATACTGAAGTGGTTTGCCATTCCCTTCTCCAGTGGACCACATTTTGTCAAAACTCTCTACCATGACCCGTCTGTCTTGGGTGGCCCTATGCAGCATGGCTCATAGTTTCATTGAGTTAGACAGGCTGTGGTCCATGTGATCAGCTGAAGTGGTTTGCCATTCCCTTCTCCAGTGGACCACATTTTGTCAAAACTCTCCACCATGACCTGTCTTTCTTGGGTGGCCCTGCACAGCATGGCTCATAGTTTCATTGAGTTAGACAAGGCTGTGGTCCATGTGATCAGTTTGGTTAGTTTTCTGTGATTATGGTTTTCATTCTGTCTACCCTCTGATGAATAAGGATAAAAGGCTTATGGAAGCTTCCTGATGCGAGAGACTGACTGTGGGGGAAACTGGATCTTGTTCTGATGGGTAGGGCCATGCTCAGTAAATCTTTAATCCAATTTTCTGTTGATGGGTGCTGTGTTCCCTTCCTGTTGTTGGCCTGAGGCCAAACTGTTGATCCATGCCTCCGCTGGAGACTCCTTGACAGTCACAGGCAAGTCTAACTCAGTCTCTTGTGGGGACACTGCTCCTTCTTCCTGTCTCCTGGTGCACACAAGGTTTTGTTTGTGCCCTCCAAGAGTCTGTTTCCCCAGTCCTGTGGAATTTCTATAATCAAATCCCACTGGCCCCCAAAATCAAATTCCCTGGGGGTTCTCAGTCTCTTTGCTGGATCCCCAGCCCAGGAAATCTGTTGTGGTTCCTGGAAAAAACTGGAAAATGACCTTCAAAACAAAATCAGTCTCCTAAAAATTCCTTCTTTAGTAAGTTAGGGGTGGGGAGAGAAAAGGACAAGGGAGGGAGGACCCAGAGAACCTGCGGTGGGGTATGGACAGCATACAGTGCTCACCAGGGCCCCAGGGAGGGACCAGACCATCATCTCCTGTGTTGTCATGGGGCTCATTGAATTCTACAGAAATATGATGGTTACCCTGTGTGCACGGTAGGGCTTGGTGTCCCCTATTAGTCTTCCGGCTCTGGAAGGGAAGGTCAAAGTGTTCAAAGGAGACCGTGGGAGCAAGGAAGGGGTCTGAGGCTAAGAGGAAAATACCGCCATGGTTCAGCCTATCATACACAATTGTTTTGTGGGAAGCTTCCCTGGGGATGCTGCAGGGAGAGTTAGTGAGAGAGAGGCATGTGGCAGCAGGTTGGGACGTCTTGCTCTGAATTGGAGTCGAGGGGGTCACCCACAGATTCTGGAGAGTGTCTTGAGCAGGATGGTAACAGGCTGCATTTATGTCTTCAGGAGATGTATCTCGCTGAATCAGTTGCTTTCGTTAGTCTAACAGCATTCTGGGCTATGATGTATGTGTTCAGCCCTCTTGCCCACTGCATACTGAAGCCACCACAAGCCATCAGGGGTGTTCCTGGAGGTGGGCTCCCCCTACCCACCCCCACCTCTGCAGAGAGGATAACTGACTCTGGACCATGTGACCCTCTGCACACACTGGCTTCCTGCACCTCCTGCTGCCTCTTGCTTGTACCCAGGACTCTTCAGGTGTAGGCAGTGTTGAAATTAAGCCTTTGACTAATTATGAAGCAGGTGAACAAAACAGAGGAGTATTTAAGGGACATGCTGCTATAGGGGTGAGGGGGTGAACGTTAAACCAGCACCATGTGCCTTTCATTCGAGGCTAATTCTGCCCCTAGTGTAGGATGTTGAAGAGAGCATTCCTAACTCCTAAACCTTGAGGTCATTTTAATTAGAAACTTCTGTAACATGTATGCTTCTTGTCATGCTCCACAAACCTAGCTGCAGGTCACTGTCTGTGTTCACTAACCCCAGGACCTGTGTTGAAACAGACGTTTGTCAGCCTGATTTGAGTTTGCTAAATAGACATCAATCGCACATGCAACATCTTAGAATTCAGAGTTTTCATCCATTCATGTTGATCTCACCTGAAATTAGTATTGCTTTTAGTATTTTAAAATACATAGATATAATTGACTCATGGAAAACACATTCTTTTCTCCTTTAAAGTGACTACTATTTCTTTACAGCTGAAGATTGCTCTACCATCTACTTGCCATTCAGACTTATGCAGCTATGTATTTTTGAGTTTCAGTAGTTCATCCATAAATTGGGTGATAAATCCCATATGTACAGCCCATCACACTTAATGGTTTATTTTATTATCTTTTTATTATGTATTGGAGTATAGCTGATTAATGATATTGTAATTGTTTCAGGTGGACATATAGCAACACTTAGTGGTTTTGAGATTCAAATGATTGGTCACTAGGATGGTTTAAAATATTAAGTAAAGTACTAAATATATAGCAAGTAGAATTAGGCAGCAGTTCCTTTTCCTTCTTTTCTCACCAAACCAGGCTGTTGTCCTCTTCTAGAATTAGGGAAAAGCATCAGTTCAGTTCAGTCGCTCAGTCATGTCTGACTCTGTGTGACCCCGTGAACTGCAGCACGCCAGGCCTCCTTGTCCATCACCATCTCCCAGAGTTTACACAAACCCATGTCCATCGAGTCGGTGATGCCATCCAGCCATCTCATCCTCTGTCGTCCCCTTCTCCTCCTGCCCCCAATCCCTCCCAGCATCAGAGTTTTTACAAATGAGTCAACTCTTCACATGAGGTGGCCAAAGTATTAGAGTTTCAGCTTCAGCATCGGTCCTTCCAATGAACACCAAGACTGATCTCCTTTAGGATGGACTGATTGGATTTCCTTGCAGTCCAGGGGACTCTCAACAGTCTTCTCCAACACCACAGTTCAAAAGCATCAATTCTTCGGTGCTCAGCTTTCTTCACAGTCCAACTCTCACATCCATACGTGACCGCTGGAAAAACCATAGCCTTGACTAGATGGACCTTTGCTGGCAAAGTAATGTCTCAGCTTTTGAATATGCTATCTAGGTTGGTCATAACTTTCCTTCCAAGGAGTAAACATCTTTTAATTTCATGGCTGCAATCACCATCTGCACTGATTTGAGAGCCCCAAAAAATAACGTCTGCCACTGTTTCCAGTGTTTCCCCATCTATTTCCCATGAAGTGTTGGGACCGGATGCCATGATCTTCGTTTTCTGAATGTTGAGCTTTAAGCCAACTTTTTCACTCTCCTCTTTCACTTTCATCAAGAGGCTCTTTAGTTCCTCTTCACTTTCTGCCATAAGGGTGGTGTCATCTGCATATCTGAGGTTAGTGATATTTCTCCCGGCAATCTTGATTCCAGCTTGTGCTTCTTCCAGCCCACCGTTTCTCATGATGTACTCTGCATATAAGTTAAATAAGCAGGGTGACAATATACAGCCTTGACATACTCCTTTTCCTATTTGGAACCAGTCTGTTGTTCCATGTCCAGTTCTAACTGTTGCTTCCTCACCTGCATACAGATATCTCAAGAGGCAGATCAGGTGGTCTGCTATTCCCATCTCTTTCAGAATTTTCCACAGTTGATTGTGATCCACATAGCCAAAGGCTTTGTCGTAGTCAATAAAGCAGAAATAGATGCTTTTCTGGAACTCTCTTGCTTTTTCCATGATCCAGCAGATGTTGGCAATTGGATCTCTGGTTCCTCTGCCTTTATTAAAACCAGCTTGAACATCAGGAAGTTCACAGTTCATGTATTGCTGAAGCATGGCTTGGAGAATTTTGAGCATTACATTACTAGCATGTGAGATGAGTGCAATTGTGCTGTAGTTTGAGCATTCTTTGGCATTGCCTTTCTTTGGGATTGGAATGAAAAGTGACTTTTTCCAGTCCTATATCCACTGCTGAGTTTTCCAAATTTGCTGGCATATTGAGTGTAGCACTTTCACAGCATCATCTTTTAGGATTTGAAATAGCTCAACTGGAATTCCATCACCTCCACTAGCTTTGTTCATAGTGATGCTTTCTAAGGCCCACTTGACTTCACATTCCAGGATGTCTGGCTCTAGGTGAGTGATCACACCATCGTGGTATCCACGATGTGGACATTGAGTCGTGATTATCCGGGTCGTGAAGATCTTTTTTGTACAGTTCTTCTATGTATTCTTGCCACCTCTTCTTAATATCTTCTGCTTCTGTTAAGTCCATACCATTTCTGTCCTTTATCGAGCCCATCTTTGCGTGAAATGTTCCCTTGGTATCTCTGATTTTCTTGAAGAGATCTCTAGTCTTTCCCATTCTGTTGTTTTCCTCTATTTCTTTGCATTGATCATTGAGGAAGGCTTTCTTATCTCTCCTTGCTATTCTTTGGAACTCTGCATTCAGATGCTTATATCTTTCCTTTTCTCCTTTTGCTTTTGGCTTTTCTTTTCACAGGTATTTGTAAGGCCTCCCCAGACAGCCATTTTGCTGTTTTGCATTTCTTTTCCATGGGAATGGTCTTGTCCCTGTCTCCCATACAATGTCATGAACCTCCATCCATAGTTCATCAGCCACTCTGTGTATAGATCTAGTCCCTTAAATCTATTTCTCACTTCCACTGTATAATCATAAGGGATTTGATTTAGGTCATACCTGAATGGTCTGGTGGTTTTCCCTACTTTCTTCAATTTAAGTCTGAATTTGGCAGTAAGGAGTTCATGATCTGAGCCACAGTCAGCTCCTGGTCTTGTTTTTGCTGACTGTATAGAGTTTCTCCATCTTTGGCTGCAAAGAATATAATCAATCTGATTTCAGTGTTGACCATCTGGTGATGTCCATGTGTAGAGTCTTCTCATGTGTTGTTGGAAGAGGGTGTTTTCTATGACCAGTGCGTTCTCTTGGCAAAACTCTATTAGCCTTTGCCCTGCTTCATTTCGTACTCCAAAGCCAAATTTGCCTGTTACTCCAGGTGTTTCTTGACTTCCTACGTTTGCATTCCAGTCCCCTATAATGAAAAGGACATCTTTTTTAGGTGTTAGTTCTAAAAGGCCTTGTAGGTCTTCATAGAACCATTCAACGTCAGCTTCTTCAGCTGGTTGGGGCGTAGGCTTGGATTACCATGATATTGAATGGTTTGCCTTGGAAATGAACAGAGATCATTCTGTCCTTTTTGTGATTGCATCCAAGTACTGCATTTCACACTCTTTTATTGACTATGATGGCTACTCCATTTCTTCTAAGGGATTCTTGCCCACAGTAGTAGATATAATGGTCATCTGAGTTAAATTCTCCCATTCCAGTCCTTTTTAGTTTGCTGATTCCTAGAATGTCGACGCTCACTCTTGCTATCTCCTGTTTGACTACTTCCAATTTGCCTTTATTCATGGACCTAACATTCCAGGTTCCTATGCAATGTTGTTCTTTACAGCATCGGACCTTGCTTCTATCACCAGTCCCATCCACAACTGGGTGTTGTTTTTGCTTTGGCTCCATCCCTTCATTCTTTCTGGAGTTATTTCTCCACTGATCTCCAGTAGCATATTGGGCACTTACCGACCTGGGGAATTTCTCTTTCAGTATCCTATCATTTTGCCTTTTCATACTGTTCATGGGAAAAAGCATAGGGTGATGTATATCAAACGTAATCTGATCATTCAGTTCATTTCAGTCGCTCAGTCATGTCCAACTCTTTGCGACCCTGTGAACCGCAGCACGCCAGTCCTCCCTGTCCATCACCAACTCCCAGAGTCCACCCAAACCCATGTCCATTGAGTCGGTGATGCCATCTAGCCATCTCATCCTCTGTCACCCCCTTCTCCTCCTGCCCTCAATCTTTCCCAGCATCAGGGTCTTTTCAAATGAGTCAGCTCTTCACACCAGGTGGCCAAAGCATTGGAGTTACAGCTTCAACATCAGTCCTTCCAGTGAACACTCAGGACTGATCTCCTTTAGGATGGACTGGTTGGATCTCCTTGCATTACAAGTAGGGAAAAGGAAAATGAAGTGGGAAAACTTAACTGTGTCTGTGGAGTTTTGTTTTGTTTTTAAAAAGATCTGAATCAAGCACAGCAAGATTTTTTTTTCAAACTTTAAACTTTTTATTTTGTATTAAGGTATAGCCAGTTCACAAAGTTGTGATAGTTGCAGGTGAACAGCAAAAGGACTCAGCCATACATACACATGTATCCATTCTCCCCCAAACGCCTATCTCCCCATCCAGGCTGGCACATAACACTGAGCAGAATTCCCTGTGCTGTACAGTAGGTCCTTGTTGGTTATCTGTTTTTAATATAGCTGAGTGTACCTGACCTTCCCACACTCCCTAACTATCCCTTCCCTCTGGCAACCTTAAGTTTATTTTCAAAGTCAAACACAGCAAGATTTAAAATATGATAAAGCCAAGTGATGACTGGACATTTACTATACTTCTCTGCATGTTTGGAATGTTGTCCAAAGGAGAAAAGAACGAGAAAGACAGGTGTTCTTTGGTCTTCTGTATCACGGCACTTCCCTTCTCACTGAACTCATTCATGATAAGGATCTAAGTGATAAAACATGTCCTTGCACAGAAGAGGCCCCCCAGCAGGAGCACCAGCAGGCAGATGGGGAGTGGTCTGGTCTGTGGCAGGTCGCACATCTCCATTCCCACCCTGTCAGAACCTCACTTTTCTGCTACTCACAGCCACACCTCTCAGACTGGCAAATCTGGGAACTTGATGTAGACTGGCTTCTACACTGCCGATGGCAGGTTGGGAAGATCAGAGCGAGGTGCAGGCTGCACTGCTCTGTCATCCACAGTCAGGCTGGCCCTGCAGTTTCCCAGGAGCAGATCCCCAGTGTGGTCCTCAGCCTCGGGATGCTAGAGTTGAGTGCAAGCCTCCATCCTGGCATGGATGGGGCTGTAGCAATGGGGTTCTGGGTCCACCGCTGAGGCAGGAACTTTAAAATCCAACCTTCTGTGTGGGAGTATAGAAAATACATGTAGAAAGTGCACGATTCTATGTATATAATGATGACTTTTAAACAAACTCATCCCAGCTATTTAAGGGGCACCCAGAGTGAGACACAGAACAATACCAGCCCTAGAAAACTGTCTCCCACCACCTTCCACCCTGCCCTCCTCACAAGGGTGACTCGCTCCTGACTCTTAATGGCCTAGGTTCCTGTTGACAATGTTGTACATTTTTAAAGGGGAATTATACACTAGGTACTCCTTGTGTCTGACTGTTTGCTCTATAGCACTTGGAAGATCCATCCATGTTGTTGCTATGAGGTCTGCGTTTATTCTCCTTGCTGTGTGGTTGTGTGACTCTCACAATTTCTCTTTCCTCCATTGACATCGATGAGCAGGTTTGTTTGGGACCTCATGGGTCCTAGGGCTGAGTGCTTGCCTGGCATCTCTGTGATGTGTGGCCTGCCTTCCCAGTGGATAGATTGGGTGGCTCCAGGATCCTTTGTTAGTGGTTTCCGGGACTTTCCTCAAAGCCTGGCCTGCAGCTGCCTCCTAATACTCATGAGGCCTGCGAACGGCCGAGGGTCCCCCTCTTCTGGTTTCTGAAACTGGCGACTGACCACTAACCATTAAAAATGGGTATTTCCTGTCTTCCCCATTTAGCCAATCAGTTTACACTTGTAAGCCTCCTTCACTTAAGTATGCAATCATATTCTCATACTTTCTATTAAACTCGTCTTCTTCCCCCCAGAGCTGTCTGCTTTTATTTTGTATGTGCTAATTATTTTGTTATTTAATTACATGGAATGTATTTTCTTTTTTTCCTCTTTTTAAAAAAAATTGAAGCATAGTTGATTTACAACTTTTAGATAGTTTTATTTATTATTTTTCTTATCGGAGTAAAATTGCTTCACAATGTTGTTCGTTCCTGCTAAACAGCAAAGTGAATCAGCTATATGTGTGCACGTATCCCCTCCCTCATGGACTCCCCTCCCCCTGCCCTCCCCAGGTCATCACAGAGCACCAGGCTGAGCCCCCTGTGCTGTACCGGTACAGCAGCTTCCCAGTGGCTGTTTTACACGTGGTATTGTATGAATGGCAGTGCTGCTCTCCCAGTTCGCCCCACCCTACCCTTCTCCCACTGCGTCCGCATGTCCTGTCGCTATGTCACTGTCTCTATCCCTGCCTTGCAAATAGGTTCCCTGTACCATTTTCTAGATTTCCACATATATGCATTAATATATGATATTTCTTTTTCTCTTCCTTACTTCACTCTGTATGACAGACTCTAGGTCCACCCACATAACTGCAAATGACCCGATTTCATTCCTTTTATAGCTGAGTAATATTCCATTATATATGTGTACCACATCTCTATCTATTTATCTGTTGATGGACGTTTAGGTTGCTTCCATGTCCTATCTATTGTAAAAAGTGCTGCAATAACCACTGGGTTACATGTGTCTTTTTGAATTATGATTTTCTTAGGATATATGCCAAGGAGTAGAATTGTAAGCTCATCAGTTCAGTTCAGTCGCTTAGTCGTGTCTGACTCTTTGTGAACCCGTGGACTGCAGCACACCAGGCTTCCCTGTCCATCACCAACTCCCAGAGCTTGTTCAAACTCATGTCCATCAAGTCAGTGATGCCATCCAACCTTCTCATCCATCCTCTGTCATCCCCTTCTTCTGCCTTCAATCTTTCCCAGCATCAGGTTCTTTTCCAATAAGTCAGTTCTTCTCATCAGGTGGCCAAGGTATTGGAGTTTCAGCTTCAGCACCAGTCCTTCCAATGAATATTCAGGATTGATTTCCTTTAGGATTGACTGGTTTGATCTCCTTGCAGTCCAAGGTCATATGCAAGGTCATATGACAGTTCTGTTTTTAGCTTCTTAAGGAACGTCCACACTGCTCTCCATAGTGGCTATATCAGTGTACATTTCCACCAACAGTGTAGGAGGATTACCCTTTTCCACACCCTCTCTGGTATTTATTGTTTGTAGATTTTTTGATGATGGCCATTCTGACTGTTGTGAGGTGATGCCTCACTGTGGTTTTGATTGGCACGTCTCTAATAATGAGCTATGTTGAGCATCTTTTCACGCGTTTGTTGGCCATATGTATGTCTTCTTTGGAAGAATGTCTGTTTAGGTCTTCTGCCCACTTTTTGATTGAGTTGTTTGTTTTTTTTAATATTGAGCTGCTTGAGCAGCTTATATATTTGGGAACCTAATTCTTTGTCAGTTGCTTCATTTGCAAATATTTTCTCCCATTCTGAGGGTTGTCTTTTTGTTTTGTTTATGGTCTCCTTTGCTGTGTAAGAGCTTTTAAATTTAAATTTAATTAGGTCCCATTTGTTTATTTTTGTTTTTATTTTTGTTACTCTAGGAGTTGGGTCTAAAAGGATCATGCTGTGATTTGTGTCAGAGGGTGTTCTGCCTGTGCTTTCCTCTAAGGGTTTTTCTGGCCTTACATTTAGATCTGTAATCCATTTTGAGTTTATTTTTGTGTGTGGTATTAGGAAGTGTTTTGGCTGCACTGAGAGCCATATGAGATCTTAATTCCCTGACCAGGGATCGAACCCATGCCCCCTGCACTGGAAGCCCAGAGTCCCAGCCACTGGACCACCAGGGACGTCCCCCTGATTTACAATGTTGTGCCAATCTCTGCTGTACAGCAAAATTTGTGTGCTTGTTTTATACCTTTTTCTATCTCAAGCATTTCATCGAAACTGAGGTATGTGGGATCTTTAGTTGCAGCATATGGGATCTTGTTTTCTGATCAAGTATCAAACCCTGGTCCTTGCCTTGGTCTTGCCTTGCCTTTAGTGTCTTAGCCACTAAACTACAGGGAAGTCGCAATAATTTATTTTAAAACCTCAGTCCCATTTAGTGGGACTGCAGTCTTCAATGCAATCTCTGTGACATTCTTTGTTCCATGATTTGGTGGCAGGATTTTATTTCTCAAGAAGATGAGATCATTTCCAGCTGGAGGGCCAAGGAGGACAGGTGGAGTGACAGCTAAGGATAGAAAAGGACAGAAATTTTCTGAAATTAAACACCTGAAATACACATACTGAAAATACCCTGAGAGTGCTGGTTTTCTGAAAGTGGTGTGAACTGTTGGATCATAGTGGTCATAGGACTACAGGTACTGTCTCGTCCAGTTCTTGGAGTCACACGTGAAACAGCAGAGACAAAGGACAGTCACACTGCAGCAGAGCTAAGACGTGGACCTAAGCCTGCAGAGTCTCAATGCCTCCACTTAGACTGTTTTCCGTGGTTTGGATGAATTACACTTTCTTATAATGGAATACTTTAAAAAGAAGTCATGTGTAGTCCCAAATCTTCTTAGAAAGTGAGCTAAATATATAGATACCAGTTCATAAGTTTAATGACAACATCTTTTAATTTTCCCAAATCCTTAATTTGGGAAACTCTAGATGTAGTTGATTTTTGTTTGAATATCAAGTGCTCAGGAGAGAAGCTACGAGTTTATTAAGGCATCTCTGATCACTTTTGCATAATAAAAACTATTTCTGGTCTTTGTCCTGAGTTCCTGGCATTAACTTCTAAAATCCCTTGAAATTTCCTGAGTGACAGAATGTCTTTGTTGTACTAATGGAGTGATGCTGGTGGGTCCCTGGAGAGGCTCAGGATGGGAGCTTGTCACCAGAAAGAACAACTCTGTGATTAGGGGGTTGGGACCTTGAAATCCTTGACCATTGGGGAGGGAGTTGGGGCTGGAGATTGGGTTTAGTCATGTGACCAGTGGTTTCCTCAACCATGCCCACGTAATGAGAACCCAGTAAGAGTTCTGGCTGGACACCCAGGCTTCCCGTTTGGTGAGCAGGAAGGGGAGAAGGCACAAACCCTTCCCCCATCTCGCCCACCTGTGCCCTTTAACATAAGCCCACTCTCTCAAGTCCCATTCTTTCCTGAGCTCTGTTAGCTGTTCTAGTATATTGACAAACAAAGAGTGCCATGAGAACACCACCTGTGTGGAGTCTGGGGACTCTCTAAAACTTGTGTGCAGTGGGCAGCCTGTGGAGGACTCCATCTTGATTGGGGGGCCACTTGAACCCTGATGACTGGTGCTGGAGCAGGCCAGCAGCCAGGTCGGGGGAAGCATGCCATGTTCTCTCTTTAATGCTTGATGTCCCAGATGAAGTACATGGTTACCGTTTTGGAAATTTTCCTTTCAAATTCTTTTGGTTCCAAAATCTTAATAAGTTGCCATAAACTTACTGTTTTTCCCTTTTATTGTGCTCATGCTCAATAGAAGCTCATTTAGGGAATCATGTCAGGCAAGGTCCTGGCTGGAGACAGAAGGCATTTCAGCTAAATTTTTTGGAAAGACTTTTGAATGAAGGAACAATTTTTAAAAGAATAGACAGGAGTGAGGGAACCAGCATGGAAGGAAGAGGTGCCCAGGGAAGCTGTCCTCACCATAGGGCCTGTGGAAAAGCTGTTCCCCTAGAAGGATGCCATCACTGTGGAAGGAGCTGTCCCCCTAGGAGGATACATGGCTGTGAAAGGAGCTGTCCCCCTGGAAGGATAATCACTGCCCTCCAGCCTGCTCTCCCTCCTCCAGTGATTCTCAGGGTGGGGAGAGCCAGAGGCAAGGTTAAAAAGGAAACTTGACTGGAGAATGAATCTGGGGGCAAAGGGATGATCTCTGATAGCACAGAGAATGGGCAGGGGTCACAGCCTGAGAGACAGCCCTCACAGGCTGGTCAGTTTCAGAGTCAGTGGACTTGTGCTCCTTCTGAGAGTTGGTTCTATTTAATTCTCTTTAAAATCCAGTTTATGCAGCAGCCGCTACCATATGAATACCATTGTATAAGACAGATGTGGATTAACTGCTGGTTTTGGTTGTAGTTTCTTGTCCCTTCTGGGAAGCTTTTGAAGAACTGGCTGCATTATCTGTTGCATTTCCCCTGTGATATTGTGATTTCATTTTTCTACCTGCCCTTTTCCCTGCTACATGGTGAGCTTTTTCAGAGTATGGATTTTCTCACATTCCTTTCTGAGTAGTCAGCACAAAAATGTGAGCAGGTAACAAGACACTGTAAGTTCAACAAGCTTATTTGAAAAATACTGAAATAAAATTTTCATAAATAAAATGTATAATAATTGAAATTTAAAACAACAAAAATATAAACTTAAGGGACAGCCTACACCAGATTAGACATCTCAGAAAAGGGGAAAAAAATCAACTGGAAGACAAAAACTTTTCTAGAATATAGCTCATGAAGATTTTATATTAGTGTAAAAAAAAAGTTAAGACTCATAAAGGACAGGATGACATCAAAGATACATGCATTTAGGATTTTAGAAGCAGAAAATATGGTGAAAAGAAGCAGCAGCAGTATTTAAAGAGATAATGGCTGGGAATTTTCCCCAACTGGTGAAGAACACCAATCATTGACCAGGAAGTGCAGCAAACCACAAAAACCCAGGCCTAGAGACATGATAAAACTGACAAACATGAAACTAAGAGAAGACGTGAACACAAACCAGAGAGAAAAGACAGGTTATCTGCAGAAAATGGGTGATCAGGCTGAGAGCTAATCTCTTATAGCAGCAGTGAGAACCAAAAGGTTGGGAGTGGGGGAGGGCACAGTTATTTGCAAATAATATAAGGTCATGGGCTTCCCTGGTGGCTCAGATGGTAAATTATCTGCCTGCAATGCTGGAGACCTGGGTTTGATCCCTGTGTTGGGAAGATCCCCTGGAGAAGATCCCCTGGAGAAAGTCAACCCACTCCAGTATTCTCGCCTGGAGAATTCCCATGGGCCGAGGAACCTGGCATGCTGCAGTTCATTGGATCACAAAGAGTCAGACATGACTGAGTGACTAAGCACAGCATAAAGTCACAACCATAAATGAGTATCCATGAAGAGATAAAAAATTATGTTGATGTAAATAAAATTAATCAGTCAATCTAGGAAAGAAATGGAAAATTTTATTTGAGTCAAATTTGAGTATTATAACCCAGGAAGGATATCTCAGAAAGCTGTGAGAACTTAGAAGTCAAGTGTCTGAGACAGGATGGTACATCAAATGACATTGTTTATTATTGTATTTTGTTTTACTTTATTTTATACTTTATTTTGCCACCCAGGGATTGAACCTGGGCCCCTACAATAAAAGCACAGAGTCCTAACCATTGGATAGCCAGGGGATGCCCTTCAAATGATGTATTATTGACAGTTTACATAATTCATATTATTTATATAATCCAGATCTAAGGGCAGTCATGGTGGGTTGTGTGACTGCTTACAAACTCAAGGAGGAATGTTATCTTTCAAGGAGTTGTCTTGTTTATTCGGGGAGAACATTGCTATTTATGATTGAGCAGGTATTTGCCCATGGGGAAGTTTGGCGATATATAAATGCAGTGAAAAAGCTGGCTTAAAACTCAGTATTAAAAAATCTAAGGTTGTGGTGTCTGTTCTCATCATTTCATGCCAAATAGATGGGGGAAAAGTTCAAACACAGTGACATATTTTATTTTCTTGGGCTTCAAAATCACTGCAGATGGGGATTGCAGCCAAGAATTTAAAAGATGCTTGCTCCTTGGAAGGAAAGCTATGACAAAGCTAGACAGCATATTAAAAAGCAGACATCACTTTGCTGACAAGGTCCAAGTAGTGAAAGCTATAGCTTTTCCAGTAGTCATGTATGGATACAAGAGTTAGATGCCAAAGAATTGATGCTTTTGAATTGTGGTGCTCGAGAAGACTCTTGAGGGTCCTTTGAACTGCAAGGAGATCAAACCACTTAACTCTAAAGAAAATCAACCCCAAAAATCATTGGAAGGACTGATGCTGAAGCTGAAGCTCCAATACAGAGTCTTTTCCAATGAGTCAACTATTCGCATGAGGTGGCCAAAGTACTGGAGTTTCAGCTTTAGCATCATTCCTTCCAAAGAAATCCCAGGGCTGATCTCCTTCAGGTTGGATCTCCTTGCAGTCCAAGGGACTCTCAACAGTCTTCTTCAACACCACAGTTCAAAACCATCAATTCTTCGGCGCTCAGCCTTCTTCACAGTCCAACTCTCACATCCATACATGACCACAGGAAAAACCATAGCCTTGACTAGACGGACCTTAGTTGGCAAAGTAATGTCTCTGCTTTTGAATGTGCTATCTAGGTTGGTCATAACTTTTCTTCCAAGGAGTAAGTGTCTTTTAATTTCATGGCTGCAATCACCATCTGCAGTGATTTTGGAGCCCAAAAAAATAAAAAGTCTGACACTGTTTCCACTGTTTCCCCATCTATTTCCCATGAAGTGATGGGACCAGATGCCATGATCTTCGTTTTCTGAATGTTGTAGCACTCACTAGAAGGAGGTTAAATCTGTTTAAAGGGGAAGACGCCGGGCTGCTCCCTGAAAACATGAGATTTAATTTTTTCTGAAACATTCTTTTTTTATGCCCCATAAAAGCAAACTCAGGGGATTTCCCTGGTGGTCCAATGGTTGAGAATCCACCTTCCAATGCAGGAAATGTAGGTTCAATCCCTGGTCACGGAACTAAGATCCCACATTCCGCTGGATGACTAAGTCGTCTATCACAATGAAGATGCCACATGCTGCAACATGACCTGATGTGACACAGCCAAGTAAATAAATATTAAATAAAAAAGCAAACTCAAATTCCAAATTCCTCCCCAGGCAAGCATGTCATGTGTTTGGACTGTGTCACTGTTTTTTCTGAAGCTGCTTTTGAAGGCACCTCTAGAGTGGGGCTGAGCCACCTGCCAACGGCGACAGTGACAGGACTGGGCCTTCTGTGCACCTGCTTCCATTGATTCATTTAAAAATCAGTCCAGTTTGGGACTTCCCTGGTGGTCCAGTGATTAACACATCATCCTTCCAATGCAGGGGACGTGGGTTCCCTCCCTAGTTGGAAAACCTTAGTTCTCCCAGGGAACTAAGTAACATATGGTACATGGCCATAAACATGTACCGTGGAACATATGGTACATGGCCATAAAAAAATAAAAGTCGGTTCAGTTAGACTCAGATTTCACAAATGGGCTAAATCAAATCAGTTCCCAAGTCCCTATGTAGTAGGTTTGCACACTAATTAAAAAAAAAAAAGTTTTAATGGAATCTCAGCCACGCGGCTTCCTTTATTTCTCCTTTAGGTTCTTTTGAAAATCTTTTTAAAGTTGACTTTTTGAATTGAAATATATTTGACATATAACACTGTATAAACTTAAGGTGTACACCATGTTACTCTGATACATTTATACATGTAGGAATAATTAGCACCTCTCTCACATCACATGATTATCTTCCCTTCTTAGTAGCAGCGTCACAGGATCCCTTTCCCAAAGCATTGCTTGCTGCAGTCCATGGAATGGCTTTCAGTAGTAGTAGGTGAATTTAGGAATCAGTAAGTTCTTAGCAGGGTTTCCCAGGTGGTGCTAGTGGTAAAGAACCTGACTTCAAGTCCAGGAGACATAAGATATGCAGTTTGATCCCTGAGTCATGACGATCCCCTGGAGGAGGCAGGGCAACCCATTCTGATATTTTTGCCTGGAGAACCCCCATGGACAGAGGAGCCTGGTGAGCTACAGTTCATAGGGTTGCACAGAGTTGGACACAACTGAAGTGACTTAGCACATGTTCTTAGCAAGACTGATGGTTATAAAACACTACTGCTGTCTTTTAGATTCTTTTAATGGCTCATTTATGAGCACTTGGTCTCAGCTATTAGGACTAGTTCTAGCAGTTCTATGGAGAAGGAAATGGCAACCCACTCCAGTATTCTTGCCTGGGGAATCCCAGGGACAGAGGAGCCTGGTGGGCTGCTGTCTATGGGGTCACACAGAGTTGGACACGACTGCAGCGACTTAGCAGTAGCAGCAGCTAGCAGTTCTGAACACTAAACTTTTAAAAATCTCTAAAACTGTTAAGAAAGAGTTCAGATGCCTAGGAAGTGGTATTGTTGAGATGATTTTCTTGTAAGATTCCCTATTTCTTCTGCCAACCCTCTGAGATGATGTTTCTTGAAATAAATAGAGATTGGAGACTTTTTCTGTTTTCCTGGCACTGTGGCCATGTCCCAAACAGAGCCTGTAGCCAGCAGCTGATGTCCTGGCCAAACCCCTTCCCAGTATGCAGGGAGTGATCCAGGAGAGTGTCCCTGGGTTTTCTCTCCAATATCCTTGGAAAGAAGGAGCTTGTTGCCTCATGCTTAGGACACTTTTGTTGTCGTAGAGACCTCTCATGTCAGTGTGGTTTCATCTGAAGCATCTCTTCCTTTGCAGAGATTCATGGAGTTTTGAAAAATAACTATTTTAATTTATTTGGCTGCACCGAGTCTTGTTTGCATCACGTGGGATCTTTAGTTTCCGCATGAGAATTCTTAATTGAGGCATGTGGGATCTAGTTCCCTGACCAGCGCTCGGCTCAAACCCAGGACCCCTGCTTTGGGAGCTCGGGGTTCTTAGCCACTGGGCAATCAGGGAAGTCCCCATTCAGACTATTTGCAAGTTCAAGACTTTGTTCTCTACCTTCTGAACTGAAAGAGTATTAGTCCTCAGTGATGGATTTAGGCATTAGGCCAGGTCTACACTAAGAAAAGAACCAGATGTTCCGCTAGGGTCCTGGGGAAACAGTGATCTGACTCGGGCCATGTGAGAAAATCATTGCAATCTAGAAGTTCTCATCTGCCTTTTACAGAAAGTTGTTGGTGTTTTCTGTTAATAACAGGGTGAGATTAAGAGGGAAACAGAACACAAGGAACTTCCTGCTCTTAAAAGGCTGGGAATCTTCTATTTTTCCTGCCTTCTGTTTTTTTTTTTTTCTGAAAGAGAACATTAAGCATTGTGGAGGGATCACAGAATACTTAGGAATTGCCTGATTCCTTGTGTTTTCAAAGCCCAAATCTCATCTGATATTTAATCTCTCCTCACAATAGCTCTGAACAGTATGCGTGTATTACAGGGTTGCTTTTCTGAAAGCAGGTAAACTCCAGCCAGTGTGGAGCTGGTTATTTCTGTGGCCCTGGCAGGGCCTGTCTGCGAGGTCCGTCCCCACCCCAGCTCCTGTGCCGGCTTCTGCTGCCCTTTCTAGGTGGGAGCTTCAGATGCTGGGCTCTGTTTCCATCCCGTGTGGCTGCTGTTTACTGAACAGTCATTCCAAGTTCTCCAGCCTGAAGACCGGAACCTCTGTTTTCCTCAGTCTGCCCCAGGTGTGGCGGGAGGGCTGACTTAGACAGTGGAGTGAATGAATGTCCACGCCTGCCTTGCTCCTGCCTCCAAAGTGATCTGATGATCTTCTGATGCCCAGAGGCTGGGACTTTTGTTTATATGGGGTTTACCAGAGTCTGGAAATTGTAAATCTTGTAGAATTACCCTAAAAATAAGATGTGAAAGAAAGGAAATGCTCTAAATGCGTAAGGGGTGTAGAACTGGAAATAATGGCTCCAAACCTGGGTTTGGCTGGGTATACACCCAAGAGAATTGAAAGCAGGGACTTGCTTTCAATATTTGTGGCCACGTGTTTAGAGCAGCATTGTTCACAATAGTCAAAAAGTGGAACTAACCCAAGTGACGTCAGTGGATGATGGATAAACAAGATGTGGTCTGTACGTACAGGAGAGTATTATTCAGCCTAAAAGGGAATGAAAATCTGACCCAGGCTACAACATGGATTTATCTTGAAGACATTGTGCTACGTTAAATGAGCCAGACACAGAAGGGCAAATACTGTTTGTCTACTCCTCTGAGGTCCCTACAGAAGTCAGAGTCACAGAAACAGAAAGTAGATGCTGGGGGCCGGGGTCTGGGGGAGGAGTATTTTCTGCCAGATCAGTAAACAAGGCTGACAACAATCAGCGATTCTGGCCCTCTGCATGTGAATTCCTGAGCTCTAAGGGCACCCAGGAAGGAGAAGAATGTCTGCTCCATCTGGCAGCACTCAGACTGGATCCACTCCCTTCGGAGAGCCTTGAGGAACTCAGGGTACTGGCCCCAGATAACTGAGATGCATATAAAAGGAACCATTTCAGGGAGCCCAGATTCTTACATCTTCCCATATGTAGAAAAGGTATAAATTCCTTAACTTGAGATAGCTGGTTTTCTTTAATTCACAAAAATAGTTTTGATGTTTGACTACCTTGCCCTTTATTGCAAACTTCTGTATAATCTGGCTTCCCCACCTCGCCTCCTTGGAGCAATTCTCTCAGAGTTACTTGAGATGCTGCTTCCCAAACTTCAGTCTTAAAAAATTTCTGCCAAATAAAGCATAACTCTCAGCTTCTAGGTTGTGAGCTCAGGTCGGCCCTGAGCTCAGAGGAGATGCACATTTAGGAGCCATCAGTCAATAGATGGCATTAAAACTAGGGGATTGAATAAGTTCACTAGGAGAAAGACTGTGGTTAAAGAAAAGTAATTTGTGTTAGAGGCAGAATTTTCCAGAATCTCTAAAATGACTACTGAGAAATCTGAGGCAAAAAAAGAAATCAGGCTTTTGCAGTAACCACACTCAAACTGTGGGAGCTGTACACTGGCTGGCATTCTTTATCCCATGGGCATCAGAGCTCTGTGGCTGGGAAGTTGTGGCCATGCTGCCTGGACATGGCCTGCGGAAGATGTCAGCCTGCAGCTAGCGCTCCACTTTCCAAAGAAGCGACACTGTCATCCAAACATGCACGTTGTTCCTGCCTGCTCCCTGGCTGCTTGTCAATATCTGATTCCAGATCACAGGACACTGTGTATTGCCAAACCCCAAGCCTGTCACTTAAAACAAACAGAAGAAGTCAACAGAAATCGCTCTGATCAAACTGTCGACTTTTCCCTGATTCTTGGCTGTGGCTGGTCCCCACCCCCAGGGAGAGCAATGCAGGGCTGACTGAGCATTTGTTTGCTTTCTGGCTGTGTGGCCTGGAAGGACAATGCCGCATTCACAAGCCCGTGGGACTCTAAATGTCAGTGCAACTGCCGGCAGTGGGGTTCTGTGCAGTCCACCCACACCCTTCTCCTAGAGCAGCAGCTAGTCTGTGACGTGGCTGAGCGGGCACCCAGACAAGGTCTGTGGGTGATGCCTGAAATCACCCTGTCAACCAGAGATGTTTTTCTCTGGGTAAATGGGGCTGTGCCTTATTAAATGGAGGTCCCCCCAAGTTTATATCTGAGAGGACACCTTCTAGGTGAGGATGTTGGGGGCATATTGCTGGCATGAGGGGACCTCTGGGCTGGTCATGTAAACAGTGTGAAAAGACAAAAGCATGCAATGTGCAGATGGAAACAGCAGCCAGAGGCCACGTGGCTGTGGGGCTGGACTTGGAATAATTCTCTGGGTCCTGGGAATTCCCCCAGAAGGCTGCCTTGGGTTTCATGATCTACACTCCTATCCTTATGATTAAGTCCTTTTCCCCCCTTCAACTGCTATAAGTGGATTTCTGTTGACCTACAAGACTTCCTAGAACTAACACCAAAAAGAGATGTATGTTTCATCATAGGGGACTGGATGCAAAAGTAAGAAGTCAAGAGATACCTGGAATATCAGGCAAGTTTGGCCTTGAAGTACAAAATGAAGCAGGGCAGAGGCTAACAGAGTTTTACCAAGAGAACACACTGGTCATAGCAAACACCCTCTTACAACAACACAAGAGATGACTCTACACAAGGACATCACAAGAAGATCAACACCAAAATCAGATTGATAATATTCTTTGCAGCCAAAATGGAGAAACTCTGTAGAGTCAGCAAAAACAAGACTGGGAGCTGACTGTGGCTCAGATCATGAACTCCTTTATGCAAAATTCTGACTTATATTGAAGAAAGTAGGGAAAACCACTAGTATCTTTCAGGTATGACCTAAATCAAATCCCTTATGATTATACAGTGCAAGTGACAGATTCAAGGGATTAGATCTGATAGACAGAATGCCTGAAGAGCTATGGACAGAGGCTCCTGACATTGTACAGGAGGCAGTGATCAAGACCATCCCCAAGAAAAAGAAATGCAAAAAAAGAAAAATGGCTGTCTGAGGAGGCATTACAAATAGCTTAGAAAAAAAAAAAAGAAGTGAAAGGCAAAGGAACTCTGAATGCAGAGTTCCAAAGAATAGCAGGGAAAGATAAGAAAGTCTTCCTAAATTATCAATGCAAAGAAATAGAGGAAAACAACAGAATGGGAGAGACTAGAGATATTTTCAAAAAAATTAGAGATACCAAGGGAACATTTCATGCATAGATGGGCACAATAAAGGACAGAAATGATATGGACCTAACAGAAGCAGAAGATATTAAGAAAAGGTGGCAAGAATACACAGAAGAAATGTACACAAATAACCTTCATGACCCAGATAACCATGATGGTGCAATTACTCACCTAGAGCCAGACATTCTGAAATGCAGTCAAGTGGGCCTTAGGAAGCAGCACTATGAACAAAGCTGGTGGAGGTGATGAAATTCCAGTTGAGCTATTTCAAATCCCAAAAGATGATGCTGTGAAAGTGCTGCACTCAATATGCCAGCAAATTTTGAAAACTCAGCAGTGGCCACAGGACTGGAAAAGGTCAGTTTTCATTCCAATCCCCAAAAAAGGCAATGCCAAAGAATGTTCAAACTACTGCACAATTGCACTCATCTCATATGCTAGCAAAGTCATGCTCAAAATTCTCCAAGATGGGCTTCAACAGTACATCAACCAAGAACTTTCAGATGTTCAAGCTGGATTTAGAAAAGGCAGAGGAACCAGAGATCAAATTGCCAACATCTGTTGGATCATCAAAAAAGCAAGAGAGTTCCAGAAAAGCATCTACTTCTGCTTTATTGACTATTCTACTTCTGCCAAAACCTTTGACTGTGTGGATCGCAGCAAACTGTGGAAAATTCTTCAAGAGATGGGAATACCAGACCACCTGACCTGCCTCCTGAGAAATCTGTGTGCAGGTCAAGAAGCAACAGTTAGAACCGCACATGAAACAACAGACTGGCTCCAAATCAGGAGAGGAGTACGTCAAGGCTGTATATTGTCACCCTGTTTATTTAACTTACATGCAAAGTGCATCATGTGAAATGAGGGGCTGGATGAAGCACAAGCTGGAATCAAGATTGCAGAAAGAAATATCAATAACTTCAGATATGCAGACAATAACACCCTTATGGCAGAAAGCAAAGAGGAACTAAAGCCCCTCTTGAAGAAAGTGAAAAAGCAGAGTGAAAAAGCTGGCTTAAAACTCAACATTCAAAAAACTAAGATCATGGCATCCAGTCCCATCACTTCATGAAAAACAAGATGGGGAAGCAATGGAAACAATGACAGACTTTATTTTCTTAGGCTCCAAAATCACTGCAAGTGGTGACTACAGCCATGAAATTAAGATACTTGCTCCTTAGAAGAAAAGCTACGACAAACTAGACAGCATATCAAAAAGCAGAAACATTATTTTGCCAGCGAAAGTCTGTCTAGTCAAAGCTCTGGTTTTTCCAGTAGTCATGTATGGATGTGAGAGTTGGACTATAAAGAAAGCTGAGCACCAAAGAATCGATGCTTTTGAACTGTGGTGTTGGAGAAGACTCTTGAGAGTCCCTTGGACTGCAAGAAGATCCAACCAGTCCATCCTAAAGGAGATCAATTCTGAATATTCATTGGAAAAACTGATGCTGAAGCTGAAACTCCAATACTTTGGCCACCTTATGGGAAGAACTGATTCATTGGAAAAGACTCTGATGCTGGGAAAGATTGAAAGCAGGAGAAGAAGCAGACAATAGAGGATGAGATGGCTGGATGGCATCACCAACTCGATGAACATGAGTTTGAGCAAGCTCTTGGAGTTGGTGATGGACAGGGAGGCCTGGTGTGCTGAAGTGCATGGGGTTGCAAAGAGCCTGACATGACTGAGCGACTGGTCTGATCTGAGCTGAACTGAGAATCAGAAAAATCTCTGATGCAGATTAGGTGAGTCAGCTAGGACAGTGGGTGTCACTTCAAATTTCTGAGGTCACGGGTGTTCCTTGTGCTGGCAGGGTTTGGGGAAAGAGGAGACTCCAGGCTCGGAATAGCCCCAGATGTGTGGGGGTCCCTGCAGGACCTGCTGGGACAGCCAGCAGGTTCAAACCTCTAGTCTGAGCACTTAGCACAACTGTTGTGTTTTGTGGCTTTTGTGGGAACTCCTGCACCAACCACAATGCAGTGCTTCTCCACTGAGACCCTTGTTGAATATGGATTCCGACTCAGCAGGTGAGTGGTGGGGTAGACACCCTAACTCCTAACCAGTGACCAGGTGACCTAAGAGGGGAGTAACCAGGCCAGGTCACCTTGGCCTGGACGTACCTCTACCCTATTTAGAGTAAATTGGCTTCTGCTGTTTCACTTAGAACCATGCTTGTTAACTGCTACCTTCAAGCATAAGCTTCCTACTATAAGCAGGAAGGTAAGTGTGGCCCAGTGGCTAAGACTCTGTGCTTCCAATGCAGGGGTCCCAGGTTCGATCCCTGTGAGGGAACTAGATCCCACATGCCACAACTAAGAGTTCACATGCTGCAGTGAAGGCTGAAGATTTAGAGGGCCGGTGCAGCCAAACAAATAAATACTAAACAGAAAAGCAGGAAGGTAAGACACAGTGCTTACCAAAAATGAAAATCTGACAATTTTTATTGGGAACTAGAAAATAAACACCTGACTACCTAGACATTCCAAAAAGGGGAGTGGGTGGGAATTCCCTGATGGTCCAGTGATTAGGGTTTGGTGCTTTCACTGCCTTGGATCCAGACTGAACCCTGGTCAGGGAACTAAGATCTGCAAGCCATGTTGTCTGTCCAAGATAAAGGTGGTGGTGGGGCAAAAAGCTTCTTTTTATTTATTTATTTGCCTGTGCTAGGTCACTGGGCCTTAGTTGCAGCATGTGGGATCTAGTTCCCTGATCCGGGATCGAACACGGGCCCCTTGCATTAGGAGTGTAGCCACTGAACCGCCAGGGAAGTCCTGATGCTTCTTTTTAGATAGGAACAGAAAACTTGGAGATGGCTTTGAAATCTTGAGTAATTTAACCTTCTCCTTTCGTTAGCAGAAGAGTTCTAATTATCCTGAAATGGTGCTTGAAATGTGTCACAGGGGCTCAGTATTTAAGAGTATTGTGAATTTTATACTTAGCTAAAATAAAGATTTTTTTTTTTTTTTGGGTAAAACCTCTGATTAACTCCTTGTCTCTTTTAAAATTCCAAATTTTTTATATTCCATCTTCTAGGAGCTGAATTCCAGAGCACAGATTTTCTTCACTAATATTCCTCCCCACCTTGTGTATTTAACAGAAGTAACTACTTGGGTGGAGATGAACTTGGGGAGCCATGAGAGCCCCCAGGGGCCATGACCCCGCCCTCACAGTGTCACACTTGTGTGATGACATGACAGTTCTAGGATGCAACCATTTGTTGCAGAACAGTTGTATCACTTTCTTAGGGCATGTGATCCTAAAGCTTCCTGGAACAATCTAGGTTCTGGATGTTCTAGCAAGGCAGTGATATGTGTGTCTTAGCCACTGGAGCACCAGGGAAGTCCCTAGCCCCTATTCTTGGATGCAAAGAATGTTCTACTTATCATCACAATATCCTGCAAAACCTGACTCTAACCAAGGGACTCTCTTGCATCGAAGGAAGTCATTGTCACGTGGCAATGGAGTCCTG
Organism: Capricornis sumatraensis; assembly: GCF_032405125.1. Classification (NCBI taxonomy): domain Eukaryota; kingdom Metazoa; phylum Chordata; class Mammalia; order Artiodactyla; family Bovidae; genus Capricornis; species Capricornis sumatraensis. Next base: position 62,395,289 of record NC_091069.1, read on the forward strand.
CTGTGCGTGCACTGCCATGTGGCTTGTGGCCCAGACAGGACCCAGTCCATGACATCGGCTTGAGTGCCTGAAATGGAGCAGAACCCTGTTGTCCTCCCCACACATGTCTTCTGCCTGCCTTTTGTCCACTGTCCGTTAGGACTACTTTCTTTCCTTTAATTTTCAACTCCTTTTCTTATCACTAAAATACCAAAGGAAGCCCAGCTTCCTTCAGGTACCTGATGTACATAATCCTTTCTGAAGTATATCTCAAGTGATTAGTTAGTTAACAGTTGTACAGTTAATTTGCCCTCTGGCATTAATTAATGTTGTGTGAGCCTTCTGAGTTTTCTTCAGCTCAGTTTTTAGTGAAAGAAGAATAAGGCCTGAAGGGGCTCGAAAGAGAGAAAATGTGGTCTATGATTTTGTTAGGAAAATGGAAAGAATGTAGAAAAGTAGAGTCATAGGAGGAACCAAGATCCACGATGGAGAAAGGAAAGGACAGACGGCAAAAATTCACAAACCTGAGGTTGGTCTTCCGTCCAGTTGTTTCAACATTGGAGCCAAGAAAATCCACGATACGATTTAAGAGATGAAGTCATTTCAGCTAAATTAGAAACACCCTCTGCTTTCATGTGGGTGTCGACAGCCCAAAGCTAGACTTTACCCACCTGGTGACGGTTAGCAACCAGTTCTGTGGGGCCAGGCAGGCACCCCTGCATGTCAGATGCCTGACAGCTGTTTGTTTAAGCAGAACTCTCTTTCACACCCACATCCTTTCTCAGCATTTCCATAGAAAAAATATCATATACATGTGCAAGGTGACGTCCAACTTGAAGTAAATGTTTAAGTTGGTTTTAACTTCACGTCTAGTGTGTGTTACTCTTAGAAACTAGGAATGACATTTTATTAAGGGTGAGGGTGGATCCACTCTCAGAGGGAATCCAAGGCGACTGAGGTCTCCAAAGGCTCGATTAGCTGTTTGTCATCCGTCACTTGACGTGGAAGTCTTACCAAGTTCCTGACTTTGAAATTAGCACAAATCGGAATTCATGTGACATAAACTGATTCTCACTTGTTTCCTGAATAAAATGATTTCACTTCTAACAAATGTGAATCAGAATCACAATGTCTTCTCCTCATTTAAATAGGTACCATGATATCTGGTGCTGAGATTCTTTTAGAACAATGTCGAGTCACAGTGAAAGTATCATATTAAAGCTGTTCGAAGACTGACCGATGACACCCGTGATATCCCAAGAAGGAAACTAGATAAAATCAAAGAAGCTCAGCTAACAGTAACCCAGTTGCCTTGGCTACCTTTCAGAAGTGAATGTTGACGAGGATTGGAGCACTGTCTTCTGACAGAGATGCTCTGATTTATCATCGGTCAACTTCGAGTGTGCTCAGAGGCTCACCAGTGGCTGGCTGGCTGGAGCGGGCCGAGGAGAGGGATGAAGGAGGCCTGGCATAGGGTGTGTGTGCAGGCCCAGCAGCAGGCACTGTGTGCCAGGGTGACCTGGTCTGGCAGACAGAGTGTGCATGCCCAGGGCTCAGGGTTAGAAAAGGGGTCAGCAGAGCTCCAGATAAGGTGGGGAGAACAGAGGGGCCAGGACGCCTGAGAGAAGACAGCAAAGAATCAGTCTGGGGGTCCCTTTGATGTCCCCAAAGACCTAGTTTTTTCCCTTTTCTGGGATCTCATAGCACTTTGCACAGATCCCTAACCTTGTGTCTTAGGTGCACGATTATCTCCTCCACTAGTGCAGAAAATTGAAGGCAAAGGTGGTATTTCATTCATTCACTCAGAATCTGCTATGCACCAGTTCTTTTCCTAGGTGTTGGGGACAGATTAACAAGATAGATAAAGACGTCCCAGACGTCCCTTTCCCGGTGGAGTTCTGATACAGTTTAGACCCCATGTTGAGCACACATACAAAGTGCCTTGCTGTTAAATGTGGAAAGGTTATTTAAACCTTTCAGCCTGCCAACCAAATACATTGCTAACAGCAGCACTGAAACTCACGTCTCCCTTGGGTGAAAGAAAAATGGAATTATAGCTTAGAATGTCTGCAGAAATTTTGTAACTACATCAACAAACGTGAAATGAGCCACAAGGAAAGGCTGAGAACACTTGAGACAGGAGTTAGGATGGCTGACAGAACACCCAGAGGAGCTGCAGCAGCAGTGATAACGCTGATGAGTCCACGTGGCGGCAGAGAGACTGGGCTCGTCCAGGAACTGTTTCCAGTTGGCTGTGGGGAAAAGGCTCTTGTGACATTGAGGCACCTGCTCAGGGTCACCGTGCAGTGGCCAGCCTGCTTGCAGTCGTGGACCCAGATGTATTGGCTGAGAGCTGGGAGGAGCATGAGGTGGAAAAGTCTCCAAGTCAAGCCTGTGTTCTTTTCTGCTTGGAGAGCAGGCTGTCCCGTCCTGGTGCTGGGCAGGCCTCGTTAAATCTGTTCCTCTTCTGAATCATCCTTCCTGCTGGGCAAGGTCTCTGCTTGTCGCACAATTCCATCATTCAATTTCTGCAGAAATGATGCATGCATTTAGAAATTCAAGCAATAGTGCAAAATTTAGAATCACCTAAATTCCCTCCAGAAAGCACCTTTATGAGTGTTTAGTGAATAGTCTCACAGAAATTTCTCAGTGAATACTTTAATGTAGATAAAATGAATTATCCCCAAATGAGATACAATCCTACTTGTAATCCTAAATTTTATTTTAAAACTTTGTAAGTATGCCATACATACAGAAAAGGGGAAATTTTCAAAGCTGTAAATGCAACAATATGAATACATCTATGTAAACTCCACTTATGTCAAGAAATAGATCAGTGCCCAGAATCCCACTCCTGCTCCTCTGTAGAAGGCCCCCTCATCGCCCTTTCTTCCTCCTTCCCCACAGAAGACCGCTGTCCTGATTTCTGTCACCATAACCTAGTTTTGCCTTAACTTTTTATAAAAGGAATCATTGGGACACCTCTGGAGGGTCAGTGGTTAAGATTTCTCCGTTAACAGGGGAGGGGTTGTGGGTTTGATCCCTGGTCTGGAATCTAAGATCCCACATGCCTCAGGATGCAAGCCAAAAGAAAAGGAATTCGGTATTACTTTGCGTCTGACTTCTTTGGCTCAAAATGATGTTTGTGAGTCTCATCACCGTTGCTCTGTGTCTCTGTTGCTGATTTTGTTGTCTAGTGTGCCGTTGACTTCTGTGAATAGTCAGTGGACACGTGGCTATTTCAGTTCAGGACTGCTCTGAGTAATGCTGCACTTGGTGTTCCTGTGCACATTTTAGCCCGTGTATACACGTCTGTTAGATATTCCCAGGAATAGAATTGTCGAGTCACGTAGCATGTGCACTCTGCTTCGGTCAGAAAAGGCCAGTTTTCTGAGGCAGCGGCATTAGTTTACCTTTGCAGACAGTACACGAGGGTTCCCAGGACCCCTGGCCTGGTCTGCTCAATAATATCCAATGTCTTTCTGCATTTTAGCTTTCTTGTTGTTGTTCAATCACTCAGTCATGTCCAGCTCTTTGTGGCCCCATGGACTGCAGCATGCCAGGTTCCTATGTCCTTCACCATCTCCCAGAGTTTGCTCAAACTCATGTCCACTGAGTCAGTGATGCCATCCAATCATCTCACTCTCTGTTGTCCCTTCTCCTCCTGCCCTCAGTCTTTCCTAGCATCAGGGTCTTTTCCAGTGAGCCAGCTCTTTGCATCAGGTAGCCAATTGGAGTTTCAGCATTAGTCCTTCCAATAAATATTCAGGGTTGGTCTCCCATAGGACTGACTGGATTGATCTCTTTGCTGTCCAGGGAACTCTTAAGAGTTGGCAAAGTGATGTCTTTGCTTTTTAGTACTGTCTAGGTTTGTCATAGCTTTCCTACTAAGGAGCAAGTTTTAATTTCATGGCTATAGTCACTGTCCACAGTGATTTTGTAGCCTAAGAAAATAAAATCTTCTCACTTTTCCCCCTTCTATGTGCCATGAAGTGATGGGACCAGATGCCACGATCTTCATTTTTTGAATGTTGAATTTTAAGCCAGCTTTTTTACTCTTCTCTTTCACCTTCATCAAGAGGTTCTTTAGTTCCTCTATGGCTTTTTGCCATAAGGGTGGTGTCATGTGCATATCTGAGGTTATTGATATTTCTTTTGGCAATCTTGATTCCAGCTTGTGCTTCATCCAGCCCAGCATTTTTCATGATGTACTCTGCATATAAGTGAAATATACAGGGTGACAGTATACAGCCTTTGTCATACTCCTTTCCCAGTTTGGAACAAGACCATTGTTCCATGTCCAGTTTTAACGGTTGCTTCTTGACCTGCATACAGGTTTCTCAGGAGGCAGGTAAAGTGGTCTGGTAATCCGATCTCTTGAGGAATTTTCCACAGTTTGTTGTGAGCCACACAGTCAAAGGCTTTAGTGTAGTCAGTGAAGCATAAGTAGATGTTTTCTTGGAATTCCCTTGCTTTCTCTATGACCCAACGAATGTTGGTAATTTGATCTCTGATTCCTCTGCTTTTTCTAAACCCAGCTTGTACATCTGGAAGTTCTCAGTTCACGTATTGCTGAAGTCTACCTTGAAGGATTTTGAGCATTACCTTGCTAGCTTGTGAAATGAGTGCAGTGCATGGTAGTTGGACCATTCTTTGGCATTGCCCTTCTTTGGAACTGAAATGAACTTCCCTGATGGCTCAGTGGGTAAAGAATCCACCTGCAATGCAGGAGACATGGGTTGGGAATCCCAGGGTTGGGAAGATCCCCTGGAGAAGGATAAGGCAACCTACTCCAGTATTCTTGCCTGGAAAATCCCATGGACAGAGGAAACTTATGGGTTACAGCCCATGGGGTCACAAAGAGTCAGACATGACAGACAGCTAACTAAGCACAGCACCGGTATTCTTGCCGAGAGAACCCCAGCAACAGTATGATAAGGCATTTTTTGCTATTCTGGGAGAAAAGTTGTAGCTCTTGTGGTTTTAATTTGTGTTTTGCTGAAGACTAAGGAGGTGAACACCTGTCCATGCGGTCATTGCCTGTCCAGGGTGTCTGTGGGTGAGGTGCCTGACTGGGTCTTCTGCCTGGTTTTCCTGCTGGGTTGTCTTCCTGTTTCTCATTAATGTGTCAGGTTATGTTGCAGAGACCTCCTCGCACCCTGTGGGAAACACCTTTCGCTCTTTCAGGGCTGCCTGTGACAGCTTTTTATTGTGTCAGGCTTTACATCTCAGTAAGCACAAACATCCTATTTCTTTTAAATTAATTAATTAATTAATTTTTCTGTGCTGGATCTTAGTTGTGGCATATGGAATCTAGTCCCCTGACCAGGGATCAAACTTGGGCCCCCTGCATTGGGAGTTTGGAATCTTAGCCACCGGACCACTGGGGAAGTCCCCGAAAACAACCTATTTTAAATGATAAATACTGAGTGTCACTGTACTTGAATTTAACAGAAAAAAAACCGAAGTAAGATGGAGAGAATGCAGAATTTCAGATAAATATTTCCTCACCATTAAAAAAATACTAGTTTCTATGCTAAAGCTGCTGAAATTAAGAAAAGGATTTATGATAAGCATTAGTGAGCAGCAGTTAATTTTGTTTGTTTGTTTTGACTGTGGCATGTGGGATCTTAGTTCCCCAACCAGGGATCGAACTCACACCCATTGCAGTGGAAATGCAGAGTCTTTACCACTGGACCCCCCAGGGACGTCCCAGCAATTATTTTAAAATGTGTTTTAACTTTGGATAGTATCTACTAATGCTTGATCTGAATAAGGAAATCACCTTCTCACATTTCCTTCCTTCTCTCTCCCAGCCTCCTGAGTTTGCCAGCTCTATGCTGCTGAGTTTTACATTTTATTCTCAAACCAGTTTCCTCCGTAGAACAGATTCATCCTCTTTGCCAGTCTTTGACCGTGGCTCCTCCCTCCCTTAATTTTCTGTTTTGATCCACCTCTTAGTTGGCTGCACTTCATTTCCAGTGATGTTTTTAAGCGCCCTCAGGTGCTGACTTCCTCTGATGCTAGAGAATGTCTGCCACCTGCCAACTCGGAGGACACAGTGGCTAAGCTGTTGCCCATGTGCCTCTTGGCAGACACAGTAGCAGATCTTTTGTCCATGTGCCTCTTGCGACAGCTGCTCTTGAATGCAGAGGGCTGCCTGCTGGCACCTAGTGACATGGAATTCCCTGAGCCTGGGACCCCATGGCTCTTTCCGTGCCAGCCCCACCCTGCCTGCTTGTCTCTACTGAGGGTGGCTCCATTTGAAGACTGTGTGGTAAACTGTCCCCGGGGTGGGTGGAGGCCCTGAGCTCCCCTCACCTGCAGACAGTGCCCTTCCTATCCCTGGGAGTGTTTGATTCCCGTGGGAACACAGGCATCTGGGTGGGGCAGGGAGATTACAGGAGCAAGACTGCATCTGCTTATCCTTCCACAAACATTTCCCAGTGTGGGGGTTCCTCCAGTGTACTAGCCATCACAGTCCTGCTGCGTGTGCCCTGGAGGAGGTCCGGCAGGCTGGAGGGACCATGGCCAGATCCACTCCGTCACCCTTCCCACCCTGGTCACCCCCGCCAGCCCACCCTCTGCCTTTCTCCTCCCACCTGCACGGCCTGGGTCCTCGGGTGCACGTGGGGCCAGGCTTTCCCTCAGCACTGGCAGTGCCCTTTGAAGGACACCTCTTTCAGCATTACCTCCGCACCTGCACTCTCCCCACTGCCCCAACTCAGTGAGTAACTGCGAGTACAAGTAGGGTGTGGTTCCCATTCAGAAGCAGGGGAGCTACAGGCAGGCGTGTGCAGGCACTTAGATTCATTGGGCACGGTTTCTGCCTTTTCAGCATGGCCGGGAGGAAATATCAGCCCTGAAATTGCCTTTGTCAGAGCAGAAGCCAGAGAGCTGACATGACAGGACAGATCCAGGAAATTCCAGCTGAACGAGGGGTCGTAAATGTTTTTGTGGAAAGGAAAGGAAGCATTTTTCTTCCTGAAATAAGGAAGCAAGCCAGCTATGACCAACTTGGGCGTGTGCTCACTCTGCCTTAGGAAGGCTGGGCGGTTCCCAGCATGCTCCTGTCTGCGGGCCGGTGGTTGGTTCTCCTGGGAGCCCTGGGCTCATCCCCCATGGCCCCCCACGGCACCCCCCACGGCCCCCAACACCTCCCTGTGGCCGAGGCCGCCATCTGGGCTTCTGTTGACTTGACTTGGACACTGCGGGCGATTCCTTGGCGTCTGTCTCTCTGTCATCTTCTCTGTGAAGACCTGGTCTGAGAGGAAGAGATCGCCATCTCTCAGATGCTGGGGTGTCATCTCTGAGGTTTCCCACCTCCACTCTGCTTCTCACAAATTTGTCACTTTATGTCACACTCCCCGTCTTCCAAGGCAGACAGCCCTATTTGCAGGCGACTTTTGCTCACTCTCTTTTCAGCACTGTGCCCCTCCTTCAGGAATTCTTGAGGGAGGGACCCCGGAGCACGGTCCCTCACCTGCCCCACCTGTGCTACAGGATGGCCTGGTGTCACAGGGGCCCCCCACCCCACCGTCTGGATGGGGTGCTCAGGTCCCACCACCTGGCTTTCAGGCTGTACCCGTGCCTGCCCCAGGACTTCTCCGAATTTGGTGGCAGGAAGTCTGTGGTCTCAAGGTCGATCCTGCACCGATGTCCAGTCTCAGCCCTGTGGTCTGCTTTCCCTTTAGTGCTGCAGCTCACGCTCCACTGCTGTCCCGACACCCTAAGAGTTGAGGCCCATCAGCTCTGAGCAGCCTTTCCCAGTGACAGTGAACTGAATTCTACCAGGACCAGCAGAATGCTTACTGAAGGTTTGTGGGTCACAGGAAGTGCTTTAAAAGCCACGCAGTTAATTCCACGTCCCTCTTGAGCTGGGCCTCAGCCAGGATTTTTGAAGCTGGGCTCTCTGTCCTCCCTCCTCTTCTCTTTTCCAGGAACTCCCTCCCACCCTACAGGCTGTGCCTGCAGCCTCCATATCCTGTGTGCCAAGTCCTGACCCAGAAGTTTACCAAGTCATTTTCCCTGATAAAGTCAGTTTCCTCCCAGTGGAAAACTCTGGTGTCAGCTATTTAGATAAAGCAGTTTTTTATTTCCTTACAAGAGCAACTGCCACACTGTCGTATAATCACTCGTTGGGGCTGTCTCCCTCTAAAACCAGGCTGGACTCTCCTGGTTTAACTCAGGCACCCCCAGTACCTGGCAGGGGGTCTTGCAAGCACCCAACAAATCCCGCTGCAGAGAGAGACAGGATGGCTGACCAGAAGGAGGGGCACAGGCCCCTCAGGGATGTGCCCTGGGACCCTACTGAGCAGGAGCCGCTGGGGATGAGAGACTTGAGAGATGTACAGAGTTACTTAGCAATGGTTCCCTACTTCCTATCACTCAGAAAGTACAGACCAAAAGTTTCTTATGGCAAGACCACATCTTTGATTGCTCTTGAAACTAGCTAAGTTCCTTCCTTTTGTCTCAGCTCAAAATACAAAAATTTTAAAGGACCCCCAGGGTGGAAAATGTTGAGGATATCAGATGTTCACACTTAAGAATCTGTCACCAGAGGGTTAGCCATGTTTGAGTGAGTGGGGAGGCTGTCCAGAGCCAGCCTTCTGATCCCTGAGGGACAGACCCGGCTGCTGGCCTGGACCCAACAGAAGCACCTCCAGACATGCTCACTCAGTCCAGGAGAGAGCGTCCAGAGCCTTCCTCCGAACGTGAGCTCCTAAAGAATTCGCACCGAGAACTTTGTGCAGGAGGCAGGTAGTCCTGAGGAGTAACCAGACTCCCTGGGGTCCGAGTGCACAGTGGACACTCAACTCTGCCTTCTCCTCTTTCCTTCTGGCTCCCAAGGAGTCTGAACCAGACCATGGAGCCAGGCCAAAGGGGCTCCGCTGGCTCGTGGGTACAGGGCAAGCTGGCCGCCCCATAGCTCGGGAGCGGAACCTCCATGTGGACCCGGCACACAGGAGGGGCATAATCAGGAAACAAGCCTGGAGCCTTCCACTGCTCCGCTCTCAGCCAAAGCTGTGATGGGCCTCTCCTGGGCTGACCCAGTAGAGGCAAATGCAGAGGTGCCCCTGCACATGGTCTCACTGCCTCCACAGCCAGTCTGTTCTGTACCTGGATTCTGCCACCGGGGAAATACAAGGGTAGGTCCCGTGACTCAGCACTTCCATCAGCAGATCACCATGGTACCTTGTTCCGTGTGCTTCAGTGTAGACACCATATTGAATATAAGTTATTGATTCACTGTCACTGAACTCTCGTGACTTAGGCCTGAAGGAGACTCAATGTATATGTGCAACCCTGCCTGCAGCACACTCCAGCCTTCCTGCCTGTAGAAGCTCAGACAAAGTCACTCCTGGGGCCATTTCCAACAGTGTGAAATGAGGAGAACACATGAAAACTAAATAGGCCATGGTTTGCATTCCCACCAACAGTGTAAGGGGGTTCCCTTCTCTCCACACCCTCTCCAGCATTTACTGCTTGTAGACTTTTGGACAGCAGCCATTCTGACCAGCATGAGATGGTACCTTATTGTGGTTTTGATTTGCATTTCTCTGATAATAAGTGATGTTGAGCATCTTTTCATGTGTTTGTTAGCTATCTGTGTCTTCTTTGGAGAAATATCTGTTTAGTTCTTTGGTCCATTTTTTGATTGGGTCATTTATTTTTCTGGAATTGAGCTGCAGGAGTTTCTTGTATATTTTTGAGGTTAATTCTTTGTCAGTTGCTTTGTTTGCTATTATTTTCTCCCATTCTTAAGGCTGTCTTTTCACCTTGCTTATAGTTTCCTTCATTGTGCAAAAGCTTTTAAGTTTAATTAGATCCCATTTGTTTATTTTTGCTTTTATTTCCTTTACTCTTGGAAGTGGGTCATAGGGGATCCTGCTGTGATTTATGTCAGAGAGTGTTTTTCCTCTAGGAATTTTATAGTTTTATAGTCTTACATTTAGATCTTTAATCCATTGTGAATTTATTTTTGTGTATAGTGTTAGAAAGTGTTCTAGTTTCATTCTTTTACAAGTGGTTGACGAAGTGTCCCAGCACCACTTGTTTAAGAGATTGTCTTTTCTCCATTGTATATTCTTGCCTCCTTTGTCAAAGATAACATGTCCATAGGTGCTTGGGTTTATCTCTGGGCTTTCTATTTTGTTCCATTGATCTATATTTCTGTCTTAGTGCCAGTACTGTACTGTCTTGATGACTGTGGCTTTGTAGTAGAGCCTGAAGTCAGGCAAGCTGATTCCTCCAGTTCCATTCTTCTTTCTAAAGATTGCTTTGGCTATTCGAGGTTTTTTATATTTCCATACAAATTGTGAAATTATTGATAGGGATTGCATTGAAACTATAGATTGCTTTGGGTAGTATACTCATTTTCACTATATTGATTCTTCCAATCCATGAACATGGTATATTTCTCCATTTATTTGTGTCCTCTTTGACTTCTTTCATCAGTGTTTTATAGTTTTCTATATATAGGCCTTTTGTTTCTTTAGGTAGATATATTCCTAACTATTTTATTCTTTTTGTTGCTATGGTGAATGGAATTGTTGCCTTAATTTCTCTTTCTGTTTTCTCATTGTTACTGTATAGGAATGCAAGGGATTTCTTTGTGTTAATTTTATATCCTGCAACTTTACTATATTCATTGATTAGCTCTAGTAATTTTATGGTGGAGTCTTTAGGGTTTTCTATGTAGAGGATCATGTCATCTGCAAACAGTGAGAATTTTACTTCTTCTTTTCCAATCTGGATTCCTTTTATTTCTTTTTCTGCTCTGATTGCTGTGGCCAAAACTTCCAAAACTATGTTGAACAGTAGTGGTGAGAGTGTGCACCCTTGTCTTGTTCCTGACTGTAGACAAAGATGCCACAAAAAAAGAAAACTACAGTCCAATATCACTGATGACCATAGATACAAAAATCCTTTAAAAAGTTCTAGAAAACAGAATCCAACAACATATTTAAAATATCTTACATCATGACCAAGTGGGCTTTATCCCAGGTAGGCAAGGATTCTTCAATATCCACAAATCAATCAATGTAATACACCACATTAACAAATTGAAAGATAAAAACTATATGATTATCTCAATAGATGTAGAGAAAGCCTTTGACAAAATTCAACATCCATTTATGATAAAAAAAAAAAAAAACCCTCCAGAAAGCAGGAATAACATAATAAAAGCTATATATGACAAACCCACAGAAAACATTATCCCTTGCCAGGAGAACCCCCAGGGACAGAGGAGCCTGGCAAGGTTGCAAAGAGCTATAGTCCAAGGGATTGCAAAGAGTTGGACATAACTGAGTGACACACCACAGCACAGCATCTCTGCCTGACTGTTAAACTAGACTGCCTTTGTTCAGAACCCTGTCCACCTGTAGATGGAGAAAGGAAGAAATTAACACGTTCCCTGTTTAAGGCTTGCCATACTAGGAGATGTTTGCAAGACTAATGGCCTTTGTATTTTGCTTTCTCACCTCCCCCAATCTCTGACCTACAAAAGAAACTGGCATCCAGACCCCAATAAGATGGTTATTCTGAGGCTCTAGGCTGCCATTTTCTCGGTCAGCTGCTTCACGAATAAAGTCATTTTCTTTGCCTCAACATCTTGTCTCTCAGATTCGTTGGCCTGTCCTGCAGTGAGCAGAGTGAGCTTGGACTTGATAACATTACCGGGACCATACCCTACTCCAGACTTTGTGAAACAGTATCAGGTATCTGAGTAGAGCCCAGCAATGTGAAGGTGCATTTTACACAGTTTTCAAAGCTCACAGTTTGACAATGACCCTGAAGGTTCCCAGACAGTTGAAGATAACTGTCTGATCCCAGGGCAAGAGGCAAGCCACAGCCCTTCCTCCCACCCTCAGCTGTGAGCCCATGGACCCAGTGTGAATTTGGCTCCAGGACAGAATAATGTCGTAGGTCAAGTCTAGGTAGACAGTGGCAGTTCTGTTTGAAGCTGGGTGACCTGGGGAAAGTTATCAGCACCTCTATGTGTTATCTATACAGTCAGGGCTCTAGTAATAGTGATTCTCTCTCTCTGTAGAACTCAATGTATTAATACACAGGGAGCATGTAGAAACACCCAGTGATCACTCATCATCATCATTACTAATTGGCCGCCTAAACTCGGCTACACCCCTTTCAGTCAGGCCCCACCCTCTACTCTTGCTCCCGTTTTAGCCACATGACTCTCACCTCTTGCCCAAAATTCCCTGTTCTAATCTGTATGTTTCCATTTTAAATGGTTACTTTTCGTCTTTTTTATTTTTTTAAATACTTATTTTTATTTATTTGACTCTGCCTGGTTTTAGTTAGGGCATGTGGGATCTGGTTCCCTGACCAGGGATTGAACCCCTGTCTGCTGGAATGGGAGCATGGACTCTTAGCCACTGGACCACCAGGGAAGTCCCAGACTTTACACCTAAAATAAAATGAAAAAAAGTGATAATACTTAGCTTTGGTAAAAATGTGGAGAAAGTGGGACTTTAAAACCTTGCTGTCGGGAGCATACCCTGTATGTTGTCTTTGACACTGCCTGTCAGAGCTGAGCACCATACCCTGGGGACCCAGCATCCCACTGGTAAAGGCACAGGTTCTGCAAGGAAGGTACTCTACCCTCTTAGGTTCTGTGACTGGGCCTGAGAATTAAACTGACATGGTCATACCAACAGGAGGAAAGCCTACAGTTTTATTTAATTTTTTTATGTGTTCTTGGAAGCCTTCATAAGAAAAGTAAGAGGGATTTCCTTGATGGTTCAAAGGTTAAGAATTTGCCTGCCAGTGCAGCTGACCCAGATTTGATCCCTGGTCCAGGACGATCCCACATGCCTTGGAGCAACTAAGTCCATGCGCCACAGCTACTAAAACCTATGAGCCAAAAGCCCATGCTCTGCAGCAAGAGGAGCCACCACCACAATGAGAACCCAAAACCAGAATAATGAAGACCCAGCAAAGCCCCAAAATAAATACAATTAGAAAAAAGGAAAAACAAGAGCCATAAAAGCAGGTAGGACTGAGCCATCTTTTATCCCTCTATACTCTCTTAAATGAAATTAAAAGACACTTACTCCTTGGAAAAACAGCTATGACAAACCTAGACAGCATATCAAAAAGCAGAGACATTACTTTCCCAACAAAGGTCTGTCTAGTCAAAGCTATGGTTTTTCCAGTAGTCATGTAAGGATGTGAAAGTTGGACCATAAAGAAAGCTGAGTGTTGAAGAATTACTGCTTTTGAACTGTGGTGCTGGAGACTCTTGAGAATCCCTTGGACGAGATCAAACCAGTAAATTCTAAAGGAGATCAGTCCTGAATATTCATTGGAAAGACTGATGCTGGGACTGAAGCTCCATTACTTTGGCCACCTGATATGAAGAACTGACTCATTAGAAAAGACCCTGATGCTGGGAAAGATTGAAGGCAGGAGAAGAAGGGGATGACAGAGGATGAGATGGTTGGATGGCATCACCGATTCAATGGACATGAATTTGAGCAAGCTCTGGAAGTTGGTGATGGACAGGGAAGCATGTCATGCTGCAATCTGTGGGGTCGCAAAGAGTCAGACACAACTGAGTGACTGAACTGAACCAAACTGATACTCTCTTAACAAAACAGTAAGTTTGTGAAGCAAAAAGACAGGAAAAGATTTAAGCTTCTAGGGGTGGTGGGTTGTGAGACAGGGATCAGGAAATACCTGGGAACCCACCAGGCTGATTTAGGAGTCTCTTTCTCATAGCCTGTTTTGGTGTGGACTCCCGGTTGTTGGTGATAAGGATATTTCTTCCTGGTATAGAGAGGTTGTCCTTCTCATGGGAAATTTTGTGACTTGTTTTTATCTCAAAAGGGGTCAGAGAGACTTTCCCACACTTGCTATTCTCAAGTGCCTTCAGTTCCAAAGAGTCATTATGTCAAAATGGTGTTAGTGGGGCATCAGGTCTTCACCCTTCAGTACACTCACCAGAAGACAGGTACCAGATGGCACAGTAATGACGAATTAGGAACAATCTGGGTGCAGTGGAGTGGGGGACTTCCCTGGTGGTGCAGTGGTTAAGACTTCACCTTCCAGTGTGGCAGGTGGGGCGGGGTGGGTGGGTGGGTTCAATCCTTGGTTGAGGAGCTAAAATCCAACTTGCCTCCAGGCTACAAAATCAAAAGGCATAAAACAGAAGCGATGTTGTAACAAATTCAATAAAGACTTTAAAAGTGGTCCCCACCAGGAAAAAATCTTTAAAAGAGGGGGAGGAAGTCAAGGACTGTGATGATTTTGAAAGATGAAGCACTGAAACTCTGGGATTCATAGAGGCCAACCTGGAGAGTCACAGCCAGGGCAGCTGAGTGGCCGCAGGGATCCCAATGTGCTCAGTTGTGGCCTTGGGGAGGCTTGCACAGCTGTGGTCTGCTTCAATAGGGAGGCATCATCGTTTGCTTTGCCATCAGAAGTTCACGAGCTCTTACTCTTCCACACTCTTTCCATCCACTTCAGCCCAGTGTTTCCCAGACCTACCTGTCCTGTGTCTCAGGATCTCTGAGATGCTTGCCAAAAACACGCCCCCAGGGCTGTCTCCTGGAGATGCTGACTGGTTGGTCTGGGGGGTCCAGGATTCTAGGCTTATCTTTAAATCAGACCAGTTTTGGAAACAGTTCTGGTGCAAAGAACATTCTTTGGAAAAGAATAAACACATTACTGTGAATAGTGAGATGATGTTTTGAAAATACTCCAAAGTACTGTAATAACTTTACAGTTTCCTGTAGGGGAGAAGGGGGGTTCTGACAATGTGTCCAGCAGTCAGCTTGCTGCATAAAGTACAGGATGCCCAGTTAAAGCTGGATTTCAGATAAGCAGTGAACAATGTTTTAGTATGGTATGCCTGAGATGCTCTTAGACTGTCTGCTCTGTACTGTTACTTGGCAGATCTGACCACCCTCCAAGGGAGGTTGAAGACCCCAAGGGGGTTTCCTGGAGTCGATGGCAGAGGGAACAGGTGGGTCGGTGGGGTCAGTGGCTCATGTGATGACAGGAAATTGATGGACTGTTACGAGGGTCACACTGTTGCAAGCACTTCATGTAATGTAGTGGATTGCCCCTTTCCCCTGACCTCGGATGTCCAGTTTATCCCCCTCCATAGATGGGAAACTGGCAGATGGCTGTAACTGTCCCCAGTCTCAAGAGTGAGGACCCAGAAAAGCAGGGTTGCTCCCAGGCAGTGTGGTCCCTGCCCTTGGACCAGCTGCCTGCCTGGCCACAGCCACTCACCACAGAGAGGCCAGCATTCTGGGAAAGGGGCTCTTCACTGTGGTGGTCCCTGCTCTCAGCTCTTTCTTGTATTGTGCTAGCACTGACTGTTCCTGCTGTGTGCTGGCCCAGGACTTGTGGGGTGGGTGGCCCAGGGACTGCTTTGTGGCGCTTATAGTGCTGGGAAGAGGAGGGTGTTTCTAGAACCTCATCAGAGGTTGGAGTAAGCCCTAAATTCCCCTCGGCCTGGATCTTTCTCAGACCTTTAGCGGCTTCCCCAGGGCTGGCTGCCTTCCCCAGGGCTCCCACTGTATCATGTCGAGTTCTGTCTCACCATTTGTGCTCAAAGCAGTACTTGGTCCAGGAAGAAAGAATCATCGGCCAGCCCCACCACCACCTGTCCTCCTCCCTGGGCAGTCTGAGGACTGAGGAAGGTCCCTGGAACCCACTGAAGACCTCACAGTGGGCGTCAGTTCAGGACAGAGACTGGAGGGGGAACTGGGTGTCTCTGGGTGGACCTGGTGCCCAGGAGGAGACTGCCCACCCTGGGTAGATTTCCCACCTTTTCTGGCAACCCAAATGTCGTCCTGGTGGTGGTCTTCCCAGCTCTATCCATAGGACACCGGAGTGTAAGACCACAGTGGGCAGCCTGCAGTGGGCCTCTCTGCCTTTATAGGAACTGGTCTTCTTTACCCTCCCCCTGGCCCCCACCCAGGCAGCAAATGGAGGGTGCTGTGCTTATTATCTACACAACACTTGAAACATTACTCTTATCAGGATCGTGATGGAGGAAACACAAATCATAGCAGTGAGATGATTTTTCATGTGACAGCTCAACAGGCACCTCAGAGGATGACGACCTGCTGTTGGTGGAGGTGTGGGAGACAGGGTTTCTCATATGCCTTTGGGAGAGTAATGTGGGACACATTTTTGGAGGGCATTTTGGTAAGATTTATGAAAATTAAACTATACACATCCAGGCTGTGGAGAGAAGGGAACCCTCCTGTGCTCTTGGTGGGAATGTAAATTGGTGAAGCCACTGTGGAGAACTGTGGAGTTCCTTGGACAGCAAGGAGATCCAACCAGTCCACCCTAGAGGAAATCAGTCCTGAATATTCATTGGAAGGACTGATGCTGAATCTGAAGCTCCAAAGCTTTGGCCACCTGATGCGAAGAACTGACTTATTGGAAAAGACTCCAATGCTGGGAAAGATTGAAGGCAGAAGGAGAAGGGGACGACAGAGGATGAGATGGTTGGATAGCATCATCGACTC
Source organism: Capricornis sumatraensis (assembly GCF_032405125.1). NCBI lineage: Eukaryota > Metazoa > Chordata > Mammalia > Artiodactyla > Bovidae > Capricornis > Capricornis sumatraensis. Next base: position 62,411,785 of record NC_091069.1, read on the forward strand.
AATGGACATGAGTTTGAGTAAGCTCTGGGAGTTGGTGATGGACAAGGAGGCCTGATGTGCACAGTCCATGGGGTTGCAGAGTCAGACACGACTGAGCGACTGAAGTGAGTCAGTGACTGTGGAGAACAGGATGGAGCTTCCTTAAAAAGCTAAAAACAGAGCTACCGTACGAGCCAACAATCCCACTCCTGGGCCTGTGTCTGGAGAAAAATATGGTTTGAAAGGACCTGTGCACCCCAGGGTTCACTGCAGGCAGGACATGGAAGCAACCTAAACAGCCATCACAAAGGAATGAATAAAGAAGGTGTGGTATATATATATTGTGTACACACACACACACACACACACACACACACACACAATGCAATATGACTCAGTTATGAAAAGGATCCAAGAACGTGTGACAAGTCCAGAGAGTTGACTCCCAGAAGGGAGGTGAGGAGGCCACACCCTGTAAACTTATCCATGTGAGGATGTGCTGCCGGGAGCCAGGGACAGGCTGACGAGGTAAGCACAGAGTGGGTGATGCCAACACGTCAGGGTGTTATATCGCCTCACCTTTGACTTGTTGTTAGAGGACAGAGGACATTTCTTTCTGTTTAAACTGGGATTTCTTGTTTGTCGCAGCCCTGAGCGTCCTAACCTGACACAGCTAATTACTAGCAGACAGTGGTTCTCAGTTACAGCAGCTGAAAGTTACACCCACTTTGTAGCTGTGAAGAAAACAGGAGAAAACAAAATCCCACGATTTCTGAGTCCCACATCCAGAGATCCTGATTTCATTGGTCTGGAGCAAATTTGAGAGCGGGGATGGGGTTAAGAGACTGTGCTAACGTCAGGAAACTGATATGAATGGGGATCCAGGGCCGCCTCACAGCCTTTCAAGCCAAAAGCTGAGCAAAGATGGGGAAAACAGAAGGTGGACTGTGCCTCTGGTCCTGGGCTACTGTCAGGGCTGAGCAAAGCCTGTTTACGTCCCTGCGGGAGCCGTCCACAAAGTGCTGCCACAGAGCGGCCTGGGGCAGCTGTGGACCCAGGATCTGGATATGATGATCTCATTTCCTCATCAGAAGAGCTGGTATGTGTGCTCCGCGTGTGCTTGTGTGTGTGTGTTGTGCGTGTGTGCGTGGGGGAATGGGGAGATGGTGTTTGCACTTTACTGGGAACTGGAGAAGCACAGACTTTCAGGAAGAAAAACCAGAGGGGACTGAAGGCCTGACCGTGGTATGAGCTTCACCAAGCCTGACCCCGTGTGGCCGGTGTGGGTTGTGTGTATGGGGGGTGGGGGGAGCACTGGGCTCTCCCGTCTTGGGAAAGGGGTCGGCTTGGCTCCTAGACCTGAGACCCCCTGAAGGCTGAAATGGGTATGTAATGCCTGCAGACACAGGGGGGAGGGCGGCACACAAAGGAACCCCAGGGACAGGAAAAGCCAGCATCCCAGAAACACAGCTCTGGGCGGGGGACCCGTGCCTGTGTGACGTTAGGGGGACTGTCACCGTCAGGCGGAGGATGGTCGTTGCCATCCTCGGGATGCTGACCTGCAGGGCAGGGGCTGGTCCCTGTCGGAAGAGCCTGGGCCAGCTCGTTTCCTCGGCTGACTCTCCTCTAAGGATGGTGGCAAGGACAGACCAGCCTATCCTCTATTTTCTTAGTTCAGTAAGAAGGAAACAGCTCTTTCTCTTTAAATATCCCTGTCAGTGTGGCCCAGGGAATGGGCTTGGGGAGGACCAAGCCTGACGGGGGACCAGGAAGGAGGAGATTAAGTCATTCAATTGTTGGAAAGGTCCTAAGTGGGAGTCTGGAAGGTGCTGGACAGGACGCTGCCATGGAGTAATGTAGTCCCCACCCTCCAGGGAAAGAGGACTTACTTGAGAGTGCAGGAGTGGTTAGAGGTCAAGCTGTGTGACCCTCAGAACAAAGCCCTGAGCTGGGGGAGCTGGGCGGGAGGGCACCTTGCTGAGGAGGCAGGAAGCAGGGTAGGTGACAGGTGTGGGGCCTGGGCTGGGGGAGGGGTGGAGGGAAGACGGGGCCAGACAGCCTGCAGGGCCACAGGCAGCACTGTGGCGGGGGGTGGCCCAGAGCCCCGGCCACAGGGAGGGTCAGGCTGTGACTCACGAGCCAGCAGCCCAGGCGGCCCCTCCCTCAGCTGTGTCATGACTGGGAGCGGCCCAGCCTGACCTGGCAGAGTCAACATCGCTCCCGGAATGTGGGCCTGCTCACCTCTGTGTCCTTGAGCCCTCCAGTCAGTGACCATCCTCCAAAAGTGCTGGCAGATTAAGCAATAAACGCACTGCTTCTGGGGCAGAACTCGGGGCTGGGGTCCCCCTGAGGTGGCCAGGCCGCCCCCAGGGCCCTCTGGCTCCTGTCCACTTCTTGACTCCTGGAGGACCTGCTGGGGGCCACATTGGCCGTTTCCCTCTGAGAGGAGACCGCCTCGTGTTCTTCTCTGTGACTCTTAGGGAACAAGTACAAAGCCCATGGGGGTTAAATTCAGTAACCCTTTCACGTCCCCCAAGTTTACAGAGACAAAACTATACATCCTTTTAATATTATTTTATTTTGGGGGAATAAGTAACTATACATACGAACAAAACAGTAAAGTTAAGATTCTGTGAAGAAAGAGAAAAGCGAGTTTTCCTCTGTCTTTGGCCTTTCTATCTAATTACCTCAGGCAACCACTGCCAGGCTTCTTGGGAGTCCTGTGAGAAACGGTCTATGTTTACGGGCTTCTGTGAACATACGTTTTCACACAGGTGGCACTGTGCTGCGCTCACGGCTACTGTCACCTGCCAGACGTCCACCAACCTTTCCTGTACCAGTGTACCAGCCTTGTCGCTTTCTTGTTAACATCTGAGTTAACATGCAGAGGGCTTGTGATTTATTCCACCAGGTAACCACTGATATGCTCAGCGGTAAAGAATCTGCAATGCACGAGACGCTGTAGATGTGGGTTTGATCTCTGGGTATGGAAGATCCCCTGGAGGAGGAAATTGCAACCCACTCCAGTATTCTTGCCTGGGAAGCCCCATAGACAGAGGAGCCTGGTGGGCTACAGTCCATGGGGTCTTACAGGGTGGATGGGTCTTACAGTCACATGGAGTTGGACACAACTGAGCAACAGAGGATGAACAATTGCCCAAATCAATGATAAGCCTGCAAGGGCACATGATGTTACAATGAGTAGGTTTTTAAAGCAAAGTGTTGTACTTGCAGCAGTAAAACTCTAGGATAATCACATATGAGAACTCCTGGGTCTTAGGATGTGTGTATTTCAAACTTCGGCAATTACTGCTGAATTGCCTTTGTCGAGGTCACACCAGCTTACATGCAGTATGTTTCCCACACCCTCAGGAACCGGGCATGATTTTTAATCTCACCAAGCCCTCATTGTGTGCCTGGTGCTCTGCTCAGGCTGTGAGTGGGGGCAGCTGAAAGCCCATGGGCAGCTGTGACAGGCTGGCCAGTGGCAGAAGAACAGCCCCCAAGAAGATCAGCCACCAATGTGATGGGTCCTGGAGACTTGTTAGGCTGGGGCCTGGGTGCTGGGTTCTGGGGTGTTTGGAACAGCCATCTGTTCGTGGGAAGGGTCACATCAGGGTCACAAAACAGGGGAAGGGTTTCCGGGGCCAGGAAGGGCCTGTGCTGGAGGGAGGAGGGAGAGGAGGGGAGGAGCATGGGGACTCTGGAGAGCAGGTCAAGTTTTGGAGGAAAAGCCTAAACTATGAGGGATGACTTTGCATTTTATAATTTCTGAAAAAATATCATGGAAGAGTAATTTTTTTAGAGGGGTTCATGGTTAATTTTGAGTTTTGGCACTTCCTTATCTCCCAGCCCCTGGCCTCACGTCTCAGGACTTTGTGTAGACGTTTTACCAGTTATGCTCAGTCCCGTGGTAACTGGGTGTCTGCGTCGGGGCCTGCGAGGTGTTAGGGGGGCAGCCTGTGACAAGAGTTTGGGGGCCTGGGCTTTCGCTAGAGCAAGTGCAGGCCCTGCCCCTCTGACCCTGGAAGATCGCAGGGAGGAGGCTGACGGCTCTGCTTCATTGCTAATCCGGAGCCTATTGGTGTGAACAGGAAAGGGCTTGTATGTGAAATCCGCCCTGTAAGTCACATTGCTCATAGGTGCCCAGTGTTTGACAGCAGACAGCCTTTAACCATGGTCTCTGCTCCTCCAGGGACAGGCAGCCTGTGTGCAGCTTGGCCCCGACTCTGATGAGGCTCAGCGCATGCAATGAAGTCACCTGTTTGCAGTGGTGTGGACTCTAGAATGCTGATTTTATTGGGGTTTCAATCCAGAATTGTCATTGTTTATTTTGCTGTGCACACTGCCCCAGCAGGGATTCCTTCAGGTCGATGAGTCCAGCTGACTTCTGAGTGCTTCTTACCTTTTGGCCCCAGAAGCTGTTTAGGGTCTTCTGGTCACTCCTTCCCCTCAATCCTGGAATCTGTCCCTTCTCCAAGGAGCTCTGGTTCCATTTCTTGGAGAAGGGTGCCTGTGTCACTAATATTTCTTTTCAGATTCTTTTAGGTGTCGACTAAAAAACAGTCACAGCCTGGAAGTAGAGAGTTATTTTATTTGGTGGGAATGTTTAGGACTGAGCCAGGAGACAGTATCTCAGGAACTCAGAAAACTTCTCCAAGGAGGTGGGAGGGGGAGTCAGGTTATATACAAGTTTGCAACAAAGGGAGCAGGTAGTCTGAACATCAAAGTCGTTGATCTGTTGCTCACTCATGTCTCTTTACGACCCCATGGACTGTAGCACACCAGGTTTCCCTTGTCCTTCACCAACTTTCAGAGCTTGCTCAAACTCAAGTCCATTGAGTTGGTGATGCCATCCAACCATCTCATCCTCTGTCCTCCCCTTCTCCTCCTGCTTTCAATCTTTCCCAGTATCAGGGAAAGATTTTCCAAACAATTTTCCAATGATTTTCCAATGAATCAGCACTTCACATCAGGTGGCCAAAGTATGGGAGCTTTAGCTTCAGCATCATTCCTTCCAATGAATCTTCAGGATTGATTTCCTTTAGGATTGAATGGTTTGATTTCCTTGCAGTCCAAGGGACTTTTAAGAATCTTCTCCAGCACCACAGTTCAAAAGCGTCAATTCTTTGGCACTCAGCCTCCTTAATGGTCCAACTCTCACCTCCATACAGGACTACTGGAAAAACCATAGCTTTGACTGAACGGACCTTTGCTGGCAAAGTAATGTCTCTGCTTTTTAACATGCTGTCTAGGTTAGTCATAGCCTTTCTCCCAAGGAGCAAGCGTCTTTTCATTTCATGGCTGCACTCACCATCTGCAGTGATTTTGGAGCCCAAGAAAATAAAATATGTCACCGTTTCCTTTGTTTCCCCATCTATTTGCCATGAAGTGCTGGGACTGGATGCCATGATCTTAGTTTTCTGAATGTTGAGTTTTAGCCAACTTTATCACTCTCCTCTTTCACTTTCATCAAGAGGCACTTTAGTTCTCCTTTGCTTTCTGCCATAAGGATGGTGTCATCTGGATATCTGAGGTTATTGATATTTCTTCCTGAAATCTTGATTCCAGCTTGTGCTTCATCCAGCCTAGCATTTCCCATGATGTACTCTGCATATAAGTTAAACAAGCAGGGTGACAATGTACAGCCTTGACATTCTCCTTTCCCAATTTGGAACCAGTCTGTTGTTCCATGTCTGGTTCCAACTGTTGCTTCTTGACCTGCATACAGATTTCTCAAGAGGCAGGAAAGGTGGTCTAGTATTCCCATCTCTTTCAGAATTTTCCAGTTTGTTGTGATCCACACAGTCAAAGGCTTTAGTGTAGTCAATGAAGCAGAAATTTTTCTGGAACTCTCTTGCTTTTTCTATGATCCAATGGATGTTGGCAATTTGATCTCTGGTTCCTCTGCCTTTTCTAAATCCAGCTTGAACATCTGGAAGTTCTCGGTTCACAAACTGTTGAGGCCTGGCTTGAGAATTTTGAGCCTGACTTTGCTAGTGTGTGAAATGAGTACAATTGTGCAGTAGTTCTTTGGCATTGCCTTTCTTTGGGGCTGGAATGAAAACTGACCTTTTCCAGTCCCGAGGCCACTGCTGAGTTTTCCAAATTTGCTGGCATATTGAGTGCAGCACTTTCACAGCATCATCATTTTGGATTTGAAATAGCTCAGCTGGAATTCCATCACCTCCATTACCTTTGTTTGTAGTGATGCTTCCTAAGGCCCACTTGACTTTGCACTCCAGAAGGCATCAAATTAAGGAACTTAACATCCCACATATGGCAAGCTGCAAGCCTCTGGGCTCGCTGAGTCCGTTCTTTGCATGTGCAGCTCAGCTGTCTGCAGCTGATCCCGTGTCCTTGTCCACCTGCTACCTGTGTCCCCCCGGCTCCTCAGCCATCACCATGGGGGTGGCAGCATCAGTATGGTGACAGTTTCGGGAGCCCTCACTCACTTTTGGAAGCCAAAAATCACTGATGGCTGTGCTGTTTCTTGTTTATTAATATGGCAGTAGATATTTTTATTTCACATAGGACAAAACAGCAGTAGAACTTGAACTGAGGCTGTTCATCTTGCAGTGGTAGCGCTGGGGTCAGCAGGCACGGGGGAGGGGCAAAGTCAGCAGAAAATCACACGTGGAGAGAGTTTTAACTAGCTGTAGTGTGTTTCAGTTGGAGAAGGCAATAGCAACCCACTCCAGTACTCTTGCCTGGAAAATCCCATGGACGGAGCAGCCTGGTAGGCTGCAGTCCATGGGGTCGCGAAAAGTCAGACACGAATGAGCGACTTCACTTTTACTTTTCACTTTCATGCATTGGAGAAGGGAATGGCAACCCACTCCAGTGTTCTTGCCTGGAGAATCCCAGGGACAGCAGAGCCTGGTGGGCTGCTATCTATGGGGTCGCACAGAGTCGGACACAACTGACGTGACGCAGCAGCAGCAGCAGCAGCAGCAGCAGCAGCAGTGTGTTTCAGTACCCACTTTTCCATACAGGAACAGAATCCAGCCACTCTGGACTGCACACCATTGCCTCTTCCCTCTCCTGTACTGGGTTGGGTAAGCTCTAATATTCCTCCCTTCTGAAAGCCCTCTCCAACCCCCCCCCACCGCCCCCCCACCCGCTCTGCTCATCTCTGCTATGTTTGTAAAAGAACGTTCTTGGACTTACAGGGAAATTTGATCCATATGGGCTGGACAGTCTACACTTCTCTTATAAAACTGCTCTTCTGTAAGAGTTCTTCTACAGCCAAGTATCTCTGAGCAACAGAAAAATGTTTTTCCAGGAAAAAAGCGATAGCCAAACTCCCAAAATTAGTATCAGCACCCTCTCTCCCTTATCTATCATTTCATTCATTGTAACCAGAATTTATAAAGTTTCATGGTCTGTGGCAGGTACATACTGGGGCGCAGAGATAAAGGCCATCTGGTCCCCAGCCTCCAGCAGTTACTCTAATGAGGAATGTGCTGATGATGGAAGTCTTCTGGACCCGAGGACTTTCTGGCACAGATGACAGAACCTCAGTCAGCTGAGGCTGGTGGCAGCTCAGGGTCCTACAGTGAGTGGGAAATTGAGCCCCTCCGAGGCCCAGCCCCCTCCTGTCGGTCTGCTGCTCCCCATCAGTAGAGCACACGGTGACCACACCCTGGGACACCCCCTGGTTGGGAGGACTTTGCAAGCCCCAGCTGGCTCTCCTCCTTTCACACAGCTTCCTTCTTCCTGCACACGCAGCGGCCTCAGGCTCTGAACAGTGCCTTCGTGACAGTTCCTCCCCAGCCCAGCCTTGACTTCCATTTGTACCTAACTGCACTGCCTGGGTGGAGCGGGTTCCTCCCCAGGACAGGCCGTGTCTGGTTCTGCAGGTTTCACCATGTTCTGAGCAGTCAGCCCTGTCCCTGCTCTGAGGCAGGTTCTTTATAAACAACAATCGGCTGAGGCCTGAGGTCTGTCCCAGCAGAACTGCGGTGTTTACAGCAGCTCTGCCAGCAGCTCAGCAAATGTGCTGGAAGAAAAACAGACCTGCTTACCAGCCATAGTCGATGACTGGGAGAAACTTCCCTTGTACAATACCTAACGATGGTGGTTTCTGCCTAAACCTGGGAGCCTGGGGAGAGCCACTCCGGGGTGTGTCCTGTGATCTACTGAGGACAGAGAGCTCAGCTGAGGTGCTCCTTCCAGGGCCGGTTTCTAGGTCTGCTCAGAGCTGGGCCAAAGCAGGAGGGCTCTGTTGACCTCACACTTGGCAAGGGCCTCAGGCAGCGGCCAGTTCGGGTCTGGAGTGGGCCTTGTGCAGCACTCTGCAAGCGCTGCCAGCCCCAGAAGTGGGACCTGGAGCTTTTTCAACAATCTTGATCTCAGGTCCAGGCTCGGGCTCCTCCTGTCCCTTTCCCTGCCACTGAGGGGTGGGAGGAGGATGGAGGTGGGGACCACAGCAGCCAGCTGGAAAGCCTGTACATTGAAACTGATCCTTTGTGAGGGCCCTGGGGAATGCAGCCTTGCGTTTGAAACTGAGTCCCCCTAAAACCGAGCTTCCTCACTACATCTATGGTTAACCTCTCTGTCTATAACTTTATTCCCTTTCTTGTCCCCTCTGACCTCCATCCTGTGCTCACTGAACACTAACCAGGGTCAGGTGACTAAGACTGCTGTTATTGATAAGACTGTATATAACAGTCATACTAATGAAAACCGCTACCAGTGTTAAGGTCACACACACAGGTGATTTCTCCAGTGCAAGGTGAGCTCACAGACCCCTGAGCCATGAACTGCCAGAGGCATCCTGACTCCTGAAGCCATGGTGAAGAAATGTCACAGGATTATGATTAATCCCAGACCCTTTGTTCCTCTCTTAAAACACTTCCAACTCAAAGACCAAGCTGGAGGGGATCTGAGGCTCGTCTCCACTCCCGTGCTCCATGCCAGCAAGTAAATCCTCACTGCAGACTCCTGGCATCCCAGGAGCCCTTGCCTACTTTGAAATCCATCATAGCCTCAAGCATCCTGGAGAGTTCTTGATCAGTGTTCAGTTTCTGCCTCTCACCACCCAGGGAGAGTGGTCACAGCAAGAAGCCAGCACAATGGCAGAGTATGGCTGCCTCTCCATGAGCATTCAGAACAGCAGACTTACAGGGATGGGGAGAGAGTCTGGGTGCCTAGGGCTGGGGTTCCAGTGAAGGCGTGTTTAATGTCTTCCTGGGCAATAAAAATGTCCTAAAATTGATGATGGGGGGTGTGGATGCACAGCTCTGGGCTATGAACTGCACTCTTTAGAAGGGTGAGTGTTATGACCTGTGAAATACATCTCAACAGAAACATGACAGGAGAACTAAGTGATATACACTAGAGGCCTAGAGCCTCACGCTGCCCTTTTCATGGGAAACCCCTGAGTTTGGGGCTCGTTTTTGGCTCAGCTGGAGGCTACTGGCCACGGGGGAGAAAAACCTACAACTGTGGAGGGGGTCCCCCGTCTATGCTGGCTCTTTGCTTCTTCTTCTTCCCTAAGTCAGAACTTGGTTTCCTCGGGAGCTGCAGAGGGGCTGCCTGAATTAACTCACCCTCGAAGCTGTAGCACGGGTTCCGTCTGTAGTTCAGGAGACTTGTTGGCTTGGGGCCTCTGTGCGCCACACCCTGCTCTAGGCCTGGGGATGCACCCACTGTCGTCAAAGAGGACAGAAACACAGTGAACAATGAAAAATCATGTGAGGTATTAAAAAGTGTCAGTGCAAGAAAAGAAAAAAGCAGAGCAGGGTAGGCGGTTGGGAGCACAGAGTCGGGGTGCAACTTTAAATTACTGCGTGAGCAGGGAAGACCCCCACTAAGAAGGTATCATCTGAGCAAAGACCACAAGGAGGCAGGAGAGAGCCCTGCAGGGATTGGGGAAGGAGAGGTCCTGCTCAGGCGCGGGGTGCGGCCACAGCTCGCGGAGGCGCCAGGGTATGAAGTGTGTTTTCTTACCATGTCAGCTAATCCCCAGGGGCAGCAAATAGGCAAATCACCCCAGCCCTTTCTCCAGAGGCTCTCACAGTCCAGGTTGCTGCTCCCCTGGTCTGCTCACCTGGGGCCAGGAATCAGAAAGCCAGGGGCAGTTTATTTAGTTATTCAACCCCCGGTGCCTACATATGGAAACCACAGTAAAGGCTCTTGGCAGCATTTCCCCACAGAGTGAACCACCGGACTGGCCCTTGGGCGCCCCCACGTGGCCAAGCGTTCGTGCTTCCCGTCTCTAGGGATGTGTCAATATAGACTCTTCCGTCGTGACAGCCATTCCCGTGTCTCCGAGTCTTACCATGCCTGATGGGGTCTTTGGCCGCTCTCCCGAGAGAGTGATGCCCGCTCCCCGCCCCCCCTCCCCCGGGTGGTCCAGAGCAGAGGAGGATGTGACAGCCTTTGTGGTTGCTCAGCTGAGAAGGGATCCAGGGCTGCGTGGTCCTGCGGAGTTCAGTGGTACTGGGACCAGGGAGGGGCTGTAGAGGTGGTGAGAAATACAGTCAAGATACGTGGTGGTTGCAGAGCCTGTCCAATCAGATGTAAGATGTGGAAGGAAAAGAAGTCCCGTTCAGTTCAGTTCAGTCGCTCAGTCGTGTCCGACTCTGTGACCCCATGAATCGCAGCACGCCAGGCCTCCCTGTCCATCACCAACTCCTGGAGTTCACTCAGACTCACGTCCATCGAGTCAGTGAGGCCATCCAGCCTTCTCATCCTGGGTCGTCCACTTCTCCTCCTGCCCGCAATCCCTCCCTGCATCAGGGTCTTTTCCAATGAGTCAACTCTTCGCATGAGGTGGCCAAAGTACTGGAGCTTCAGCTTTAGCATCATTCCTTCCAAAGAAATCCCAGGGGTGATCTCCTTCAGAATGGACTGGTTGGATCTCCTTGCAGTCCAAGGGACTCTCAAGAGTCTTCTCCAACACCACAGTTCAAACGCATCAATTCTTCAGTGCTCAGCCTTCTTCACAGTCCAACTCTCACATCCATACATGACTACTGGAAAAACCATAGCCTTGACTAGACGGACCTTAGTCGGCAAAGTAATATCTCTGCTTTTGAATATGCCATCTAGGTTGGTCATAACTTTTCTTCCAAGGAGTAAGCGTCTTTTAATTTCATGGCTGCAGTCATCATCAGCAGTGATTTTGGAGCCCCGCAAAATAAAGTCTGACACTGTTTCCACTGTTTCCCCATCTATTTCCCATGAAGTGATGGGCCAGATGCCATGATCTTCGTTTTCTGAATGTTGAGCTTTAAGCCAACTTTTTCACTCTCCGCTTTCATTTTCATCAAGAGGCTTTTTTAGTTCCTCTTCACTTTCTGCCATAAGGGTGGTGTCATCTGCATATCTGAGGTTATTGATATTTCTCCCGGCAGTCTTGATTCCAGCTTGTGTTTCCTCCAGTCCAGCGTTTCTCATGATGTACTCTGCATATAAGTTAAATAAGCAGGGCGACAATATACAGTCTTGAAGTACTCCTTTTCCTATTTGGAACCAGTCTGTTGTTCCATGTCCAGTTCTAACTGTTGCTTCCTGACCTGCATACAGATTTCTCAAGAGGCAGGTCAGGCGGTCTGGTATTCCCATCTCTCTCAGAATTTTCCACAGTTTGTTGTGATCCTCACAGTCAAAGGCTTTGGCATAGTCAATAACACAGAAATAGATGTTTTTCTGGAACTCTCTTGCTTTTTCAATGATCCAGCGGATGTTGGCAATTGGATCTCTGCTTCCTCTGCCTTTTCTAAAACCAGCTTGAACATCAGGAGGTTCACAGTTCACGTACTGCTAAAGCCTGGCTTGGAGAATTTTGAGCATTACTTTACTAGTGTGTGAGATGAGTGCAATTGTGCAGTAGTTTGAGCATTCTTTGGCAGTGCCTTTCTTTGGGATTGGAATGAAAACTGACCTTTTCCAGTCCTGTGGCCACTGCTGAGTTTTTCAAACTTGCTGGCATATTGAGTGAAGCACTTTCACAGCATCATCTTTCAGGATTTGAAACAGCTCAACTGGAATTCCATCACCTCCACTAGCTTTGTTCGTAGTGATGTTTTCTAAGGCCCACTTGACTTCACATTCCAGAATGTCTGGCTCTAGGTGAGTGATCACACCATCATGATTATCTGGGTCTTGAAGATCTTTATTGTACAGTTCTTCTGTGTAATCTTGCCACCTCTTCTTAATATCTTCTGCTTCTGTGAGGTCCACACCATTTCCGTCCTTTATCGAGCCCATCTTTGCATGAAATATTCCCTTGGTATATCTAATTTTCTTGAAGAGATCTCTAGTCTTTCCCATTCTGTTCTTTTCCTCTATTTCTTTGCACTGATCTCTGAGGAAGGCTTTCTTATGTCTTCTTGCTATTCTTTGGAACTTTGCATTCAGATGCCTATATCTTTCCTTTTCTCCTTTGCTTTTCACTTCTCTTCTTTCCACAGCTATTTGTAAGGCCTCCTCAGACAGCCATTTTGCTTTTTTGCATTTCTTTTCCATGGGGATGGTCTTGCTCCCTGTCTTCTGTACAATGTCACGGACCTCCATCCATAGTTCATCAGGCACTCAGTCTATCAGATCTAGTCCCTTAAATCTATTTCTCACTTTCACTGTATAATCATAAGGGATAAGTTTTGCCCTGAGCAAACAAAGGGCGGCGCTGGCCTTGCCTGAGATGAAGCTGGTTTCTGGAGGAGGGCTTGGTAGGAGTTCAGCTCTGGGGTGCCACCTTGGGGGTGTCTGTCAGCTTTCCAAGCAGAGAGGTCAAATAAGCTGCGAGATACATGAATTTGGAACCGGGAGGAAAAACTGACCTGGACACATGTGGGAGTGGCCAGCATGTGGGTGGTATTTCAGGCCACGAGATCTGAGGAGACTGGCAAGGGTGGGCGCGGGAAGACCCGGGAGGCCACTGGGGGGAAGTGCATCAAGAAGCCAGGTGTGACCACCCGTGTCACATGTTTCTGAGAGGTGAGCTGACCACGAAATTTGGAAACAGGCAGGCTGTTGTTTCTGGTAGGTCGCTGGAAGAGAGGACTGGTAGGAAATGAGAGGATCAGGTGTGGGAGGACTCACCCTCAGATGCACTGAAAACCCAGAGCAGGTGTGGCTTCCGGGAGACATGTGACCTGGGGAGACAGCGAACCTCTCTGCGACCAGGTGATATCTGCAGAGTCTGAACCTCAGAGGTTGAAGTGGGGGACCAGTGAGGTGGGGTGATGGTCTGGAGTGAAGAGCCAACCAGAAAAACCCACTTGATGTCACAGCCACTGCGGCTGCAGGGAGTTGGGGCTGTGACTCAGCCGCTGGCTCCGGGAACAGGCAGAGGAGTGGTTCTGCCCCCAGGCTCACTTCTTCCAGAGGAAAATGAATGGCTGTAGCGGGTTGAGGCCATGGAGGGAAAATCTGACAGTTTCATTGAGGACATTCCTTCCTGATGTGTGATTGTTCTGGATAGAAAGTGGGATAATTGATTAGTCACAGTCAATTCCAGGAACACAGAAGTAGATAAAGAAACCAAGGACAGCCTCTGTCCTTGGGGTGCCTGGCCCATTGTTGGTGAGCATGAGGCCAGGAGCAGAGAGAGAGGATTTCCCCCAGCCTGGCTGTAGCCTCGCTTTCCTGGTGGCCCTTCTGCAGGCTCAGCTTTTCCTTGGTATCTGAAACCAAAAGACAGCAAAGCACTTTGTGGATAACAGGGAGGATCGCCCCATCCCGTGTGCAGTCCTTGCCGGGAGGAGCTCTGGCAGCCTGAGAGCCGCCCTCCTTCCCTCCCACATCAGTGTGGTCCTTCCTTCCACCCCACTCCCATCCCCTTCTCCTGCTCTTGGCTCCTGTGTTTCCCTTCCTCCTTGACCCTCAGTCTAGCGTGCTCACCACCAAGAAACATGTACTTTCTGAATGAGTGTTCAGATCATAATTCAAAACCCCAAATTGTTATTTTCCTTCCAAAAGTTCACAGTGGTTTTCAGGTTGATATCAGGACTGTCTCCAAGAGGCAGAAAGGAACACAGAGAAAGCCCCCATCCAACCTGAGACTTCAGTAAGGAATTAGGATTGGATTGAGGAACAATGGGGATGGGATGACTGTAGGTGGAGGGAGGAGAGCCAACATTTCATGAGCTTCTGAGACCAAGTCCTGTGTGGACACACGGAAACAGCATGCTTACTCAAACTGCTTAGATTCCTTGAACCTCCTGATGAAGGAAGGACTGGGAAGGTGATTATGGTCACTTCACGAATGAAGAATTGTAATCCAAACCCAGAGGTCTTACCCTCAGACTCTGTGTGTGTCAGTGGCAGAGACAGGATGGCCCAGGAGACCCCCGCCCTCCAGATCCTTCCTTTCAGTCTAAACACTGTTCCCCCTCCCACCCCCAGATACAGATGGCCTCCCCTCTCCTTCCTTCTGAACGAACAGCATGAAGATTCATTTATTATAGCAACAAATGGCGTTATGATCCTTGCATGAAGATGCTACTGAAAGATAAAGCAGAGTCAGAGAACTGCCCTGGTGGTTCAGTGGTTAAGAATCAGCCTTCCAATGCAGGGGACTCAGATTCCATTCCTGGTCTGGGAACTAAGATTCCACATGCCACCACGAGCTGCAACTACTGAAGTCTGAACGCTCAAGAGCCAATGGTCTGCAACAAGAGACGCATGCACACTGCCACTAGAGAAAGCCCATGTGCTGCAGCAAAGACCTAGTTCAACCGAAATAATAATTTAGAAAGAAAAAGAGTGAGAAGTGTTATTTAGTGTGTCCCTAGCAGGCACTTCGCTTGCTGCATACAGGTGCCCCTACAGCTCCTGCTAGTGCCTGTGGAAGCCTCTGAATTGAGTGACAATAAGAAAGTCATGGAACTCATTATTATTATAGAGTTCGTAACACAAAATATTAACTGGTGAAGTTCTACAAATTAACTGGTGAAGGCCTACAGAATTCCTCACATCTTTCTCACTGATACATAATGGACATGTGCCATCGGGTCAGTTTCAGGTATGCAGCATAATGACTCATTATTTGTCAGTTCAGTTCAGTTCAGTCGCTCAGTCGTGTCCGACTCTTTGCGACCCCATGAATCACAGCACGCCAGGCCTCCCTGTCCATATTGCAAAATGGTCATCACAGTGAGCCCTGCCTGCATGGGGTCTGTTTTCTGTCTGTCACTTGGATCAGATAAAGTCTCCTGAAATGTCAACCTTGAAAGGTTCCTGTAAATTCTTCTGAAAGTCAGCTTCTGTGACTGTATCCTCTCATCTCCCCTGTGCTACTGAGTTCAGCCAGTGAATTTTAGAATTTCACCTATTACGTTTTTTTTTTTTTTCAATTCTGTAATTTCCATTTGGTTCTTTTGTTAAAATTTACTTATTTGGCTGTGCCAGGTCCTGGTTGCAGCATGTGGGATCTTTGATCTTCATTGTGGCCTGCAGGATCTAGTTCCCTGACCAGGGATTGAATCCAGGCCCCCTGCATTGGGAGCACAGAGTCTTAGTCACTGGACCACCAGGGAAGTTCCCTCCATTTGGTTCTTTAAAAAAAATATGTACTTCTATTTCTTTGCTGAGATTTTCTGGTTTTGTTTTGTTTTTTTCATCTAGAGTGTGTGTGCTCAGTCATGTCCGACTGCAACTGCATGGACTATAGACAGGTTCCTCTGTCCATAGGATTTCCCAGGCAAGAATATTGGAATGAGTTGCCATTTCCTACTCCAGGGGATCTTCCTAACCCAGGGATCGAATCTGCATCTCCTGCCTTAGCAGGTGGTACCATAGTACCACCTGGGAAGAAGACACACAGAGCTTATGAATGTTAAGAGCCCGTCAGCAGCAGTTTTTAAATTGTTCTGATAAGCAGCAACCACAAGGTGGCAGGATTATTTCATGCCCATCTAATTCCCAGGGCAAGCAGTTCAGTTCAGTTCAGTGGCTCAGTCCTGACCGAATCTTTGCAACCCCATGGACTGCAGCACACCAGCCTCCCTGTCCATCACCAACTCCTAGAGCCTACCCAAACTCATGTCCACTGAGTCAGTGATGCCATCCAACCATCTCATCCTCTGTCATCTCCTCTTCTCGCCTTCAATCTTTTCCAGCATCAAGGTCTTTCCAAATGAGTCAGCTCTTTGCATCAGGTGGCCAAAGTATTGGAGTTTCAGCTTCAACATCAGTCCTATCAATGAACACTCAGGACTGATATCCTTCAGGATGGACTGGTTGGATCTCCTTGCTGTCCAAGGGACTCTCAAAAGTCTTCTCTAACATCACAGTTCAAAAGCATCAATTCTTTGGCATTCAGCTTTCTTTATAGTCCAACTCTCACATCCATACATGACTACTGGAAAAACCATAGCCTTGACTAGATGAAATTTTGTTGGCCGAGTAATGTCTCTGCTTTTTAATATGCTGTCTAGGTTAGTCAAAACTTTCCTTCCAAGGAGTCTTTTAATTTCATGGCTGCAGTCACTATCTGCAGTGATTTTGGAGCACCACCACCCCCCCACACCAAAAAAAAGTCTGCCACTGTTGCCACTGTTTCTCCATCCATTTACCATGAAGTGATTGGAATGGATGCCATGACCTTAGTTTTCTGAATGTTGAGCTTTAAGCCAACTTTTTCACTCTCCTCTTTCACTTTCATCAAGAGGCTCTTTAGTTCTTCTTCACTTTCTGCCATGAGGGTGGTGTCATCTGCATATCTGAGGTTATTGATATTTCTCCCGGCAGTCTTGATTCCAGCTTGTACTTCTTCCAGCCCAACGTTTCTCATGATGTACTCTGCATATAAGTTAAATAAGCAGGGTGACAATATACAGCCTTGAGGTACTCCTTTTCCTATTTGGAACCAGTCTGTTGTTCCATGTCAAGTTCTAACTGAGTTAGAACAAGTTGCTTCCTGACCTGTGTACAGATTTCTCAAGAGGAAGGTCAGGTGGTCTGGTATTCCCATCTCTTTCAGAAATTTCCACAGTTTATTGTGATCCATACAGTCAAAGGCTTTAGCATAGTCAATAAAGCAGAAATAGATGTTTTTCTGGAAATCTCTTGCTTTTTCAATGATCCAGCGGATGTTGGCAATTGGATCTCTGCTTCCTCTGCCTTTTCTAAAACCAGCTTGAATTTCTGGAAGTTCACGGTTCACGTATTGCTGAAGCCTGGCTTGGAGAATTTTGAGCATCACTTTACTAGCATGTGAGATGAGTGCAACTGTGCGGTAGTTTGAGCATTCTTTGGCATTGCCTTTCTTTGGGATTGGAATGAAAACTGACCTTTTCCAGTCCTGTGGCCACTGATGAGTATTCCAAATATGCTGGCATGTTGAGTGCAGCACTTTCACAGCATCATCTCTCAGGATTTGAAATAGCTCAACTGGAATTCCATCACCTCCACTAGCTTTGTTCGTAGTGATGCTTTCAAAGGCCCACTTGACATCGCATTCCAGGATGTCTGGCTCTAGGTGAGTGATCACACCATCATGATTATCTGGGTCTTGAAGATCTTTATTGTACAGTTCTTCTGTGTATTCTTGCCACCTCTTCTTAATATCTTCTACTTCTGTGAGGTCCACACCATTTCTGTCCTTTATCAAGCCCATCTTTGCATGAAATGTTCCCTTGGTATACCTAATTTTCTTGAAGAGATCTCTAGTCTTTCCCATTCTGTTGTTTTCCTCTATTTCTTTGCATTGATCATTGAGGAACGCTTTCTTATCTCTCCTTGCTATTCTTTAGAACTCTGCATTCAAATGGGTATATCTTTCCTTTTCTCCTTTTCCATTTGCTTCTCTTTTTTCCACAGCTATTTGTAAGGCCTCCTCAGACAGCCATTTTGCTTTTTTCATTTCTATTTCTTGGGGATGGTCTTGCTCCCTGTCTCCTGTACAATGTCACAAACCTCCATCCATAGTTCATCAGGCACTTTGTTTATCAGATCTAGTCCCTTAAATCTATTTCTCACTTCCACTGTATAATCGTTAGGGATTTGATTTAGGTCATACCTGAATGGTCTAGTGGTTTTCCCTATTTTCTTCAATATAAGTCTGAATTTGCCAATAAGGAGTTCATGATCTGAGCCACAGTCAGCTCCTGGTCTTGTTTTCACTGACTGTATGCAGCTTCTCCATCTTTGGCTGCAAAGAATATAATCAATCTGATTTCGGTGTTGACCATCTGGTGATGTCCATGTGTAGAGTCTTCTCTTGTGTTGTTGGAAGAGGGTGTTTGCTATGACCAGTGCGTTCTCTTTGCATAACTCTATTAGCTTTTGCCCTGCTTCATTCTGTACACCAAGGCCAAATTTACCTGTTACTCCAGGTATTTCTTGACTTCCTACTTTTGCATTCTAGTCCCCTATAATGAAAACGACATCTTTTTTTGGTGTTAATTCTAGAAGGTCTTGTAGGTCTTCATAGAACTGTTCAACTTCAGCTTCTTTAGCATTACTGGTTGGGGCATAGACTTGAATTATGATGATAGTGGATGGTTTGCCTTGGAAACGAATAGAGATCATTCTGTCATTTTTGAGACTGCATCCAAGTACTGCATTTCAGACTCTCTTGTTGACTATGGTGGCTACTCTATTTCTTCTAAGGGATTCTTGCCCACAGTAGTAGATATAATGGTCATCTGAGTTAAATTCACCCATTCCAGTCCATTTTAGTTCACTGATGCCTAAAATGTTGATGTTCAGTCTTTCCATCTCCTGTTTGATCACTTCAAATTTGCCTTGATTCATGGACCTAACATTCCAGGTTCCTATGCAATATTGTTCTTTACAGCATCGGTCCCTGCTATTTACCTGGGCCCAAACTATGGTGGAGGTAATGAAGATAATGTTGACCCCCCTGAAAAGATCCCATGCATGTACTGCTACAGTCTGTGCCCCCAACCCTGCAGCAGGCCACCCTTGACCCATGCCTTCGCTGGAGATTCCCAGACACCCACAGGAAAGTCCGGGACAGTCTCCTGTTGGGTCACTGTTCCTTTGTCCTGGGTCCTGGTGCACAAGGTTCTGTTGTGCCCTCCAAGAGTATATTTCCCAGTCCTGTGTAAGTTCTGGCAGCTCTATGATGGGGTTATGGTGACCTCCTCCAAGAGGACTTATGCCATACCCATACTCAGATGCCCTCTCCCTGCGGCAGACCACTGCCCTCGGTGTACCTGCACAGGAGATGCTCAAACACAGTTCTGTCTGTGAACATGTGAATTCACCCCTCCTAACGTTTTGCTGAGGCTTCTCCTTTGCCCCTGGACGTGGGGGATCTCCTCACAGCTGCTCCAGTGCCTACCCTCTTACTAGAGTTTCTCTGACCTTGGATGTGGGGTATCTCCACATGCCCGGCCCAGTGAAGAGCAGCCAGTGCTCCTGACCTTGGATACGGGTTATCTCCTCAAAGCTGCTCGCAGCTCTAGCACCGCACAGCCTGGAGCTCTTAAATTGAAGAGCTCACTCATTATTAGAGAAATTCAAATCAAAATTACAATGAATTATCATCTCACACCAGTCAGAATGGCCATAATCAAAAGTCCACAAACAATAAATGTTGGAGAGGGTATGGAGAAAAGGGAACCCTCTTACACTGTTGGTGGGAATGCAAACTGGTACAGCCACTATGAAGAACAGTGTGGAGATTCCTTAAAAAGTTGGAAATAGAACTGCAATATGGCCCAGCAATCCCGCTGCTGGGCATACACCCCAAGGAAACCAGAATTGAAAGATATATATGTATCCCAATGTTCATTGCAGCACTGTTTACAATAGATAGGACATGGAAGCAACCTAGATGTCCATTGGCAGATAAATGGATAAGAAGTTGTGGTAAATATACACAATGGAATATTACCCAGCTATAAAAAGGAACACATTTGAGTCAGTTCTATTGAGGTGGATGAACCTGGAGCCTACCATGCAGAGCAGAATGAAGGAATTCAGAAAGAGAAACAAATCATGTGTATTATTAACTTTTATATATGGAAATTAGAAAATGATACTGATGATCTTACATGCAGAGCAGCGAAGGAGACACAGTTGTAAAGAACAGACTTTTGGACTCAGTGGAGGAAGGTGAGAGTGGCATGATTTGAGAGAATAGCATTCAAACATGTACTTTACACATATGTAAAATAGATGACCAGTGCAAGTTCAATTCATGAAGCAGGGCACCCAAAACTAGTGCTCTAGGACAACCCAGAGGGATAGGGAGGGGAGGGAGGGGAGTTCAGGATGGGGGGACACATGTATACCTGTGGCTGATTCATGTTGATATATGCAAATACCATCCCAATATTGTAAAGTAATTATCCTCCAATTAAAATAAATTAGAAGAAGACCCTATTGCTAGGAAAGATTGAAGGCAGGAGGAGAAGGGGAGGACAAAGGATGAGATAATTGGATGGCATCACTGACTCAATGGACATGAGTTTGAGCAAGCTCTGGGAGATGGTGAAGGACAGGGAAGCCTGGCGTGCTGCAGTCCATAGGGTCACACAGAGTCGGACATGACTGAGCAACTGAACAACACAACAATTCATTAATTGAAAAAAAAAAGGGAGATCAACAGTAACACAATAGTGGGGGACTTTAACACCCCACTTGTATTAATGGACAAATCATCCAGCCCAAAAATTAATAAGGATATGCGAGCCATAAATGGTATATTATAACAGATAGACTTATTTTATATTTATAGGACACTTCATCTGAAAGTAGCAGAATACACTTTCTCAAGTGCACACAAAACATCCTGCAAGATAGATCACATTTTGGGTCACAGATCAAGCCTCAGTAGGTTTAAGAAAATTGAAATTATATCAAGCATCTTTTCTGACCACAATGCTATGAGATTAGAAAGCAATTACAGAAAAAAAAAAGTAAAAACCAAAAACATATCAAGGTTAAACAATACGTTATTAAATAACCAATGGATCATTGAAGAAATCAAAGAGAAACTGAAAAAATACTTAGAGACAAATGACAATGAAAATATGACAACCCAAAATGTATGGGGTGTAGCAAATACAGCTCTAAGAGGGAATTTTATAGCAAAACAATCCTACCTCAAGAAACAAGAAAAATCTCAAATAAACAGCCTATCCTTAAACCTAAAGCAACTGGAGAAAGGAGAACAACAACAGCAACAATAACAAATGAAAACCCAAAGTTAGTAGAAGGAAAGAAATCATAAAGATCAGAGCAGAAAAATGAATGGAGATAAAGAAAACAGTCAATATAGAGGAAACTAAAAGCTGGTTCTCAAACAGCTTCTATTTCCTTGTTATGACTTCTTAGATATGCCCATCATTTAAAAGTGATGTTTAATTTCCAAACACATGGGCTTTTTTTTTTTTTTAGTATCTTTGATATTAATTTCTTATTTAAAAGCTTTCTTCTGTGCAATCACCCTCTGTGGTTTTTCAGTCTACTAACTTTATTGAGGCTTTCAGTGGCTAAGTCAAAGATCTCTCTTGGTAGATGTCACATTGCACTTGAAAATATGTGGGTTATTTTCAAAAGGTTTTGATATTGATCTCTAACATAATTCCACAGTGATAAGAGAACAGACTCTTTATAATTTCAATAGCTTTAGACTATGAAATTTTTAAACCTGGTCTTATGTCTCTGGATACATTCTAGTGTCTCCTAGTTCATAATCTATGGGAACTTGAATAGAATTTGTATGCTACTGTTGTGTGAAAATTGCATAAATCTTAATTATGGTGAATTTGTTCATAGTGATTTTTAGGTCTACTATATCTTTCTATTTCTCTGTCTATTCATTCCATTAATTTTTGAGTGTTTGATATTGAAAATCCAACTAAATATCTTACTTTATATATTTAAAAAATAATTGTAATATATAATAGAACTATAGTAAACTTCTGTGTTTTCCAAGCCTCCTGTAAATGTGTTATCATGTTTTCATAATTTAGAAAGCAAAAAATAAAAATATATATATGCTGGTTCTTTTAGAACATATACAAAATTCTTAAGTATTTAGCCAGACTCATCAAGAAAAAAGTAAGAAGACTCAAGTCAATACAATTAGGGGCTTGCCTGGAGATCCAGTGGCTAGGACTCCATGGTCGCATTGCAGGGAGCCTAGGTTTGCTCCTTGGTCAGGAAATTAGATTCCACATGATGCAACTAAAGATCCTACATGCTGCAATGAAGATCTAAGATCCTGTGTGCCAGAACTAAGACGTGGTGGAGCCAAGTACAGAAATATTTTTTTAATCAATTAAAAAAAAATTAAACCTTGCTTATTAATTGGCTATAAACCCCAGTACAAATAAAAGCTTTTAAAAATCAATAAAGTTAGAAATGAAAATGGAGAAGTTATGATAGCTACCACAGAAATAAAAAGGATCATAAGAGATTACTACAAGCAACTATATGCCAATAAAACGGACAGCCTAGAAGAAATGGAAAGATTTTTAGAAGGAATATAGCTTACAGAAACTGAACTAGGAAGAAATATAAAATATGAACAGACCAATAACAAATAGTGAAATTGAAACTCTTATTAAAAAAATCTTCCAACAAACAAAAGCCCAGGGCCAAACGGCTTCATATGTGAAATTCTTTCCAACATTTAGAGAACACCTAATACCTGTCCTTCTCAAATGCTTCCAAAAAATTGCAGAGAAGGGTACTCCTCTGCTCATTCTACAAGGCCACCATCACCCTAAAACCCAAACCAGACAAAAATATCACAAAAGAAGAAAATTATAGATCAATATCACTGATGAACATAGACACAGAAATCCTCAACAAAATACTAGCCTACAGAATTCAACAACACATTAAAAAGATCATACACAATGACCGAATAGGCTTTATCCCAGAAATGCATGGATTCTTCAATATATACAAATCAATGATATATGTCATATTAAAAAATTGAAGAATAAAAACCATAAGATCATCTCAATAGAGGCAGAGAAATCTTTTGACAAAGTTCAACACCCATATATAAAAACTCTCCAGAAAGTAAGCTTAGAGGAAGCCTACTTCAATGTAATAAAGGCCATATATGACAAACTTACAGCTAATATCATAGGTGAAAAGCTGAAAAACAATCCCTTTAAAATCAGAAACAGGACAAGGGATGTTCACTCTTGCCACTTCTATTCAACATAGCTTTAAAGTCCTAGAATGGCAATCAGATAAAAAAAAAAAAATTAAGGAATTCACATTGGAAACAAAGAACTAAAACTCACTATTTGCAGATGACATACTACACATGTTGTTTAGTTGCTAAGTCATGTCCAGCTCTTTTGTGACCTCTTGGACTGTCCAGGCTCCCCTGTCCATGGGAATTCCCAGGCAAGAATACAGGAAATTCGCTGTTTCCTTTGCCAGGAGATCTCCCTGAGCCAGGAGTCAAGTCTGTAACTTCTGCTTGGCAGTGAGTTTCTTTTTTTGCCTTTTAAGTTATATTTAATTTAACTTTTAAATTAATTTATTTTAATTGGAGAATAATTACTTTATAATATTTTGATGATTTTTGCCATAAATCAACATGAATCAGCCTTGGGTACACATGTGTCCCCCATCATGAACCCCCCTCCCACACCCCTTCCCACCCCATCCCTCTGGCTTGTCCCATATCAACAGCTTTGAATGCCCTGTTCATGCATCGAACATGCTCTGGTCATCTGTTTTACATATAGTAATATACATGTTTCAGTGCTAATCTCTCAAATCATCCCACCCTTGCCTTCTCCCACAGAGTCCAAATTCTTTACCACTGATCCACCAGGGAAGCCCAGTACTATACATAGAAAATCCTAAGCTATCAGAAAACTACTAGGGCTCCTCAATAAATCTGGTAAAGTTGCAGGCTATAAAATTAACATACAGAAGTCTTTTGCATTCCTAGACACTAACAATGAAAGATCAGAAAGAGAGATTAAGGAAACAATCTTATTTACCATTGCAACAAAAAGAATAAAAAACCTAAGAATAAACCTACCTCAGGAGGCAAAAGACCTGTGATCAGAAAACTATAGGATACTAATGAAAGAAATAAAAGAAGACACAAACAAATGGAGAGAGGTACCATATTCTTGAAGTAGAAGAATCAATATTGTCAAAATGACTATACTACCCAAAGTAATCTACAGACTCAATGCAATTTTTATCAAATTACCAATGGCAATATTCACAGAATTAGAACAAAAATGTTTACAAATAGTATGGAAACATGAAAGATTCTGAATAGTCAAAGCAATCTTGAGAAAGATAAACGGAGTTTGAAGAACCAGGCTTCCTGAATTTAGGCTACGCGACAAAGCTACAGTCCATCAAAACAGTATGGTATTTGTACAAAAATAGAAATATAATTCAATGGAACAGGATTGAAAGGCCAGAAAGGAACCCATGCACCTATGATTCATTAATCTATAATACAGGAGTCAAGACTATACAATAGAGGAAAGACCGTCTTGTCAATAAATGATGGTGGGAAAACTGGGCGAATACACGTTAAAAAATGAAATTAGAACACTCTTTAACATCACACACAAAAATAAACTCAAAACAAACTGAAGACCTAAATGTTAGACCAGATACCTTAAAGCTCTTAGAAGAATATATAGACAGAACTCTCTCTGACATAAGTGATAATGGCATCTTTTCTGATCCACCACCTACAGTAATGAAAATAAAATAAAAACAAAAATAAGCAAATGGGACCTAATTAAACTTAAAAGCTTTTGCACAGCAAAGGAAATCATAAAGAAGATGATAACCTTCAGAATGGGAGAAAATATTTGCAAATA
This sequence comes from Capricornis sumatraensis, assembly GCF_032405125.1. Taxonomy (NCBI): domain Eukaryota; kingdom Metazoa; phylum Chordata; class Mammalia; order Artiodactyla; family Bovidae; genus Capricornis; species Capricornis sumatraensis. The sequence continues at coordinate 62,436,522 of NC_091069.1, forward strand.
ACACAGCCATCTTCTAGGGATTAATCTCCAAAATATACAAACAGCTCATTCAGCTCAATATCAAAACAACAAACCACCCAATCAAAAAGTGGTCACAGGACCTACATGGACAAGACCAAAATATTTCCCCAAAGAAAAAAATACAGATGGGCAACAAACACATGAAAACAGACCCAATATCACTAAATTATTGGATAATGCAAATCAAAACTGCAATGAGGTATCACCTCACACCAGCTAGACTGGCCATCATCAAAAATTCTACAAACAATAAATGCTGGAAAGGGTATGGAGGAAAGGGAACCATCCCGTAACTGTTGACAGAAATGTAAATTGACACAGCCACTGTGGAGAGCAGTACGGAGGTTTCTTAAAAAATAAAACACAGAGCTACCATATGACCTAGCAATCCCATTTCTAGGCATATATCCAAAGAAAACCATAATTCAAAAGAATGCATGCATCCTGATGTTCATTGCAGAATGATTTACAATAGCCAGGACATGGAAGCAACCTCAATGTCCACTGAAAGAGGAATGGAGAAAGACGTGGTACAAATATACAATGCAATATTACTCAGCCATAAAAATGAACAAAATAGTACCATTTGTGGAGAAGTAGATGAACCTAGAGACTGTCATACAGAGTGAAATCAGAAAGAGACAAACAAATGTTGTATAGTATCACTTACATGTGAAATCTAGAAAATGGTAGAGATGAACTTATTTGCAAAGTAGAAATAGAGTCACAAATGAAGAGAACAAATTTATAGCTATCAAGAGGGGAAGGGACGGGGTGGGATAAATTGGGAGATTGGGACTGAAGTATATACATTACTAATTAGAACCTACAGTATAGCACAGGGAACTCTTACTCAATGTTCCATGGAAACCTAAATGGGAAGGAAATTGAAAAAGAGTAGATATATGTATGACTGATTCATGTTTCTGCACAGCCAGATACTAACACAACATTGTAAAGCAACTATACCCCAATAAAAATTAATTTATAAAATAAATTTAAAAATTAAAAAAGAGGCAGAGACCAATATAGATGATATTAATATAATGCTCAGGGGAAATGATATGATTCCTCTACTTGTTGGCAAGGGACTGAAACCAGATTCAGAGATGCTTGATTTAACAGGATTTTTGGCAGTTGCAAGTGAGATTGCTGAAAAAGGTATAATCAAGCCAGCCACTGAGGGTTTCAGGCAAACTATTGCTCCCTTGGGAAACATGTATTTGTAACTTCTCAGTTCTTAAGACAGACTTCCAAGCCCCTATCACAGAGAATGGGTTGCCAAAGTATCACTGATAGAGAGTCCAGCAGAGAAAGTCTCCCAACCAGCCTCTCAGGTATGATGACAAAGCCAATGAACAGGAGAAATCTAGTAGGAAGGCTCTGGAGGATCCAGACAGAGTAAGGAATCTACTGCATGGCAAGAAAAGGGATCTGACAGTCACATAGAACTAACAGTCTTCCTGTGTATCAGGCTGGAGGAAGCTGCATTGCCCTCTGTAGCCCATTCCTAAATGTGGTTCAGCCTCGCCTCCCTTTCTTACCAACTTCCCCTCTCCATATGAGGCCAGCCTGTTAGTTCCAGCCTTTGGTAAGTCTTCTAGTCCTATATCAACTTACCACTCAACTATACTGTAATCATAATAGAAACATACATAAAATAACAAGCCCTTGGGTGTCATTTCTCCATTCTCTGGACTCTCTGTTTCACAATTCTCCAGGTATTTGAAGGATCTGGCAAAAGACCATACCCACCTATAAAAGGGCTGCTGTTTAAAGTAAGTATAACCACAGAAACAAAACATGAAACAAAAAAGATTTTATGTAACTTTTATTTTTTATCCCAACCTAATTTGGGCTTTATTCCTCGCCTCCCATTCCCATTCTCTTACTATAAATCCAAACATGATTTTTACTTTTTTAACAAAATGTTTAATTATCTAGAGTCGTAACATTTTCTTTTCTCCAAAAGGAGGGAGACACAGCTTTTGTTCTGCTGCTGCATTTTCAAATGCATACAGCATTAAATGTATGTTAATATATTCCTTAGAAGCTATTTAAAATAAAACCCTTCATCCTTTGAGGTTATTGACAGTTTTCTAGTTCACTGACACATCTCCTATAATACATTAGTCATTTTCATGAGTAAAGTGGTAACTGTAATAAAAAACAGGATTTTAATCCCTGAGGTGCCAGTTTAAATGGAAGAGGTTGCAATTACAAGACAAGATTTGAAAATAGGCCTTAAATAATAAGCATAGATAATGCTATCTGGATTAAAATCACCTCCATGGCAAACAGTCATTTGAGTTGCATTTACTAAGTTAAGGTAACCCTGCTCTTCCTAGCCCTCTTGCTATAATAATATTTCCTTTTCTATAGAAATAAAACATAGCAAGGAAGTCTGCAGAAACTTCTGAGATCCTCAGAAATCAAGAGAAACCACAAGTGCCATTCCTCTAATCTCCATCCACATTGCTGGAGAGGGTTTTCAGCACCATTCCAAGATCTAGAAAGGTTGATGAAACGACTTGGTTTTTCTACTTCTCCATGTAGCCAAAAGGGACAAATCTGTCATACTGTCTCGAAAATGGCAGCGTCCTGCCTATCTCTGCCACCATAACATTAGCAGAACTGTATTCAACTCTTAGTGCCCACCGTCTCTGCAGGGCCCTTTCTCTCCCAGGCAGCTAAACGGTGGGGTATGGGTTCCTGCTCCTGCCCCTAGTAATAGCGGTTCAGGCTCCTGGTGCCAGGAACCTCAGGCTGGCCATTCATCCAAATCTCCCTGATGATACGTTCCCGCTCCTCCAGCCGCTGGGCTCGCTCCAGCTCCTCCACTGAGGTGAAGACATTCTTGTTCAAAGTCCTTTCAAAGCGCCGATGTCTCCTGACCGAGATGTCAGATGCTGCATCCAAGCTGCCATCCTCACTGTCACTGCTGCTTTCTTGGTCCTTCAGAAACTTCTGGGAATGCTGACAGCAGTCTGTGTGGCAAGAGATCCTCATCACCAAGGCAGCTAGGGTGAGGACTAGTCCAATACACACACCACAGACAAAGTACAGAGCTGCTCCCTCGGGATTTTCTGTTGGAGAAGGAGAAAAAGGAGAACGTTTGAAAGATGACAACTACATACTCAGAGGGCAAACATGACTTCAGCACAGGATCAACCCCTCTCACCAGGCCCCAAAGCTTTGATGGCTACAAATAATACCTTCTCATGTGGCAAATTACATAATGTATTAAAATATAATTTTCAACAAATAGTGTGGATAAAGACTGTATGGAATTCATTCACTATTCTTGGAACTTTAACTTTGAAACTATTTCAAAAAGAAAAGTTAAAAAATATTGTTTAGCATCTACTATAAGCAAGTAACTGTGCTTAGATGCCATTTGCTTATATTACACAAATATTTGCTTCTGAATTTTCTCCTGAAATTCCTTGAATTATCTTTTAACTGTAGTTGTAAGCAACTTCAGAGATGATCCTTACCTCTCGGTAGTCATACTCTTACATAAGACCTTCCCCACAAAGGCTGCACCAGCGACTTACTTCTAACAAACATGATGGATGACTTGAGATTAGGTAACCTAAGTCTGACTTCCAGCTTACTCATGCTCTCTCTTTCTCACCCATTTGCTCTGAAGCAGTCAGTTCCCATGCTGTGAGCTGTACTACAGAGAGGCCCACTAAGGGTGGCCTCTGACTAACAACCTTCAAAGAACTGGACTGCACCAACAGCCATGTAAGTGAGCTTGGATGTGTATCAGTTCAGTTCAGTTCAGTCGCTCAGTCATGTCCGACTCTTTGCGAACCGTGAATCGCAGCACACCAGGCCTTCCTGTCCATCACCAACTCCCGGAGTTCACTCAGACTCACGTCCATTGAGTCAGTGATGCCATCCAGCCATCTCATCCTCTGTCACCCCTTTCTCCTCCTGCCCTCAATCCCTCCCAGCATCAGAGTTTTTAGGCTCCAAAATCACTGCAGATGGTGATTGCAGCCATGAAATTAAAAGACGCTTACTCCTTGGAAGAAAAGTTATGACCAACCTAGATAGCATATTTAAAAGCACAGACATTACTTTGCCAACAAAGGTCCATCTAGTCAAGGCTATGGTTTTTCCAGTGGTCATGTATGGATGTGAAAGTTGGACTGTGAAGAAAGCTGAGTGCCGAAGAATTGATGCTTTTGAACTGTGGCATTGGAGAAGACTCTTGAGAGTCCCTTGGACTGCAAGGAGATCCAACCAGTCCATTCTGAAGGACATCAGCCCTGGGATTTCTTTGGAGGGAATGATGCTGAAGCTGAAACTCCAGTACTTTGGCCACCTCATGCGAAGTGTTGCTCATTGGATGTGTATGAATATGTGTATTTGTCTTCTAAATTTTCTTTTGCTTAGCTGTATTTTTAAAGTATTCTATACTTATTGCTATCACATTTGTAATAAGTAATGTTATTTTGCTGCTGCTGCTGCTAAGTCGCTTCAGTCATGTCCGACTCTGTGCGACCCCATAGACGGCGGCCCACCAGGCTCCCCCGTCCCTGGGATTCTCCAGGCAAGAACACTGGAGTGGGTTGCCATTTCCTTCTCCAACGGATCAAAGTGAAAAGTGAAAGTGACGTTGCTCAGTCGTGTCTGACTCTTAGCGACCCCATGGACTGCAACCCACCAGGCTCCTTTGCCCATGGGATTTTCCAGGCAAGGGTACTGGAGTGGGGTGCCATTGCTGAATCATCTCCTGGTGAATCCTTGAGGTGTCCACAACCCTGGTCTTGCAGCAATCTTGTGGAACCCCTTGAACAGAGAATCCAGCTAAGCAAATCCCAGATTCCTGACTTAGAGAAACTGAGAAAATAAATACTTTTTGTTTTGAGATACGGAGTGTCCCTGAATTACAATGGCTGGACTCACAATTTTTTTAAATTCACAAGGGAGTGAAAGCAATGTGCATTTAAGTAGCAACTGTACTTCTAATTTTGAATTTTAATCTTTCCTTCTGCAAGCAATATACAGTATAATACTCTCTCCTAATGCTGGGGAGTAGCAGCAAGCTGTGCTCCCAGTTAGCCACGTGATCAGTTACAACCATTCTGAAGCTAGACAACCATTTGCTATCCCACTTTCAATACAGTAGTCAATAAATTATATGAGATTCTAATTATAAAATAGGCTTTGTGTTAGATGATTTTTGCCCAACTACAGATTAATGTAAGTGTTATAAACGGAGATTGGTCCTAGGTGTTCTTTGGAAGGAATGATGCTGAAGCTGAAACTCCAGTACTTTGGCCACCTCATGTGAAGAGTTGACTCATTGGAAAAGACTCTGATGCTGGGAGGGATTGGGGGCAGGAGGAAAAGGGGACAACAGAGGATGAGATGGCTGGATGGCATCACCGATTCAATGGACGTGAGTTTGAGTAAACTCTAGGAGTTGGTGATGGACGGGGAGGCCTGGCATGCTGCAATTCATGTCAGACACGACTGAGCAACTGAACTGAACTGAACTGAGGCTTTATACTATGATATTCCAAGGGTTAGGTGTATTAAATTCCTTTTTTAAAAAATATAAAAGAAAACAACAAATGGGCAGAAGACCTAAACAGACATTTTTCCAAAGAAGACATACAGATGGCCAAGAGACACATGAAAAGATGCTCAACACCACTAATTATTAGAGAAATGCAAATCAAAACTGCAATGAGATATCACCTCACACCAGTCAGAATGTTGTTGTTCAGTTGCAAAGTCGTGTCCAATTCTTTACAAACCCATGGACTGCAGCATGCCAGGCTCCTCTGTCCTTCACTATCTTCTAGAGTTTGCTCAAACTCATGTTCACTGAATCAATGATGCTATCTAACCATCTCATTCTTTCCTGCCTCTCTCTCTCCTTTTGCCTTCAATCTTTCCCAACATCAGGGTCTTTTACAATCAGTTGGCTCCTCACATCAGGTGGCCAAAGCTCTGGAGCTTCAGCTTCAGCATCAATCCTTCCAATGAGTATTCAGGGTTGATTTCCTTTAGGATTGACTGGTTTTATCTCCTTGCAGTCCAAGAGACTCTCAAGAGTCTTCTCTAGCACCACAACTGGAATTCTGATGGCAAGAGTGAACATCGACATTTTAGGAATGAGTGAACTAAAATGGATGAATGGGAGAATTTAATTCAGATGACCATTATATCTTCTACTGTAGGCAAGAATCCCTTAGAAGAAGTGGAGTAGCCCTCATAGTCAACAAGAGTCTGAAATACAGTACTTGGATGAAATCTCAAAAACAACAGAAGGATCTCAATTTATTTCCAAGGCAAACCATTAACATCATAGTAATTCAAGTTATGCCCCAACCACTGATGCTGAAGAAGCTGAAGTTGAATGGGTCTATGAAGACCTACAAGACTTTCTAGAACTAAGAACTTATTTCTAAGAACCAAAATAAGATGTGCTTTTCATCATTAGAGATTAGAATGCAAAAGTAGGAAGTCAAGAGATACCTAGAGTTGTTACTCCAAGATAAGTTTGGCCTTCCTTGGTATATAAAATGAAGCAGGGCAAAGTCTAACAGAATTTTGCCATGAGAATGTACTGGTCATAGCAGATACCCTCTTCCAATAACACAAGAGATGACTCTGCACATGAACATCACTAGATGGTCAATACCAAAATCACATTGATTATATTCTTTACACCAGAAGATGGAGAAGCTCCGTACAGCCAGCAAAAACAAGATCAGGAGCTGACTGTGGCTCAGATCATGAACTCCTTATTGCTAAATTCGGGCTTAAATTGAAGACCACAGGGAAAATGAATAGGCCATCCAAGTATGACCTACAGCAAACCCCTATGATTATACAGTGGAAGTGACAAATAGGTTAAAGGAGTTGGATCTGATAGACAGAGGGCCTGAAGAACTATGGACAGAGGTTCATAACATTGTACAGGAGGTAGTGACCAAAACCATCCCAAAGAAAAAGAAATGCAAGAAGGCAAAATGTTTGTCTGAAAAAAGAAGAGAAGTGAAAAGCAAAGAAAGGGAAAGATATACACATCTGAACGAAGTTCAAAATAATAGCAAGGAGAGATGAGAGCCTTCTTAAGTAAACAATGCACCAAAATAGAGGAAAAAATAGCATGGGAAAGACTAGAGATCTCTTTAAGAAAATTAGAGATACCAAAGGAACATTTCATGCAAAGGTGGGCTCAATAAAGGACAGAAATGGTATGGACCTAACAGAGGAAATTAAGAAGTGGCAAGTATAGAATAAGTGTACAAGAAAGTTCTTAATAACATAGATAACTGTGATGGTGTGGTCACTCACCTAGAGCCAGATATCCTAGACTGCAAAGTCAAGTGGACCTTAGAAAGCATTACTATGAACAAAGCTAGTGGAGGTGATGGAATTCCAGCTGAGCTTTTTCAAATCCAGAAAGATGATGCTGTGAAAGTGCTGTACTCAATAAGCCAGCAAATTTGGAAAACTCAGCAGTGACCACAGGACTGGAAAAGGTGAGTTTTCATCCCAATCCCCAAAAAGGGCACAGCTGTGCTCATTTCACATGCTAGAAAGGTAATCCTCAAAATCCTTCCTGCTAGGCTTCAATAGTACTTGAACTGAGAATTTCCAGAAGTTCAAGCTGGATTTAGAAAAGGCTGAGACACCAGAGATCAAATTGCCAACATCCATTGCATCATAGAAAAAGCAAAAGAATTCCAGAAAACACCTACTTTTGCTTCATTGACTATGCAAAAGCCTTTGGCTGTGTGGATCACAACAAACTGTGGAAAATTCTGAAAGAGATGGGAATACCAGACCACCTTATCTGCCTCCTGAGAAATTTGTATGCAGGTCAAGAAGCAACAGTTAGAACCGGACATGGAACAACGGACTGGTTCCAAATTGGGAAAGGAGTATGTCAAGGCTGTATATCATCCTACTTATTTAACTTATGTGCAGAGTACATCAGGTGACATGCTGGGCTTGATAAATCACAGGCTGGAATTGAGATTGCCAGGAGTAATATCCATAACCTCAGATATGCAGATGACACTACACTAATGGCAGAAAGTGAAGAACTAAAGAGCCTCTTAATGAAGGTGAACAAGGAGAGTGAAAAAGCTGGCTTAAAACTCAACATTCAAAAAATGAAGATCATGGCATCCGGTCCCATCACTTCATGGCAAATAGATGGGGAAACAAGAGAAACAGTGAGAGACTTTATTTTCTTGAGCTCCAAAATCACTGTGGATGGTGACTGCATCCATGAAATTAAGACACTTGCTCCTTGGAAGAAAAGCTCTAACAGATCTAGACAGCATATTAAAAAATAGACATCACTTTGCCGACAAAGGTCCGAATAGTCAAAGCTATGGTTTTCCAGTAGTCATGTACAGATGAGATATGTACAGTAGTCATGTATGTCATAAAGTTGATCGAGTGCTGAAGAATTGATGGTTTTGAATTGCAGTGCTGGAGAAGACTCTTGAGAGTCCCTTGGACAGCAGGGTGATCAAACCAGTCAATCCTAAAGGATATCAACCCTGAATATTCATTGGAAGGACTGATGCCGAAGCTGAAGCTCCCATACTTCGGCCATCTGATATGAAGAGCTGTCTCACTGGGAATGACCCTGATTCTGGGAAAGACTGAGGGTAAGAGAAGGAGGTGACAGAGGATGACATGGTTGGATGGTATCATTGACATTATGATTGCATCATAATGGACCCATTATGACTCAATGGACATAAGTCTGAGCAAGTTCCAGGAGATGGTGAAGGACAGGGAAGCCTAGCGTCGTGCTGCAGCCCATGGGTTTGTAAACAGTCAAACATGACTGAGTGACTGATCAACAACAGCCTTCTTATGGTCTAACTCTCACATCCATACATGACTACTGGAAAAATCATAGCTCTGACTACTGTTCATCATAAAGTCTATAAACAGTAATTAGTGGAAAGGGTGTGGAAAAAAGGGAAAACTCTCACACTGTTGGTGGGACTGCAAATTGGTACAGCTACTATAGAGAACAGTATGGAGGTTCTTTTAAAAACTAAAAACAGAGCTATGAACTAACATATGAACTAGCTATCCCACTCCTGAGCATATATCTGGAGAAAATCATGGTTTGAAAGGATATATGCAACCCAATGTTCATTGCAGCACTGTTTACAATAGCCAAAACATAGAAGCAACTTAATCTCCATTGACAGATGAACAGATATACACATATATATACAATGGAATATTATTCAATCATTAAAAAGAATGAAATGTCACTTACAATAAAATGGATGCACCTGGAGATTATCATTCTAAGTGAAGTAAGTCATACAGAGACAGGCAAGTATCATACGATATTGTTTATATACAGAACCCCCCAAAAATGATACAAATGAGCCTATTTTTATTAGCAGATACAGGGAGAATTGAAGAGGACCCTCCCTTGTGGGGCCTCAGTTCTTCTTAAGAACACGAAGAAGAATCTGAGGTCTTATAAGAACACCTCAAGGGAGAGGTGGGCCAAGCCAAGAGAGGCACTGGTGCCAGAATGAGGAGGTACAGGGATTTTCAAGAGAGGGCTTTTACATACTCTTAGGCATGCATGGACTGACAAGTTTTTATTCGAGATTTCTTGTTTCTTGAGGTAAAATTGTATTGCTATAAACTTCCCATTTAGAACTGCTTTCTGCTGAATTCCGTAAGTTTTGGACCATTGTGTTTTCCTTTGTCTCTAAGTATTTTTTATTTCCTCTTTGATTTCTTCAGCGATCCAATGGTTATTGAGTAGTATATTATTTAGCTGCCACGTGTTTGGGTTTTTTGGAGGTTTTTGTCTTATAGTTTATTTCTAATCACATAGTGTTGTGATCAGAAAAGATGCTTGATATAATTTCAATTTTCTTACATTTACCATGGCTTGCCTTGCAGCACAGCATGTAGTCAATCATGAACAATGTTCTGTGTGCACTTGAGTCGTCTGCTGCTTTTGGGTAGGATGTTCTATAAATATCAATAAAGTCCAACTTGTCTAAAGTGTCATTTAAGGTCTGTGTTTCCTTATTAATTTTCTGTTCAGATGATCTGTCCATTGATGAAAATAGGGTACTAAAGTCCCACACTATTATTGTGTTACTGTCAATTTCTCCCTTTATGTTTATTAATATTTGCCTTACATAATGAGGTACTTCTATGTTGGATGCATATATATGTATAATTGTTATATCTTCTTCTTGGATTAAACCCTTGATCATTATGTAGTGTCCTTCTTTGTCTCTTATAATAATCTTTGTTTTAAAGTCTATTTCATGTGATATGAGCATTGCTACTTCAGCTTTGTTATGAATTCCATTTGCACGGAATACCTTCTCCCACCTGCTTACTTTCAGTCTGTAGATGTCCCTAGGTCTGAGGTGGGCTCTTCTGGATGACATATATATGGGTCTTATTTCTGTATCCACCTCAGCAAATCTATGTCTTTTGGTTGATGCATTTAATCCATTTAAATTTAAGGTAATTATTAATATGTATGATCCTATTCCTATTTTCTTAATTGCTTTGGGTTTATTTACTGTAGGTAGGTCTTTTCCTTCTCTTGTGTTTCCTCCCTAGAGAAGTTCTTTAAATATTTGCTGTAAAACTGGTTTCAGTTCAGTTCAGTTCAGTAGCTCAGTCGTGTCCTACTCTTTGCGACCCCATGAATCATAGCATGCCAGGCTTCCTTGTCCATCACCAACTCCCAGAGGTCACTCAAACTCATGTCCATTGAGTCGGTGATGCCATCCAACCATCTCATCCTCTGTCGTCCCCTTCTCCTCCTGCCCCCAATCCCTCCCAGCATCAGGGTCTTTTCCAGTGAGTCAACTCTTTGCATGAGGTGGAGTTTCAGCTTCAGCATCAGTCCTTCCAATGAACACCCAGGACTGGTCTCCTTTAGGATGGACTGGTTGGATTTCCTTGCAGTCCAAGGGACTCTCAAGAGTCTTCTCCAACACCACAGTTCAAAAGCATCAATTCTTCCGCACTCAGCTTTCTTCACAGTCCAACTCTCACATCCATACATGACCACTGGGAAAATCATAGCCTTGACTAGACGGATCTTTGTTGGCAAAGTAGTCTCTGGTTTTCAATATACTGTCTAGGTTGATCATAACTTTCCTTCCAAGGAGTAAGCGTCCTCCAATTTCATGGGTGCAATCACCATCTGCAGTGATTTTGGAGCGCCCAAAATAAAGTCTGACACCATTTCCACTGTTTCCCATCTATTTCCCATGAAGTGATGGGACCAGATGACATGATCTTTGTTTTCTGAATGTTGAGCTTTAAGCCAACTTTTTCACTCTCCTCTTTCACTTTCATCAAGAGGATCTTTAGTTCTTCTTCACTTTCTGCCATAAGGGTGGTGTCATCTGCATATCTGAGGTTATTGATATTTCTCCCAGCAATCTTGATTCCAGCTTGTGCTTCTTCCAGCCCAGCGTTTCTCATGATGTACTCTGCATAGAAGTTAAATAAGCAGGGTGACAATATACAGCCTTGACGTACTCCTTTTCCTATTTGGAACCAGTCTGTTGTTCCATGTCCAGTTCTAACTGTTGCTTCCTAACCCGCATATAGGTTTTTCAAGAGGCAGGTCAGGTGGTCTGGTACTCCCATCTCTTTCAGAATTTTCCACAGTTTATTGTGATCCACACAGTCAAAGGCTTTGTTGTTCTGAATTCTCTTATCTCTTGCTTGTCTGTAAAGCAACTGGGGTGGGGGTTAGATACCAGCTTGAATCTTTTTCAGCTAGGCCGCCCCTCAGTTGCTCATGACTAACTTCCTACCTAAAAATTTACCAAACAGAAACTGACTCACAGACTTAGAAAAAACTTATGGTGATCAAAGGGGAAAGGTAGAGGAAAGGGATAAACTTGGACTGTGGGACTGAGATACACAAAATACTATATTTTAAATAGATAACCAACAAGGACTGACTGTATAACATATGGAAATCTGGTTAATATTCTGTAATAACCTAAATGGGAAAAGAATTTCAAAAAGAACAGATATATGTATATTTTCAGCTGAATCACTTTGCTGTACACCTGGAACTAACACAACATTGTAAATATAGTCCAATATAAAATATTTTTTTAAAAAAGTAAATGCATCTGGACTTATGTTATTTTCAACTTACAGTGGGTAAGTTAAGAAGATCCATAATTTACTATGCAACAATACATAACTTATACAATCATAGACTGAAAACTAGTGTGGGCATTTTTGAATGACCTCATCAGGTTAATTTGTGGGGAAGTAATTTAAGCTCTTCCTTTGTGAGAGAGAAAAATAAACATTCTGCTGATGAGCAATATACTTGGTGGGCCCAGTGATGATCCCTGTATGGTGTGGTCAAAACCCTGTATTTGTGTGTTTTTAAAGAATATAAGTGGGATTATATATTATTTATATTTGCTTTTTAAACTTAAGAATATTTATTAGAGAGGTTTCAACGTGTGCCAATAGCATTCTTTTTACTGTTGCATATTTTTCTGTAGTAGAGGCATCAAAGTTTATTTAACCTTTTCCTTGTTGATAGCATATAAACTGTTTCCAGTTTTTCATTGTTATAATCAATGCTAGCATCATATCTTTGTGTCCTTGTATACATCTCTTTATGTACATGTAGAATTATATCTACAGGTTAATTAATCTAGAAACAGAACTTTGCATCAAAGGGCTTAGGCATTCTGAGGTTTTATACATTTCAAATTCTACCTAAAAAAGGTTCTATCAGTTTGAACACAGCATATTGAACCCATGTGTTTATGATCCCTCCTTCTCTCTGAAATCCCCACTGAAGTGACAGTGACCTGTATAAAATAGATCCAAATTATAGATATTTTTACAAAGAAAGGAATAGAGAAGAAAATAGAAAACATGAAGAGTCAACATAAGAGTGGCCAACAAACAGTGTAATTTAATGGAAAAGGAGCACCAGCAACGTCATGGTAGTTTGAGTCTACTTTTTGTCCCTTCTTTTTAAACAAACACAAACAAGAGTGCCTCTGCAGGCACAGTGTGATCTATCAACGTAAACCAAGGGACCAGGGAGAAATCTTGCCTACCTGTTCATCTGGTAACAGATAAATCCTTGGTTTGGTTTGCAGAGTCAGCAGAGTGAGCAAACCTGCCCCAACAACTCCCAGCCATAACTGGGGAAAACCTGGAGACTTCTGAATTGGGCAAATACCCACAGATGAGGGAGAATTTGTAAAAGTCCAGCCCTGTGGAGGTGATCAGAGCACACCACTGGAGGGAAAACACACACACACACACACACATACACACACACATACACACACACACACATACACACACTCACATACCCGAGTCTGAATGTAGCAGAGAGGGAGAGAGGAACTTGATCAGCTCTGCCCCTCCCCTCAAGCTGACACAACAAGAGACTGAACTGTCTCATGATGACTTCTCCACAGGTGAAAAGGAGACGTAGTGAGTGCACGGCTACCCCAGCTGTACTAGATGCTGCACACAAGAAATCCACTTTTCTCCAGCAACAGTAAGAGTACTGGAAGCAGGGACCTCCATTACTGGGAGGCAGCGGAGAGATCAGGAAAGGCTTTAAGAACATCAAAAGGCACTAAAGGGTCATGGGTCCTGCTGTCTGTGCTCAGAGCTTCAGCAGGAAGTCCACTTAAAAGTCCCTGGGAGGCTCAGCCAAGGATCTCCCCACTAGTGAGTGGTCACCCTCAATGTCCCAAGAACTAAAACCATGCCTCCCCTCACTCTAGGGTGGCTTCCGTGAGCAGAGACTGGTAGCAGGAGTGAGCACAGTAAAAGGAGTGCTATGACAAAAACAGACCAGGATCTGTTGGCAAAAGAGAAAACCAAACTTGAGCTATAGCTCTACTTTCTGGAAAAACAGGAGAGGTTTCTAGCAGCCAGCCACGTGAGTTGTAAGAACCACAGAAGACATAAAAGCTTATGAATTCTGCCACATGAGGGAGGAAAAAGTGCAAAGCAGGTGTATAAATACGAGGTCAGAGAGAACCCCAGATAGAACAGGATTAACAAACAGTATATACCCTATCTGAAGGCAACTAGCGAAGATTTGAGGAAGTGTCTGATACAAAAAGGAAGAATCAAGAAAAGATAATCCATCAATAACTGAGCTCAAAAGCAGAAAAAAAATTATAATTGATCCAATAAGGAATTAAACATAGCTGTTTTGAGGAAACTATAGACTACAAGAAACACAGACGACAATTCAATGAAACCTAGGGGGAAATGCGTGCACAAAATGAGAAATTTAGCAAAAAGTTAAAAACCATAAAAAAGAACCAAACAGAAATTCCAGAACTGAAGAATTTAACGATTAAAATAAAAATGCAGAGACAATCTGCAGCAGGGTAGATCAAAGGCTAGCAACCAGGAAGATAGCGAGTTTGAAATAACCCAATCAGAGGTGAAGAGAGAAAGAATGAAAAAGTGGGAAGAAAAGTGTGCATAATCTATAGGATTCAATCAAATGTACAAATATTTAGCATAATTGGAGTTCCAAAAGGAGAAGTGAGGGGCAGAAAGTTTACTTAAAGGAACACTAGCTAAGTACTTCACAAACCTAAGGAGAGACATAGATAATCCAAGTTTATGAAATTAATAAGTCATCCTACTGTCTCAATGCAAAAGACTACCAAGAACCCATTATAATGAAATTGTCAAAAATCAAAGGAAAAGAGAGAATCCTTAAAAAGCTAGAGGAAAAAAGATAGTAAACTTGCAAACAAACCCTCATTAGGCTATCAGAAGATTCATTAGCAGAAATGCTATATAGGTCAGGAGAGCATAGAATGATATATTCAAATTGTTGAAAGAAAGAAAGCCAGCCAAGAATATTTTATCTGGCAAAGTTATCCTTCAGATATCAAGGAGAAAATATGCTAATTGGTGATGTGCTGTGCTATGCTTAGTCACTCAGTTATGTCTGACTCTTTGTGACCCCGTGGACTGTAGCCTGCTAGGTTCCTCTGTCCATGAGGATTCTCCAGGCAAGAATACTGGAGTGGGTTGCCATGCCCTCCTCCAGGGGATCTTCCCAACTCAGGGATCAAACCCAGATCTCCCACGCAGAAGGCAGATTCTTTACCATCTGAGCCACGAGGGAAGCCACTGGTGACATGAAAATATATTAAAGTGTAAAACTCACCAGTAAAGGTAAATATACTGTAAATACAGTTTCAGATTTTTGAAAACTCTAATTCTGTAAGAGCATGGTGTGTTAACCACTTAACTGCAGTTTAAAGGTTAAAGAGTATTACTAACTATAACACTATAACCTGTTAAAGAATACACAATATTAAAAAGAAGTAAACTGTGACATCAAATGTAAAGAGGGGAGTAAAACAGTAGACGTTTCATATGTGAACAAAAAGGTTTCAGTCTTTCACCAATTAGTACGTTAGCTTTGGGCCCATCATATATTGGCTTTATCAAACTGAGATGCATGCATGTGTGCTAAGTCGCTTCAGTCACGTCCCACTTTTTGTGAACCTATGGACTGTAGTCTGCCAGGCTCCTCTGTCCATGGGATTCTTCAGGCAAGAATACTGGAAAGGGTTGCCATGACCACCTCCAGGTGATCTTCCTGATCGAGGGATCGAGCCCTTGTCTCAGGCATCGCCTGCACTGGCAGGCAGGTTCTTTTACCACTAGAGCCACCTGGGAAGCCCATACTGAGATATATTCCTTTTGTACTCAACTTGTTTCAGTTCAGTTCAGTCACTCAGTCATGTCCGACTCTTTGCCATCCCATGAATTGCAGCACACCAGGCCTCCCTGCCCACCACCAACTCCCGGAGTTCACTCAGACTCACATCCATCCAGTCAGTGATGCCATCCAGCCATCTCATCCTCTGTCATCCCCTTCTCCTCCTGCCTCCAATCCCTCCCAGCATCAGAGTCTCTTCCAATGAGTCAACTCTTCGCATGAGGTGGCCAAAATACTGGAGTTTCAGCTTTAGCATCATTCCTTCCAAAGAAATCCCAGGGCTGATCTCCTTCAGAATGGACTGGTTGGATCTCCTTGCAGTCCAAGGGACTCTCAAGAGTCTTCTCCAACACCACAGTCCAAAAGCATCAATTCTTTGGCGCTCAGCCTTCTTCACAGTCCAACCCTCACATCCATACACGACCACAGGAAAAACCATAGCCTTGACTAGACGGACCTTAGTCGGCAAAGTAATATCTCTGCTTGTGAATATACTATCTAGGTTGGTCATAACTTTTCTTCCAAGGAGTAAGCGTCTTTTAATTTCATGGCTGCAGTCACCATCTGCAGTGATTTTGGAGCCCCCAAAAATAAAGTCTGACACTGTTTCCACTGTTTCCCCATCTATTTCCCATGAAGTGATGGGACCGGATGCCATGATTTTCATTTTCTGAATGTTGAGCTTTAGGCCAACTTTTTCACTCACCACTTTCACTTTCATCAAGAGGCTTTTGAGTTCCTCTTCACTTGTTTAGGGTTTATCATTAAGGAAAGTTGTATTTTGTAAAATGCTTTTTCTGCATCTATTGAGATGATCAAGGAAACAGAAGGCGATTAAATCATCATCTTACAGATACCTGCAGTCCCATGTTTATGGCAGTGTTAGTCACAACAACCAAGATATGGAAACAACCTATCAACAGACGAATAGATTTTTAAAATGTGATATATATTACAATATTATTCAGCCATTAAGAAAAGGAGATTCTGCCATTTATAACTTGGATGGACTTCAAAGGCATTATGCCAAATTAAATAAATCAGACAAAGACAATGTATGATACCAGTGACATGTGGAATCTTAAAAAGTTGAACTCATAAAAGCAGAGTAGAATGCTGGTTACCAGGGGCTGAGGGGTGGGAGAACAGTGGATTTGTTGTTCAAATGTACCCATTAGCAACTAGTAGATAAATTAGTTCTCGGAGACCTAATGTACAGCAGAGTCATTATATACAACAATATTTATTATAGACTTCAAAATTTCTAAGAGACACGATCTTAATTGTTCTCATCACAAAAAAGAAAGAGTAATTATATGACGTGAAATAGGTGTTAGCTAATGCTAGAAGAGATCATGCAGCAATACAGAAATGCATAACTTTATACACTTACAAACTTTAAATCTATACAATGTTATATGTCAAATTATATCTCAATTAAAGGAATAAAGAAAGGAAGGAACGAATGAAAGGAGGGTGGAGGAAGGGAAGGGTGGAAGGGAGGGATGGAGGGAGAAAAAAAAGGAAAGAAGAGAGAAGGAGGCTGAAATATTAAAAGAGTTTTGTTCAGTTGCTAAGTCGCTAAGACTCTGCAACCCCATGGACTGCAGTACACCAGGAACCTTTGTCCTCTACTGTCTCCCAGAGTTTGCTCAAATCATGTCCATTGAGTCAGTGATAATCTCTAACCATGTTATCCTCTGCCACCCACTTCTTTTGCCGTCAGTCTTTGCCAGCATCCAAGTCTTTTCCAGTGAGACAGCTCTTCACATCAGGTGGCCACAGAACTGGACCTTCAGTTTCAGCATCAGTATTTCCAATGAATATTCAGGGTTAATTTCCTTTAGGATTGAGTGGTTTGATCTCCTTGCAGTCCAAGGGACTCTCAAGAGTCTTCTCCACCACAGTTCAGCACTCAATCTTCTTTATGGTCCAACTCTCATATCCGTACATGACTAGTGGAAAAACCATAGCTATGACTATACAGACTTTGTCAGCAAAATGATGTCTCTGTTTTTTAATACACTGTCTAGGTTTGTCATAGTTTTCTTCCAAGGAGCAAGTCTTTTTAATTTCATGGCTGCGGCACCATCCACAGTGATTTCGGAGCCCAGGAAGGTAAAATTGTCACTGCTTCCACTTTTCTCCTTCTATTTGCCATGAAGTGATGGCAACAGAAAAAAGTCTATCAAATCATCATAATCTCACAACCTGAATATAACTACACACTATGAAGTACAGAGTGAATTTTCTCCCTTCTTTCTCCCATATATATTTATTTTACTTGGTTATTGTTGGTTTATATACAACTTATATATTTTTCTCTGGATATACTTTTTGGTTGCTTTTACAATGATTTTTTTTTAAGAGTAGTTTTACATTCAGAGGAAAATTAAGAGGAAGGTACAGAGATATCCCATATGCCTCCCAACCTTACACGTGCAATAGCTTCACCCATTATCAACATGTCCCAGCAGAGTGGTACATTTGTTACATTTGGTACAATTACTACATTTATTACATGAAACTACATAGACACATAATAACCCAAAGGCCAGTGGTCATACCAGGGCTTGCTCTTGGTGGTGTACTTTTTCTATCAGTTTCAAAAAACTATAGTATAATGACATGTATTCATTGTACAGAGCATTTTCACAATCCTAAAAATCCTGTGCTCCACCTACTCACTCTTCTCTCCAAGGATATATAGTTTATATAATGTAAACCTCTTTCTGCATTGCTCCATAGTCTTCCAGTCAATCGTACCTAATAATGGCTACATAGTATTCTACCCAGTGAATTCACCACACATTACAAAAACAGTTTCCTACCTTTGAATATTTAGGTTGTTGCCAATTTCTTTTTATGTTAAAAATGATGGAAGGAGCATTTTTGTGCGTAACACTACTTTCTTTTTTGCTTGTTTCACTTACAGCTTTTATAATGGATTCTCAGAATAGAAATCTTCATGTCAAAAGGGTATACAGTTTTATACCTCTTAAAATACATTGCTAAGGGAATGTTCAAAAATGGTACATTAATTTTTCTTGCCAACAGCTATGTATGAAATTACCACTTTCACCAAACTCTCCAAGAAGATATATTCGAACTGTTGAAAAAAATTCTAAATTTTTTGTTAGTAAACGGTCACTTTATATCACAAAAATTTATTGTGAGTCTACAATGCCTTTGACCTAGAGACATAAAGGTTCTTAGCCCTCACCAGATTTCCATATAAAGGGGAATACTAGAAAATAGAAATTACAATACTTTCTTAAATCCCCAAATTTGTGACTATCAATTGAGCAATGGTGGTCTACACTCCCTCATTGCTGAGATCATCTCCCTCAGGCTAATCTCATAGGAACAGTGATTTAAATTCTGGTTAAATATTACATGGCCTGTACAGCTATACTGGCAGTTAAACATACAAAGAATATTGGTAAAATAGAAAGATAATTCCCCAAAATTTATTCATTGAAAAAAATTACCATAAGCAAAGTTAAATGACAAATGCTAAATGGAGAAATATTTGAAATATGTAACAGAGATGAAGAGCTAATATATAAAGAGTACCTAGAAAAAGCACTAAGAAAAAGACAATCAATAAAGGAAATGAACAAAAAATATTAATAGCTCACAGAAAAGTAAATACAAACGGTTCTTTAAAACATGTGAATAGATGCTCACTGACAGCAGGGGTTGGCACACTGCGGTTCACAAGCCAAATGTGGCTAGCTAGCTGTTTTGTTATTTGCACATAGCTATGCCCTGCTGGGAGGGACTGGGGGCAGGAGGAGAAGGGGATGACAGAGGATGGCATCACTGACTCGATGGACATGAGTCTGAGTGAACTCTGGGAGTTGGTGATGGACAGGGAGGGCTGGCGTGCTGCAGTTCATGGGGTCGCAAAGAGTCGGACACGACTGAGTGACTGAACTGAACTGAACTGATGCCCATTCATTTACGTTTTGTCTGTGTCTGCCTGCATGCTACAACAGACTTGAGAGTTACAATTGAGACTGCATATGGCCTACAAACCTAAAAATATTTACTACCTGGTTTTTTAAAGAAAAGTTTACTGACCTGTGACCTGGACAAAAAAATAAATAAATAAATGACATTTAGATACTATTTTTAATCTATCAGACTGTCAAAAATCCAACGGCTTGAAAATACGATAACAGGGTCTTCTCACACATCTTATGAATAGTAAATTTGTGAAACTTTTTAAATGGCAATTTGGTAATACTTATCTTAAGCAGTAATTTATTTATACTTGGTCAAGCAATTCTACTTTTGAGAATTTATTCTACAAATGCACTTGAACATGTGTGTATGCCATGGTTATTTATTGCATGTTTATTTTCCTATTCAAAAAGATTCGAATCATTCTCACTGGAGGACTGGTTAAACTGATTCATCTATATAATGAAACAGTATGTAGTTGTCCAAAAGAATGAGGAAGCTCTCTATATACTGATATTAAATATTTTATAATATATGTTCAGTGAAAAAAAGTTAAGTACAATACAGCACACAGGATATGTTACCTGTCTATAAAAATGGGGAGGATGAGATTGTTGAACTCAGAGTTTCTTACATCTGCACAATGAGCACTGGAAAGGTACAGAGAAGACTGGTAATACATCAAACTTTGGGACTGGAAGGAGGGGGCAGCTCTGGAGTAAGACTCCTTACTATATGTCCTTTTATATTATTTGATCATTGAATAATATTCATTCACTAACTTGTCAAATACTTAATAGGTACCAGGCCCTATTCTTGTGCTAAGCATATGGCAGTCAATAAAAGAAACACAAATCTATGTGCTCCTGGGAGCTTTTACATTCTAGCAAGCTAGTAAGGAGCTAGATAATAAACAAGATAAATAAAATAGGTGGTATGTTAGATGGTGATAAGAAGAAAACAGAAAAAATAGGAAAGAAGTTATGATGTATTGAATGTATGCTGGAGGCAAGGACGTTAACAGAGTGACCAAAATCTCACTAAGAAGGTGATTTTTAAGGGAAAAAAATCTAAAAATGGAAGAGTGAGGCTGGAGAATGTATTATCAATTAAAAACACTGAATTAAAAAAGAGCAACCATTCTGTTTAATTTTTGAAACAATGCTCTTAGAAGTTATTAATTATTAATAAGGTTATTATTGATGAGATTATATCCTTATTTTAATTTACTGTATTATGATCTCAAGGGGATGCTTTCAAGTAGTTAAAACAAGAAGTGTTTACTGCTCCAATTCAAGTGCTGAGATAGAGGAAACTAAATGTGTAGGGAGAACACATTGATGATCCTTAGGTGGATGGGCACCTAGGTCAGAATGGGCCGTGAGGGGAGAAGATGGCTGAGTGAGTTCTAAAGACCAGGAAGGAGTTAGCCAATCCAAGACCGAGTGAAAGAATTCTTGGAAAAGGAAATGACTTTGCAAAAGCAAAGAGATGAGCAAAGGCCAGGCAGATGGTTCAGAATAACCCAAGTGAGGTCTTGGTCAGGGAGGACTATAACTAAATAAGAGTATGGAGATGTCAAGGTAAGCATTAAAAGCCCTGGTAAGCCATATAAAAAACTGCAGATTGGAGTACCTCAAACTACCCCTAAATCCCTTCTCCCTTGCTTGTCTCTCTTCTAGCATGTTTTCTAAATCCCAGCATGACTGACATCTTGGAATGGTTAACTCTTTGTCATTGGGGTTGTCTTATGCATTGCAGTATGTTCCTCAACCCACTAGATGCCAGTAACAGTCCCCCTTACCTGTTATTACAACCAAAAATATCTCCAGACATTGTCAGAAATCCCCTTATAGGGCAAAATCACCCCTGATTATGAACCACTGGTCTGGAAGTTGAAAAACCTAGAATTCTCACTTTTCCAGCCTCCCTTGCAGCTAGAAATCACTACATGACACAGGTCTAGCCAATGAAACATGAGAGGTGGTCTACTGGAACTTCCTTTGTCAGCCTTTCAATCCTTACTTGAAAGGCAAAAGCAACAACAGCAATTTTGCAGCCATGAGGTGATAAGCATAAAAGAAAAACCACCAGAGTCAGAGTAGCTGGCCCCTACATTTGTGAGCTAATGTTAGCAATCACCTACCTCCAGACTTCTCCCATAGGAGTGGGTTTGATAACTCCTATGCATTTAGGCCACCAAATTGAAGGTTTCTATTATTTGCAGCTGAAAACAATCCTAACTGTTAAAGCAAACAAAAGTGTTTGGATTATTTCCTAGATTCTAAAAAGTAAAAAGAATTTCATCATCATATCTACATTTTAGAAAGACCATTTCACTACAAAACATAGGCAATAGAGTTTGGTAGACCATGGAAAATACCATTATAGCAAATCAGGCAAAAAACATGAATGAGCTTAAGTCAACTCAGTGATAGTGGGAATAAAGTTGAAAGGATGCATTTCAGGGACATTGAAAGGTGAAATGGATCTTATAAATGAAATTGTAAATAATTGGATATGGGCAGGAAGAAGATACATCAAAGGCTAAAACTCATACTTCTGGTGTAGGTGATGTCCTAGATGGAACACAAAATATAAGGAGTATATTTAACTTGTAAATGATCTACTGACAAGAGATTAATTTCCAAAATGTACAAACAGCTCATAAAGCTTAATATTAAAAAAAATTAAAAATGGGCAGAAGATCTAAATAAACATTTTTCCAAAGAAGACCTACAGATGGCCAACAAATACACGAAAAGTGCTCCACACTACTAATTATTAGAGAAAGGCAAATTAAAACTCTAATCAAAACCAGTCAGAATGGCCATCATTAAAAAGCCTGCAAATAATTATGCTGGAGAGGGTGCGGAGAAAAAGGAACTGTTGATGAGAATGTTATCTGGTGCAGCCACTATGGGAACAGTATAGAGGTTCTTTAAAAACTAAAAATAGAGTTACCATACGATCCTGCAATCCCACTCTTGGGTATATATCTGAAGAAAACTCTAATTTGGAAAGACACATGCACCCCAATGTTCAAAGCAGAACTATTTACAATAGCCAAGACATGAAAGCAACCTAAATGTCCATCAACAGGTGAATGGATAAAAATATGGTGTGTATACACACACACACCACAATGGACTGTTACTTAACTGTAAAATAAAAATGAAATGATGCCATTTACAGTAACATAGATGGATGTAAAGATTATCACACTAAGTGATGCAAATTAGAGAAAGATAAATATTTTATTATACACTTATATGTGGAATCTAAAAAGTGATACAAATGAACTTAATTACAAAACAGAAATAGACTCACAGACACAGAAAACAAACTTAGAGGGACCTCCCTGGTGTTCCAGTGGCTAAGACTTCACCCAATTCAGGGGGCCCAGGTTTGATCCCTGGTCAGGGGATTAGATTCCATGTGCTACAACTAAAGATCTCACATGGCACAATAAAAATTGAAGAGCCCACGTGCCACAACTAAGGCCTGGCACAACCAAATAAATAAATAAAAATAGATATTTAAAAAAACAAACGCAGTTACCAAAAGGGAGAGGCAAGAGAAGAATAAAATAGAAGTTTGGAATTAACATATACGTACTAATACTACTCTGTATAAAATAGGTAAACGAGGTCCCACTATATAGCACAGGAAACTATACTCAATATCTGGTGATAATCTATAATGGAAAAGGATCTGAAGAAGATTATATATATATATTATATACATATATTTAAAGAGGATAATATTCCATTCCAGGCCAAGTTGAATTTGAAATGCTTATGGCACATCTAAGTGGTAATGTACATGACATTTAGATACTTAGCTAGAGAAGTCAGAAAAAGAGTAAAGCAGTGGCATATATATGTCAAATTTTTAAATTCCAATAAAATAACATTACTTACTGCAAAAGTAATATCAATGAAGTATAGAATACTTAATAATACAGCTAAGCAAAAGAGAATTAAAAATACACAGATATATTCATACAATCCCAGCATTCAGATACAGTTTGTAGTAAAAAAAATACATATGTATACAATTCATATACATATGAATATATGCACTTAACAGGATTATACTGCATATGCTGTGTGTGACAGGCTTTATTTACTTAATAGCACATCATAAACATCTTTCTATTTAAATTAATATTCACTTACTTTTATGATTTTTTTTTTTTACTATTATAAATAGTTCTGAGACAAACTGTCCTCACAATAAAATTTCGGCCCATAACCTTAACTACTTCACTAGGATAAATTCCTACTTGTGGAATTGCTGGCTAAATGTTGTTTTAAGGCTTTTGACAGGTGTTCCCAAAGAGGCTGTGACAATTCATAACCTCATCAGCATATGTGCAAATACTCATCTCCCTACACTTTCTCTAAAACTGAAATTATAATCACTCAAATATTTGACAATTTTATAAAATAAAAATGTTAACCTGTTGTTTTCATTTTGCATTTAATTTCTAAAACCTGAGCTGCTTATGTTTATCAGCAATTTGTATTTTTTCTTTGGCAAACTGCTGATTCTTATCCTTTGCCCCTTTTCTTTTAAAACATTTATTCATTTGTAAGAGCTCTTTACATATTAACTTTAACTTTCTTCATTAATGCTACATTTTATTCTTAGTTGCATTTGCCAACTAAGGGTACTTTTTGATAAACAGATATTTTAAATCACTGGAATGGTCAAGGTTTGAAATGGTAAAGAATGGGGAAGAATGTGAAGAATGGGAACAAGATGTCCAAAAGCAAACAGAAAGAATGATGCAATATTAGGCTCAGCAAAGGCTGGATTCCATGAATTTCTAATTGTTTCAATCTTCAAAGTTTCAACAGTGTTTGGTTTCTTGAGTGCAGAGAAAGAAAGGGGAGAAAGAAGGATTCACTTAACAGTTGGAGTTTTGCCTGTTGGTTTAGTCAGAAACGAGACACAGGAATAAGGGAATTATGTGTGTTAGCAAGGGTGTTGCTGAAATGACGGATCACATGAATGAGGCAATTGATAAGCTGGGAGAAACTAGGAGAGGTTAGGGGATATTATATTCACCTTTGAGAAATGAAATGTTTCCTGCCATAAAGCACTAAATTCTTTAACTCGAAGTATCTGGTTTTCTTTAATTAACAATCATCTTCTGATGTTAAGACTATCTGCCCCTTGTTGCAAAACTTCTATATAACTTGGCTCCTCCCTCACCTCCTCGGAGCAGTTCTCTCAGGGGCACTTGAAATGCTGTCTTCCAGGCTTGAAATCCCCCCAATTTCCACTGAATAAAATATTACTCTCAATTTTTATTAATAGGTTGTGAATATTTTTAAAGTCAATACTTTAATGTTTTAAATGTTTTAATTCATTTCCTTTAGAGTCAGGCAGTGTTCTAGATCACACTTGGAATGAGTTTTTAGCCACCAAATCTACTTACTAGTTCTAATGCATTTTATTTTAGCTACTCTACTTTCCATTTCCTTGCATTCTCTTTTTATCTCAGCCCATACTCAAAAGAAAATTTATTTTCCTGTATCCTAAGCAATATTTAATTCCAGAATATGGAGTGGGAAGGGAAAAGTTTGAAGGAGGAAGAAAAACAGGGCCACATGCCCTTTCACCTTAAGATCATAAGACACACGGTAAACCAGGGCATTCAATGAGTTACCACATTCCATGATCACAACTCAGGGTTATGCTGGCCAAAATGGAAATCTGCCAGGTACTTCCTGTGCTGAGAACAGTTTCAAAGTCCAATAGCCTGTTTATTCTCACCAGAGATATTTTCTTACAACAGCTTATTTGCAAGTGTCATCTGAGACCTTGGAAACTTCAGACCCTCCCTGCCATACCCCACTTCATTTTGGGGTGTCTTCACTATAGAGTTGAGGAGACCATCATTCAATTGCCTGTGAAAACACGATACCATAGTTTCAAACATCTCTTTTCCAGCTCCAGTGTCCTTTCTCCCCAGAATAGCCTAGAAGAAAGAGCAGAACTGAGATTCCTTTGATGTGTGGGTACCCAGGTAAGGAGGCTCCTGGCACTAGAACTTCCTTTTGATACTGAGCAGGGTCCTGTGGGTCTCCTGGGCACAAAGCCTTTCTATGTCTCCCATTTCTCTGATTACAGAAAATAGCCTTCGTTCAGCCTCCATGACCTCTGCTGAGTTCCAACGGGTAGATTCTAGTAGTTGTTAGTTGGGGAAGGGAGAGAATGCAACACCGGGAAGAAACAGTCAAGAGAAGCAAGTTATTCAGCCTTGGGGCACAGTCCTGGTTCCCCATCAACAGATACACACAATATCTTTGAGCTGGTTTTCAGATACTGAAACCGCCCTCCAAGCGGGAGAAATTAACAGTTAATGATGGCATGCTGACCACAAGCATGGAGACCCAGACTAATTGGAACCTGAGTGTTTGTGATGCTGCATTCTACCTACCATCAACCTATCGGAAGAGTACCCACGAGCTGATCATGCCCTCTTTGAACAATTACTATAAACTTTCTATCTTCTCCAAGTGGGGACACATAGTTTTTTTTTTGAGGCAGGAGTCCACTGTGTCCCCCTTTGCCTGGCAAAGTAATAAAGCTATCCGTTTCTACTTCACCTACAACTGTCTCTGAGATTCGATTTGGCACCAGTTTATAGAGAAGCTGAGCTTTTGGCATCACTTTGGGAGGTGAGGAGCTGACTGATGACCTGAGCCTTTGCTGATCTGAGAAGGAAAAACCCTGGCCTCAATACATGTGAAAATGACATGCTGCATCTTGCCAACCACTAAGGAGCCAGCCAAGCTCCTGAGAAGTCTTCCATTCTAAAATCAGATTGCATACCATCCGAGATGCTCTCTCAGCAAGAAGCCATGAACTTCCTTTATCCTCAATCCTGGCTCAGATTTGACATTGTAAATAGAAGAGTCAGGTTTCATATCTGAACTCTGAGGTCATCACATGTCAACCCTGACTAGAGAACTAGAAAGTAAAACCAGGCTCTCAAAGGAAATTTATTCAGAACCTCAGTCCCTTCCTTTCTATACAACAGAATAGAGACGTTAAGATAAAGAAAGGTCAACTACCAAAGCTCAAAAACTCACTCCAGCAGCAGAAAATCAATTTGGTCATTCAAACCATTGCGCATTTTCATGTATTTTTAAAAATTTTCAGCTTTTGAGGTATATTTTCATGTATTTTCAGATGACTCCTTTTATATGTACAGCACCTGTTCTCAAGAAATGATCTTGAGAAATCAGCCAGCTTCCTAAAAGGAAACAACCTGGAATCAAGGAAGAGGCAAATATTACTCTCCCAGACTCATACTTTTTGTTTCCATGTCTCCCAGAGAGTTATCAAACTTCTCCACATAGCCCCCCAAACACAGACCACACACACACACACACACACACACACACACACACACACACACACACTCTAAGCAGGGTTGAGAAACACTGCTTAGAAAAAATCAGGCTGAGTATACTCCATTCTGGCCTTTCATATTGGAGTTAAATGCTTAATGACAGAAGCCAGCAGCAGCCCCAGGCTACTTCGTTCACTCGCTTGAGCCCAAAAGGAAACCAAACATTATATAAAGCTCTTAGAACTCCCATTTGCCAAATTAGAGAAAACTTAACTTTCAAACCAGAAGATTTTCCATTCAAAACTCAGTAACACAGAGCCCCTCTGTTAAGTCTGCATACCATTTTCTCCTGAGTAAAAGGCCAGAGATGGCCACTCAGGAAATGACTCTGCCCAGCCCAAGGCTTCAGACCTGGCCCAGCTGAGACTGGACAACTACCTGCGACAAAGGAATAGGCTGCTAGGATATTGCTGAGCAAAGCCATGTCCATGCGCTCGGGGATCACCAGTTCCGTGTTGTTGCAGAAGGGCAGCCTCGATGTGACATCCAGAGAAGGCCTTCTGGAGATGCTTTAGCTGGATCAAGGTGGCCACCCTCCCTCTCTTCTCTTCTGTTTGGGAACACAAAGTGAGTGATGAGAACACGTTCTGATTTCCTGAAGCTGTGTTCCAGGTAGCCTGGGCTCAAGAACAAAGGTCAGTCCAATTTCCCAGCCAGGGAGCTGCAAAGACCTGAGGTCTTATTTCCCTTTGCTATAACAGCTTCTTGGCTTTCAAAGAAGCAGTAACTCTTTAAGTCATTTTTTTCCTGGCCTTTCTCCTTTCTCTTCCCTGCATGCATGCGTGCTAAATCGCTTCAGTCATGTCTGACTCTTTGCGACCCTATGGACTATAGCCTACCAGGCTCCTCTATTCATGGGATCCTCCAGGCAAGAGTACTGGAGTGGATTGCCATGCCCTCCTCCAGGGGATCTTCCTGACCCAGGGATCAAACCCATGTTTCCTGCATTGGCAGGTGGGTTGTTTTCTGCTAGCACCACCTGAGAAGCCCTTCTCTTCCCCATCTCTTTCCAATTTCCCATTTTAACATTTCTCCCTCATCTTTCTGTGATGTTTCATTTCATTCTCGCTGGTTTGTCTATGAGGTGCAGTCCATCGTCATTTTAGTCACTGCATTTTAACCCCAAGCCACAGCCTGCTCTTCACTTGGCTCTGCTTTCCCCTGTACTGTTGGCACTCGGGTCCTTTGATCAGTTTGCCTCATCTCACATATCACCAGATGTGGATTCTTGGAAATGGGTCAGAGCTGGCTATTTTAGAACTGCTAAAGTGGTTCCAGTTCTAAAATGCCCCCAAGAAGTTGGGAGCTCAAGCATGCTCCCTACACCTGGCTCCATGACTCCACTGTGACAGGAGTGGGCCACCAAACACATGCAGTGCTATGAACACCCATCAAAGGAACTGTATCACTGGGGTTCCAAACAGGAACTTGGGATCTCAGTATCAGTGGCTTAGCCTCTGGCTGGGGGAACACATTCTTTCCCTAGCTGCTATCGTTGCTCAGGCCCAACATTATCATTACCCAGTTGATTCAATGAAGCCCTGGCAGACAGCTGAAGATTTCAAGTGGCAAAGATTTTAATGATTCCTATTCAATGCCATTCTCCAACTGAAAACAGGAAACTGAGTCACAGGGTATGGAGGGATGTCAGGTTGGGGAAAGTAGTGAAGTGAAGTGAAAGTCACTCAGTCGTGTCTGACTCTCTGTGACCCCATAGACTACACAGTCCGTGGAATTCTCCAGGCCAGAATACTGGAGTGGGTAACCTTTCCCTTCTTCAGGGGATCTTCCCAACCCAGGGATTGAATCCAGGTCTCCTGCATTGCAGGCAGATTCTTTACCAGCTGAGCTACAAGGGAAGCCCTGAGAAAAGTAAGAGAAGCAGAAAGCTCCAGTACTTGCAGAAGAAACAGGTTCATAGACGTTGGTAACATGGATCACATTTAGAGGGCTTGGAGAACCACAGTCCCATAGGTGGGTGGAATGGGTCACAACAGATAAGGCAACTCTCACTTTGATGAATTCCAATGGGCTTATGGAAGACTAAAGCAAGGAAAGACAGACCAACCCACAGACAGAAACCAACATAAGGTCCTTGGAGCAGCCAGAGGCCTAGAGAGAAGCAGGATGATGAGTGGGAGCTAGGGGACTCTCAGAGGGGGCTAGATGCTGCTTAGGGACCCCTGTATCTCTGAGCCCCCAATGCCTTTTGAGTTCCTAAATGGTGACAACTAGATGATATAGGTGAAGACTTGGAACCACTATACTGAGTTCAGAGACTGAACTCTGAACTGAAGGTCTGAGGACTTCAGGACCTAGGAAGAAAGTGAAGTCAATGAAAAATGGAATATGTAGTGGGGCAAAGCTGTTTCAGGTCCATCCCCTCATTTCTATCCCCATCAAGATTTACTACAGTGCAAATCTCATTTCATTTCTGTGAGTTTTCTAATAGCCTCCTAACTGGTGCTTCTGCCAATAACTCTCCCTATTCAACCTAGCACCCACTCTCACCAACAAGATTATCTTTACATATAAAGTACAAATTTGATCATTTCACTCCATAGTCCAACCCTTCAACTAATCTTCATTAAACTTAACAACACATTATCTACTTTCACAATATATGACCTCTATTTTAGCTCCTAATTCATCTCCTAATCAAGTCTACACTCTTACACATATACATAGAGAAAGAAATATGCCTAATACTTCAAAAATACCAAATTACTTTCAGTTCCCCAAATATACTAGGCTCTTTTATCTTTTCATGCTTTTTGTTATACCCTTCCTTTTGCCTAAAAGCCCCTCCTCCTTTTATCTGTCTGGCTAATGTTTCCTTTAAGAAATAATTCAAAAGTTCTATGATAGTCTCAAAATCTCGAAGACGTCCCTTTTTAAGAAATAGAAAAATCCATACTAAAATTCATATGGAATATCAAGCAATCCAAATAACCAAAGCAGTCTTAAACAAACAGATAAAAAAAGCTGGAAGCCTCACCCTTCCTGATTTCAAAACATATTACAAAGCTACAGTAACACAAACAATATAGTACTTGCCTGAAGACAGACATATAGATAAATGGAATAAAATAGAGAGCCAAGAAATAAAACTTTATATATATGGTTCGATTATTTTCAACAAAGGAGCCAAGACCATACAACTTGGATAGAATAGCCTTGTTGAGAAAACTGGATATCTACCTGTGAAAGAATGAAGTTGAACCCTTACCTTACACCATACTAAAAGACTTTAACTAAAAATGGATAAAAGACCTAAATGGAAGAGCTAAAATTATAAAGCTCCTAGAAGAAAACATAGAGGAAAATTTCCATGACACAGGATTCGGCAGTGATTTCTTGAAATTTATATCAAAAGCACAGGCAACAAAATAACTGTAGATAAGCTGGACTACATCAAAACTTAAAACTTCTGTACATCAAAGGATACATTCAACAGAGTGAAAGACAATCCATGGAATGGGAGAAAATATTTGCAAATCATATATCTGATGAGGGGTTAATATCTAGATTGTATACAGAACTCCTACAACTCAATTACAACAACAAAAACCAATCTGATTTAAAAATGGGCTTAGAGCTTGAATATCCCTTTTTATGAATGACCAATAAGCATATGAAAAGATGCTCAATATTACTAAGGAAATGCAAATCAAAACACAGTGAGATACCTCCCCACATCCATGAGGATGTGAAAGTGAAGTCATTCAGTCGTGTCCAACTCTTTTGTGACCCTGTGGACTATAGTCCACCAGGCTCCTCCATCCACGGGATTCTCCATTCAGTTCAGTTCAGTCGCTCAGTCGTGTCCGACTCTTTGTGACCCCATGAATTGCAGCGCGCCAGGCCTCCCTGTCCATCACCATCTCCCGGAGTTCACTCAGACTCACGTCCATAGAGTCCGTGATAGCCATCCTAATGGAGAATCCCGTGGCTGGATGGCATCACGGGATTCTCTATTAGGATGGCTATTATTAAAAAAAAAAAAAGAACAGAAAGGATCAAGTATTTGAGGCGATTTGAGAGGAACACTTGTACTCTTGGTGGGAAGGTAAAGTTGTGGAGGCACTATGGAAAACAGTATGGCAGTTTCTCAAAAAAAAAAAATTAAAAATATGATTCAGCAATTCATCTCTGGGTCTACAACCAAAAGAACTGAAAACAGGGACTCAGATATTTGTTTATGAATTATGAAGCACTAGTACAGCAGCCTAAAGATAAATCCTTATGGCAGAAAGTGAAGAGGAACTAAAAAGTCTCTTGATGAAAGTGAAAGAGAAGAGTGAAAAAGTTGGCTTAAAGCTCAACATTCAGAAAACGAAGATCATGGCATCCGGTCCCATCACTTCATGGGAAATAGATGGGGAAACAGTGGAAACAATGGCTGACTTTATTTTGGGGGGCTCCAAAATCACTGCAGATGGTGACTGCAGCCATGAAATTGAAAGACGCTTACTCCTTGGAATAAAAGTTATGACCAACCTAGATAGCATATTAAAAAGCAGAGACATTACTTTGCCAACGAAGTTCTATCTAGTCAAGGCTATGGTTTTTCCAGTGGTCATGTATGGATGTGAGAGTTGGACTGTGAAGAAAGGTGAGCGCCGAAGAATTGATGCTTTTGAACTGTGGTGTTGGAGAAGACTCTTGAGAGTCCCTTGGACTGCAAGGAGATCGAACCAGTCCATTCTGAAGGAGATCGGCCCTGGGATTTCTTTGGAGGGAATGATGCTGAAGCTGAAACTCCAGTACTTTGGCCACCTCATGCGAAGAGTTGACTCACTGGAAAAGACCCTGATGCTGGGAGGGATTGGGGGCAGGAGGAGAAGGGGACGACAGAGGATGAGACGTGAATCTGGGTGAACTCTGGGAGTTGGTGATGGACAGGGAGGCCTGGCGTGCTGAGATTCATGGGGTCATAAAGAGTTGGACATGACTGAGCGACTGAACTGAACTGAAAGATAAATCAATCAAAATGTCTATCCTCAGACAAATGGATAAGCAAAATATGGTATATGCATACAAAGGAATATTACTCACAGTCTTTAAAAGGAATGAAATTCTGACACATGCAACAACATGGATGAATCTTGAGGACATCGTGTTAAATGAAATAATCCAGTCACAAAAGAACAAATATGGTATGATTCCATTTATATGAACTATCTAGAGTAGTCGAATTCATAGAGACAGAAGGAAGAATGGTGACTGTTAGGGGTGAGGAGAAGGCAGGAATGGGAAGTTACTGTTTAATGGGTACAGAGTACAAAGATTCAATTTTGCAAGATGAAAAGTGTTCTGGACATGGATGGTGATCATGGTTGCACAACAAAGTAAATGTACTTGATGCCAATGAGTTGTGCATTTAAAAATGACTAACATAGGAAATTTTCACAATTTTTAAAATAATAAGAATATAAGCTATTGATGAGGTACACAATACATTTTAAAGGTTAAATTTTAAGGATTCTTTAGGGAATTCTGTAATCAAATATTGATTTTCAGTTAACAGGAATGGTAATAGTTGTAGTTATAGTGATATTAAAATTGAAGTCAAAATACTACATAACTTATATGTGGAATCTAAAAAAAATACAACAAACTAGTGAGTATAATAAAAAAGAAGCAGGCTCACAGATATAGAGAACTAGTGTTTACCAGTGAAGAGAGGGAAGGGGGGAGGAGCAATATAGAGTAGGGGATTCAGAAGTACAAAGTATTATGTATAAAATAAGCTGCAAAGATACACTATACAACATAGAGAATATAGCCAATATTTTATAATAACTAAAAATGCAGTATAATGTTTAAAAATTGTGAATCACTATATTGTACACTTGTATTTATAGAATATTATACATAAACTACACTTTGATGTAAAAAGTTGAAGTCAATACAATTCAAATCTGGCTTAACTTTATGTAAAAGCTTCTATTATCTCACTTATAAAAAATTTAATGTAAATAACTGTATTCTATCACATTTATAGATTAAGAGGAAAAACATACGTCACTGATTGTAAAAATGTGTTTGTGTAAAAATTAATAAAAATTCATGATTCTTTTTAAAAAAGAATAGTCTAATGAAGCAAAGCTTCAAATGCTCCAGACTCTTTTCTTCTCTATCAAAGTATCCAAATATTTTTCTAACATTGCACTTATGCTATTGTAATTGGAATTATTGGTTTACTGAAGAGGCATCTTACAAATCCTTATTATCCTGGTACCTAGCATGGTACCTGATGAAAGGTTCTCAATAAAATTCTAGCCAGTTGAAAAACAAAAAGAGCAATTAGGCATGAGCTTTGCATGCATAATGGCTTCCCAGTGGCTCAAACAGTAAACAATCTACCTGCAATGCAGAAGACAGGTTTGATACTGGGTCAGGAAGATCCCCTGGAGAAGGGAATGGTTAGCCACTCCAGTATTCTTGCCTGGAAAATTCCATGGACAGAAGAGTATGGCGGGCTACAGTCCATGGGGTTGCAAAGAGTTGGAAACGACTGAGTGACTAATGACATTCTGCATGCATGAGTAAGTCTCAGAGAGTATTTCTGAGTAGATTTGATTTATTTATTTGTTTTGGTATATCACTAAAACTTTTATTTTATTTTTATTTTTAATATAAATTTATTTACTTTAATTGGAGGCTAATTACTTTACAATATTGTATTGGTTTTGCCATACATCAACATGAATCCGCCACTGAGTAGATTTTAGAGTGAGCCACTTTGAAGACTAAAAGGACACCAGGGCTGACTGGTTCTGAGTCGGGTGGCAAGCAGGGTACTTCCTCAGGACTATGAGAGGACCACATACAAGATGGAAGTTTGAGACAAGAGGTCCAACAGGGACAAGAGAAAAGTCTTGCAGTCTTCCAATGTAGTAGAGCCTGTAAGGAGGTACATGAACATGGATACCTCCTCCTCCAAGAGACAGGCCCTTTTTTTTATGCATTTCATACTCCAGTCTATCCCAGGAACAAAGTTCAGAAAATAATTGGTGGTCCTCAGACACTGATGAATGATTTGTTCCAATGGGCTTATTTGGTTTTCAGTAATGGGGATATGGCCAGAAAGTCTTAACATACCCAGAGAAATATGTTAAATATGGTGCAACCTTTTCAGGCTTAACCCAAAGTATTGGAAACCTTAGCAACCATAAAGAGTATGTAATGGGGGTGTCAGGGAAAAGGAAGGGGCACACTTTCCTAGAAACCTCTTTTGTGCAAAATCGATGGCCAGCTGTTTTTACATTCCTTTCTATTTGTGCCTGATTGTCCCATCCCTTTAAAGGGAAGAGACTTACTAACCAAGTTAGGGGCTTCTCTGTTTCTTGAGGGGCAAGGTAATCACCCTCATCACCAAGTGATTCTAACAGAAAGTAACAGACAAAAGCTGAAACTAAAATAGAAGCCTTAGTAGACCCCATAACGTGGAATGTCAAGGTTCTAGGATTGGCTGAAGATATCCAGCCAATGATTATTAAGTAAAAACGGTTTAAGGGTGTCTAAATGTAAGGTACAAATTCCTTAAGCATAGGGAAGATCCTTGAAATTATTTGTAAATAGACTACCAAAATGAGAGGTCACTACACTGATCCTGGACTTCCCTAGTGGCTCAGATGGTAAACAGTTGCCTGCAGTGCAGGAGACACAGGTTCAATCCCTGACTGGGAAGATCCCCTGGAGAAGGAAATGGCAACCCATTCCAGTATTCTTGCCTGGAGAATTCCATGAACAGAGGAACCTGGTGGGCTACAGTCCATGGGGTCACAAAGAGTCCGACATGAGTGAGTGACTAACACTTTCACTTTCACACTAACCATACCTAATATTTGGAGGAATTTTAGGTGAAGGCCTTCTCCCTTAACAAAAACATTCCAGCACAGGCAAATGGGTATGTCAGTCCTTCCACGTCACTGGGGTAGCCACCCAAACTTTGGAAAAAAAAAAAAAGAGAGAGAGAGAGGGAGAGAGAAATAAAAACAAACCATCTTTGTTTTACAAATTTAGTCTTTACAGGACCAGAAGTGTGGCTCCAAAAGTAATCCGAAGCCCACCAATCCTTTTTACCACTCCCAAAACCTTATTTTTCTCAAAAGGCTTGTAAGTATTAAACAGAGGAGAAACAAAGTCATCTTAGGAGAAATCTGCCTATATATTCAAAATGTAAATGTTCATATCTGGTATGAACACCTTATCTCTGCCATCTTTAAAAACAAGGGTAAAGAAATTGAGAACTACAGTTGTCAAGGATAAGTTAAAATCTTAAGTGTCATTTCCGTAAATATTGGCCCTCTAACCAAGTAAGCCTGATTTATTTCATCTGCTAGAAGTTCCAAAGAATAGCAAGGAGAGAGAAGAAAGCCTTCCTCAGTGATCAGTGCAAAGAAATAGAGGGAAACAATATAATGGGAGAGACTGGAGATCTCTTCAAGAAAACTAGAGATACCAAGGGAACATTTCATGCAAAGATGGGCAAAATAAAGGACAGAAATAGTATGGAGGAGAAGCCTCGTGAGAGTCCCTTGGACTGCAAGGAGATCCAACAAGTCCATTCTAAAGGAGATCAGTCCTGGGTGTTTTTTGGAAGGAATGAGAAGGAATGATGCTAAAGCTGAAACTCCAGTACTTTGGCCACCTCATGTGAAGAGTTGACTCACTGGAACAGACTCTGATGCTGGGAGGGATTGGGGGCAGGAGGAAAAGGGGACGACAGAGGATGAGATGGCCGGATGGGATCACCGACTCGATGGACGTGAGTTTGAGTGAACTCCAGGAGTTGGTGATGGACAGGGAGGCCTGGTGTGCTGCGATTCATGGGGTTGCAGAGTCAGACACAACTGAGTGACTGAACTGAACTGAACTGAACAGAAGCAGAAGATATTAAGAAGAGATGGCAAAAATACAAGAAGAGCTATACAAAAAAGATCTTCATGACCCAGATAATCATGATGGTGTGATCACTCACCTAGAGCCAGACATCCTGGAATGTGAAGTCAGTGGGCCTTAGAAAGCATCACTACAAACAAAGTTAGTGGAGGTGATAGAATTCCAGCTGAGCTATTTCAAATACTAAAAGATGATGCTGTGAAAGTGCTCCACTCAATATGCCAGCAAATTTAGACAACTCAGCAGTGGCCACAGGACTGGGAAAGGTCAGTTTTCATTCTAATCCCTAGGAAAGGTAAGGCCAAAGACTGTTCAAACTACTGCACAATTGCACTCATCTCACACGCTAGCAACGTAATGCTCAAAATTCTCCAATCCAGGCTTCAACAGTACATGAACTATGAACTTCCAGAAATTCAAGCTGGATTTAGAAAATGCAGAGGAGCCAGAGATCAAGTTGCCAACATCCTCTGGATCACCAAAAAAGTGAGAGAGTTCCAGAAAAACATCTACTTCTGCTTTCTTGACTATGCCAAAGGCTTTGACTGTATATATCACAACAAACTGTGGAAAATTCTTCAAGAGATGGGAATACCAAACGACCTGGCCTGCCTCTTGAGAAATCTGTATGCAGGTCAGGAAGCAAGTTAGAACCAGACATGGAACAACAGACTGATTCCAAATTGGGAAAGCAGTATGTCACCCTGCTTATTTAACTTCTATGCAGAGTACATCATGATAAATGCTGGGCTGGATGAAGCACAAGCTGGAATCAAGATTGCCAGGAGAAATTTCAATAACCTCAGATATGCAGATAACACCACTCATGGCAGAAAGTGAAGAACTAAAGAGCCTCTTGATGAAAGTGAAAGAGGAGAGTGAAAAAGTTGGCTTAAAGCTCAACATTCAGAAAACAAAGATCATGGCATCTGGTCCCATCACTTCATGGCAAATAGATGGTGAAACAGTGAAAACAGTGACAGATTTTATTTTGGGGGGCTCCAAAATCACTGCAGATGGTGACTGCAGCCATGAAATTAAAAGATGCTTGCTCCACAGTTCAAAAGCATCAATTCTTTGGCACTCAGCTTTCTTTATAAACCAATTCGCACATCCATACCTGACTACTGGAAAAACCATAGCCTTGACTAGATAGACCTTTGTTGGTAAAGTAATCCCTCTGCTTTTTAATATGTTGTCTAGGTTGGTCATAACTTTTATTCCAAGGAGTAAGCGTCTTTCAATTTCATGGTTGCAGTCACCATGTGCAGTGATTTTGGAGCCCCCAAAATAAAGTTAGCCACTGTTTCCACTGTTTCCCCATCTATTTCCCATGAAGTGATGGGACCAGATGCCATGATCTTAGTTTTCTGAATGTTGATCTTTTAGGAACTATTTCAAATTAGAAGAGATAATGCATGACCAACCTAGACAGCATGTTAAAAAGCAGAATTACTTTGCTAACAAAGGTCTGTTTAGTCAAAGCTATGGTTTTTCCAGTAGTCATGTGTGGAAGTGAGAGTTGGGCTATAAAGAAAACTGAGCACCATAAAACTGATGCTTTTGAACTGTGGTGTTAAAGAAGACCCTTGCAAGTCCCTTGGACTACAAGGAGATCCAACCAGTCAATTTAAATCAGTCCTGAATATTCATTGGAAGGACTGATGCTGAAGCTGAAACTCCAATACTTTGACCACCTCATGCAAAGAGTTGACTCATTAGAAAAGACTCTGATGCTGGGAAAGACTGAAGGCAGGAGGAGAAGCGGATGACAGAGGATGAGATGGTTGGGTGGCAACCGACTCAATGGACATGACTTTGAGTAAGCTCCAGGAATTGGTGATGGACAGGGCAGCCTGGTGTGCTGCAGTCCATGGGGTCACAAAGACTTGGACACGACTGAGCAACTGAACTGAGCTGAACTAATGGTCTACATAGAGCATACCAAGGAATCTAAAAACACAAAACAAAAGTCAAAAACAACCACAGCAAACCCTTAAAACTAATAAGTGAGTTCAGCAATATCACAGGGAAGATAAACAGATAAAACATCCAAAAATCAAGTTTATTTCTAAATGCTAGTAATGAGCATGTGGACACTGAAATTAAAAACACAATACCAGTTACAATTGCTCAAAAAATTAAACGCCTAGATATAAATGTAACATAACATGTAGAGAACTCTAAAGCTGAAAACTACACAATGCTGCGGAGAGAATCAAAGATCTAAAAAATGAAAGGAAATCATGGTTGTGGACTGAAAGATTCAATATAGTAAAAATACTAATTCTCCCCAAAGTGATACACAAGTATGTTGTTGTTGTTGTTGTAGTTGTTGTTGTGCAGTCGCCCTGTCAGTTCAGTTCAGTCACTCAGTTGTGTCCGACTCTTTGTGACCCCATGGACTGCAGCACGCCAGGCCTCTCTGTCCTTCACCATCTCCTGAACTTGGCCCAAGTTCATGTTCATTGCATCGGTCATGCTGTCTAGCCCTCTCATTCTCTGACAACCTCTTCTCTTTCTGCCCTCAATCTTTCCCAGCATCAGGGGCTTCTCCAATGAGTCGTCTCTCAAAGAGCTTTCCACAGTTTGTTATGATCCATGCAGTCAAAGATGTTTTCCTGAAATGCCCTTGCTTTCTCTATAAGCCAGTGAATATTGGCAATTTGATCTCTAGTTCCTCTTCCTTCTCTAAACCCAGCTTGGACATCTGGAATTTCTTGGTTTGCATAATGCTGAAGCCTAGCATGCAAGATTTTAAGCATGACCTTACTAGCATGGGAGATGAGTGCAACTGTCCACTGGTTAGCACATTCTTTGGTAATACCCTCCTTGGAACTGGGATGAGGATCGACCTTTTCCAGTCCTGTGGCCACTGCTGGGTCTTCCAGATTTGCTCACATAATGAATGTAACACCTTGATGGCATCATCCTTTAGGGATTTAAATAGTTCTGCTGGAATTCCATCACATCCACTAGCTTTATTAACAGTAGTGCTTCTTAAGGCCCACTTGACTTTGCACTCCAGAATATCTGGCTCTGGGTGACTAACCACACCATCGTAGTAATCTAGTTCATTAAGATCTTTTCGATACAGTTCTTCTGTGTATACAGTCCCCTTCAAGGATCACTGCCTCGTCATGGCAAAGGGGCTTGTGTAACTCAGTGAAGCTATGAGCCATGCCATGCAGGGCCACCCAAGACACGCAGGTCATAGCAGAGAGTTCTGACAAAACGTGATTTACTTGCTGTGAGAGCTGTATAAAAGGCCAAAGAGATATAAATACAATGAATTCTTATTAGAACCCCAGCCAAAAAACAAACAAGAAAACCAGCAAGACTTTTGGTAGACATAAATAAGATTTTGCTGAAATTTATATAAAAATGCAATGGAACTAGAAAGGTTAAAACAAGTTTGAAAAAGAATTAAGTGGGAGGAATAAGTCTACCTATATCAAAACTTACTAGTATACAGCTACATTAATCAAGACTGTGTGTTACTTCTGAAAGACAGAAACATAGAGCAATGGAGCAGAATAAATAACCCAGAAATAGACCCACATAAATATGCCCAACTGATTTTTGACAAAGGTGCTTTGCAGTTCAATGGAGGAAAGAGCTTTTACAACAAATGGTGCTGGAGAAACTGGACAGCCAAAGGCAAAAAAGTGAACCTTGACCCAAGCCTCATATATTACATAAAAGTTTACTCAGAGTGAATCACAGACCAAATACAAACCATAAAACTACAAAACTTTTGGGAAAAAAATAGAAAATCTTCGGGATCTAGCATTACATAAAGAATTCTCAGACTTGACACCAAAATCACGATGCAGAATGGGGAAAATTGATAATCTGGATTTCATCAAAATTAAAAACATTCTCTCTGTTAAGAGGATGAAGAGACAACTAGACAGTGGGGGAAAGTGTGCAAGTCATATATCTGTCAAAGGGACTACTATCTAGAATATATAAAGAGCCTTCAAAACTCAACAATAAAAAACAGCGATCCATTTAGAACAGGAATGAAGTCATGAAGAGACATTTCACTGAAGAAGATACTGAAATAGCAAATAAGCACATGAAAAGATATGCAACATCATTAGTCACTAGGAAGACGAAATTAAAGCAATGAGATACCACTACATATCTATCAAGACAGCAAAACTAAAAAATAGAGACAACACCAATTGCTGACAAAGATATGGAGAAA
Source organism: Capricornis sumatraensis (assembly GCF_032405125.1). Classification (NCBI taxonomy): domain Eukaryota; kingdom Metazoa; phylum Chordata; class Mammalia; order Artiodactyla; family Bovidae; genus Capricornis; species Capricornis sumatraensis. Next base: position 62,476,839 of record NC_091069.1, read on the forward strand.
TTAGATCAGTGATACATTGCTAGTGAGGATGTAAAATTAGACAGCCACTCTAGAAAACAGTTCCATAGTTCCTCAAAAACTGTCACATAACCCAGCAATTGCACTATTCCTGGGCAATTATTCCAAATAAGGGAAGACTTACATTCACACAAAAACCCACACAGATAGTTAAAGCAGTTTTATTTGTAATATCCAAAAACTGAAAACAACCCAAATTTTCTTCAAGGGGTAAATGTTCCGTGGAATACTCATGCCATGGAATACTACCTAGCAAGAAAAAAGGAACAGACTTTTAATAAATGCAACAACCTGGATAAATCTCTAAAAAATTACGTTGAGTTAAAAACTCAATCCGAAATTTCAGGACTTCCCTAGTGGTCCAGTGGTTAAGAATCCACTTGCCAATGCAGGGGACACAAGTTCAGTCCCTGGTCCAGAGAGATTCCACATGCTGTGGGGCAACTAAGCCTGTGCACCACAACTACTGAGCCCATGGGCTGCAACTAATGAAGCACACGCACCCTAGAGCCTGTGTTTCTCAACAGGAAGCCAACACAACGAGAAGCCTGCACACCACATCAAAGAATAGCCCTCGCTTGCCACAACTAGAGAAAACTTGCACACAGCAACAAAGACCCACAGCAGCCAAAAATAAATAAATAAATAACTTTTAAAAGTGAATCTAACATGAGCTCCAAATATGAACCCCCCTCCCACCTCCCACCCCACATTGTCTTTCCGGATCATCCCCGTGCACCAGCCCCAAGCATCCTGCATCCTGCATCGAACATAAACTGGCGATTCGTTTCTTACATGATAGTATACATGTTTCAATGCCGTTCTCCCAAATCATCCCACCCTCTCCCTCTCCCTCAGAGTCCAAAAGTCCGCTCTATACATCTG